>NC_053158.1:199406223-199734973 GCF_016835505.1 Polypterus senegalus
CTGTCCCATTTATGGTTGTTCGTTGGAGGGATGGTTTTTGTGAGGGTGAGGGCCAATAATGTGTAACGATGTCACTTCTGGTCCCGTTTTCAGGGGTGCCATTGACATCACTTTTGGTCTTGTTTTGGTGGGGGGGGTTGTCGGAGAGTGGGGATTCTGTTTGGGTGGGGTGGGCCGATGACATCACTTCTGGTCCTTGGGGCTGTTTGGGGGTGGCTTGTTGGGGTGATGACTTCACTTCCGGTCACATTTTGTTATTTTTTGAGGGAATGGTGTTTGTGGAGGTGGGACACAATGATATCACTTCTGGTCCCAGTCGGGGGGATTGTGTGTGTGTTTGATTGGACTGACGATGTCAATTCTGGTCCCCGGGGCCCGAAGATGTCACTTCCTCAGCCTTTCCTTTAAAACTGCCGCCGTTGCCTCAGCCCAATCAGTTCTGTTTTTGGACTCCAATCTGCACATAATTGTGCAATCAACTTTCTATTTTGCCCCCGGGTTCACGTATACGGGATGCTGGCCCAAACCTTCTTGTGGGGTTCTTTGTCTATTCTTTGACACTCGAAACGGGACCTTGCACCCAGAGAGACGGCGAATCAGCAGCTCGGCCAGCCTTCTTCGCTTGCTCCTAGGACCCTGCTGCACTGCGCCGAGCCCCCGAGTCCCTCTGCAGGACACCTCATTGGGACTTTCAATTCCCCTGCAGCCCGCGCTGCCTTTCTCCCGGCCTTATGCCGCGTCACTTGAACTCCAACATCACTCGCCTGGAGTGGCCTCCTTCTGCCACTGAGCGGGGGCCGCACACTCCCGTTGAGATGTCCCCTCCAGCTGCCAGCCTTCTCTCTCTCTTTCTCTCTCTCTCTTCCTTGCTCACCCGCACCGGCACTCTCCTGTCTTCCTGCCTCCTTCTCTCTCCTTCCTTTAATCTCCCATCTTCTTTTCTGTCCTTTTCTCTCCTTTGTCCTTCTGCTGGCTCCCCCTTTATATGCCTCTGTGGGTGCAGTGCCTCAAAAGCCGATGAAGCAATAGAGACAGACGGCATCCTCATGTGCAGGTGCGGCTCACCCACCACCCGCAACTGCGCAAGCTCGCACACCTGGAAACTGAGCTGGCCATTCGATTATTCATTTAAAAATAAATGTTCAGGCGCGGACCCACTATACCATGGAGGCTCTTACCCTATGGTCTGTGTGCGGATCCCAATACCCTGTGCTGAATAAATGGTGCCATCCTTTGAATGAGACCGAAAACGAGGTCCTTACTCTCTGTGGTCATAAAAAGATAATGGGGGGTCTTTCAAAATGAGCAGAGCGTCCCCTGGTGTGCTTGCTAAAGGCTCACCATGACCTTGGTCCCCTAATTGTTCCCTGTATCCCTGAAATGTCTAACTGTTTCTCTCACACCTTCACCAACCTAACAGTTAACGTGTGGTGTGTGAACTGGCACAAGAATGGCTACCGTCACATCACCCAGGTGGGTGCTGCACACTGGCAGTTGTTTTAGTGTCAGTACAGTAATACTGGTCCCAGTTGTATGCATTTATCCCAAATGTGTTCTGAGAATTTTCAGGTATGGAAGACCCAAATTTCGAGGTCAGGTAGACCACTCACTTATCGTGGCACTGGACAGCGGTGACATGCTAATAGGCACAGGGCGGGAAGAATGTCACGGGAACTCTGTACGTGTGACAATAAAGGACACTACAAACCTGCTTTAGCTGATCAATTAATTATGCATTACTTTTTAATTTTTAATATTCACAGTATCAATATAAAACACCTTCTGTTGGTAGAATCACATAAAACAGAGTAACTACTGCACATCATTATTAATATTAATATTAGGCCTCTGCTTTTCAAGTCTGCTTCTTTATTCTACAGGACTCTGGGGACCCACAGTCTTTTCTAGCCAGCAGCAAGTGCCATGTTAGGGACTGGGGACACAAATAAGGAGGGGGGGTGCAGAGGAAGTTTTACATGGGGGGGGCATAAAGAGCCTCGCACATTATATAGTGACAAACACCCCACTCTGCCCCCTCGCCCAGTCACAGCAGTGCAAAGTACAAGTGCCTGCAATGCCATCCAGCCATTAGACATGGGTGAGACATGCAGGTGGGTGAGCCTGTGGTGTCCTGGGTAGTGGACTATCAGTCGGGCGGACCACCGTGTGTGAGAATCGAGGACTGTGTGAGCAACACTGGAGCACCACAAGGAACGGGACGGTCTGCTCTTCTCTTTACTCCGTACATCTCTGACTGTAAATATAATGATAGATAGATAGACAGACAGACAGACAGTTGGAAAGGCGATAGATAGATAGATAGATAGATAGATAGATAGATAGGCACTATATGATAGATAGATAGATAGATAGATAGATAGATAGATAGATGTGAAAGGCACTATATAATACATGGATAGAAAGATAGATAGATAGATAGATAGATAGATAGATAGATAGATAGATAGATAGATAGACAGTTGTGAAAGGCACTATACAGTCATAATAATAAAATAATAATTGTAATCCTAATGTACTGTTTACAACAGTGGGAATTCAGATCGCGGTGTCTGGGTGTGTGCCCTGTGGTGGGCTGGCGCCCTGCCCAGGATTTGTTTCCTGCCTTTTGCCCTGTGTTGGCTGGGATTAGCTCCAGCAGACGCCCCATGACCCTATAGTTAGGATATAGCAGGTTGGATAATGGATGGATAGATGGAATACAGATCTACAGTGGAAAATTCCGACAGACATTAGCAGTACAGACTTTATAAGCTTCTTTAATGAGAAAATTAAATATATAAGATCCCACATCTCAGCATCACAGTGCAAACCGCATATTAGCTTAGCAAACCCTGTGTCACTTTGTGTTCAACACTTTAGAAATTTTAATCCTGTAACAGAGCAGGAGGTCTTGACTTTAACTTCTAAAATGAAGCCCACTACTTGTTCCCACAATGGATGTTCTTGCTAAAAGTGTCAGTCGTTAAACCATTACTTAAAAAGTCAGATCTAGACCCGCACATAGATAGATAGATAGATAGATAGATAGATAGATAGATAGATAGATAGATAGATAGATAGATAGATAGATAGATAGATATGAAAGGCACTATATGATAGATAGATAGATAGATAGATAGACATGAAAGGCACTATATAATAGATAGACAGATAGATAAAATATGTTACAAAAGTCAGATTTCCATGGGGGTGCACTTACTTTTTCACAGGGCTGTCTATTTTCATGGTGTGCTTCAGTGATTCATAAGGTTTATCCACTTCAATGAACTTCTCCCAAGTTACAAAAAAAAAAAAATATGAAGTGAGGGCGGATTAGACAGATTGCGGAATTTTAAATGTAAAGAAAATGACGATTCTTCTTTATTAAAAGTGTGTTTTGCATGTCACGCCTCGTGGTTATCATTAGACACCAGGCCTATGCAGAAATGCAAAGCTTTCAGATGGAATGGGAGAGATGGGGGGTCGGTGGGGGGGGTGCAATGCCAATCCTGCAAGGGCCATCATTTCTTGAGGATTTAATCCAAATAAATATCTTACAGAATGAGGTTTACCAATTAAATGAGAAAAGAGAGCAATTGTGCAGCTTCAGCACGATTTAGAGCCATGGAAAGAGAAGGAGCTCAGACACCGTGGTTTATTTTCCAACCTCAGCTTTTTCCAGATCATGGAGTCATGGAGGGCAGGGCAGGTCGTGGCAGCACAGGACACAAGGTAGGAACCGACTCTGGAGAGGATGCCAGTGGACGCTCATGGGTACATTGGCAAGAAAAGCATGCCAGCCTATTGGGAGCAACCACATTTACAGTAGGAATATGTTTGTCTTAAACTACGGTCTTATCTTCATCTACAGCACCTTCCATAATGTTTGAGACAAAGACCCATTTAATAATAATAATTCTTTACATTTATATATCACTTTTCTCACTACTCAAACCACTCACACAGGTAGGTCCCGGGCCACAAACCCATGACCTGCCTACTGTAAGGCAGCAGCGTTACCACTGAGCCACCCCCAAACCCCCAGTTTTAAATTACAAATCCAACCACTCAGACGTTGTGACTGAAGTGCACGCTGCAGACTTTCACTTAATGGAATTTGCTCACATTTGTGGCCACTGGATGTAGAAATGACAACACTTTTTCTGCCCGGTCCCCCCATTTCAGTTCACCATAATGTTTGGGACGATTGGCCTCACGGGTGTTTGTAATTCCTCAGGTGGGTTTCATGGCTTCATACGATACCTCAGTTTGCTTCAACCCTTTGGAGTCTGTAGTTGCCATTAATCAACATGAGGACAAGAACATCAAAGAAGCCATCATGAGGCTGAAACTCAAGAATCAAACCATCAGAGACATCAGTAAGACCTTAGGATGACCAAAATCAACTGTCTGGAATATCATGAAGAAGAAAGAAAGAACACAATGGTGGACTCAGTAATCACAAAGGGCCTGGTGAGCCAAAGAAGACCTCCACTGCTGAACACGGAACATTCCTCACTATGGTCAAGAAAAAGCCTCCAAACACCTGTCTGACAGCCCAGAAACAGACTTCAGGGGGCCGATGTGGACGTGTCAGAGACGACTATCAGCAGAAGACTTCATGAACAGAGGCCACACTGCAAGATGAAGACCACAAAAACAGGATGGCCTGATTACGGTCTGTGACAAAGGACTTCAAAGAGCCTGCAGAATTCTGGGTAAAAGTCTTCTGGACAAACGAGACAAAGGTGAACCTCATCAGAGTGATGGCGAAAGCAGAGTGTGGAGAGCCAAAGCAGACAAGCTCATCTGTTAAACATGGCGGTGCTGGGGGTGTTCTGGCTTGGCCATGTATGGCTGGCACAGGTCCTGGCACACTTCTCTTCATTGATGATGTGACTGCTGATGGCAACATGGAATTCTGAGGGGTGTAGAAACATCTGATCTGCTCAAGTTCCAGTAAAGGTCTCCGAACTCAGTGGACGACACTTCATCCAACAAGAAGATAATGAGCCAAACAGACTGCTGAGGACACGCAGGAGTTTATCAGAGCTGAAAAAAGGGAAAATTCTGGAATGGCCAAGCCAGTCACCCGATTTCAATCCAACTGAGCAGACCTTCCATTTGCTGAAGAGAAAACTTAAGGGGACAAGCCCCCCGAAACAAGCAGGAACTGAAGATGACCGCATGAGAGGCTTGGCAGAGCAACACCAGAGAAGACCCTCAGCGCCTGGTGATGTCTATGAATGGCAGACGTCAAGCAGTCACTACATGTGAGGGGTATGCGACACAGAACTAAATATGGTGGCACCAATAGACCTGCCATTGCTGTGTGCCCTGAAATGGGGGGACCAGGTAAGAAAAAAGTGTTGTGTGACCAAAATGTCTGAAAATCCCCTTCAATGAAAGTCTGCAGTGTTGCACGTTAATCACAATCCTCTAAATCCTCAGGCGGTAGCCAGCATTTCAAAATGCTTAATTTTCACAGGAAAGTAAATAGAAGGAATTGTTAAGGATAAGATTGGGCACAACATGGCAAGAACAAGAGTTTAAGTGAGTAGTCAGCGTGGGGTCAGATGAGGAGGTCGTGTTTTATTAACAGGCTGGAATTCAATGAGGAGGCAACAAAAAAAAAACAGATACGATGAAAAAAATGAAAGGATTTAGAAGATTTGGAAAGTATTCAGACCTGTCACTTTCTGCACACTTTACTGTGTTGTACACTTCGGTTTCTAAAGTATAAATCTGTCATTCTTGCCAACCAAACTACACTCAATAATCCATAATGACAAAGTGAAAACACATCTTCAGAAAGGTTTTCAGATTAATCAAAAACTAGCCGTGCCCAGCGGCTCCATACTTCTGTGGTAGTGAAACAGGTGAGGAGGGTCCTGCTCGGCTCCCCACTCCTGACGTCACGCTGCCCCCTTCTCTTGGCCTCTGTCTCTGGGATTCGCGTGAATATATCGCTCCTGCAACAAAAACTAGGATTCTTAGTGCGATGAGGGAAGTCGTAAAATCAACCGGAATGTTCAAGCAAATTCTACAAAAATACCCGATCTAAATCCGTGAAGTAGTTCTCTCGTTTGCTAGCTACGCGGAGGTAAGCAACTCCCTGAGGCTGGCATGTGAGTGAGGGGGGCCCAGCCCACCTACCAGTAGCCCACTGTGTCTCTCTTGGATTCTCGCAAATAAATCAGTAAAAAAAAAATAAATTCTTTGCATTCATATAGCAAATATTTCTCACTACTCAAAGCGCTCAGCATTTTGCAGGTTAAGGTTCTTGCTCAAGGGCCCAACAGAGCAGAGTCCCTTTTGGCATTTACAGGATTTGAACCGGCCATCTTCCAACTGCCAGTGCAGATTCCTAGCCTCAGAGCCACCACTCCACAACCGAACTATGATGCTTAGCACGATGAGAGAAGTCGCAAAAATCAACCGGAATGTTCAAGCAAATTATAGAAAAAAAACCCGATCTAAATCCGTGAAGTAGTTCTCTCGTGAACAGCAGACAGACATGCAAACGTTGTTGTTTATAATAAACTAGCAAAATACAGTCGATTCTGGTTAATTGGACCACCGGTTAATCGGACCAGCCGCTTATTCGATATGAAACAGATCATATTACATAAGCCTAACATTGTTCGCTTATTTGGACCAAAAGTCCGCTTAATCAGACCAAAGAACATGACAGAGAATAAGAAAAAGAAGCCACAAGTCACCCGCGGAGAGCGGATGTAAAGCGGGTCAGCGACATCGGGAGGATCCCTAGCTCCCCAGGAGAATTTATGCTTTTATCAAAGGTCAGGAAGTCGGAAAATTTGTACCAAGTGCAAACCAGTGGGGGTGAACATGCCTGCCCTTTCTTTCCTAAAACGGACCGCCCAGTAGCCGGCGACATGAAGTCGAGCGTAAACGAGTGCAGTGCGTCAACAGAAAGCGTCAGATCACACAAGTTCTTCAGGTGTTGACTGGAATTTAGTAATGTAACCTTTTTTATTGTGCTTCGCATGCTGAGTGTCGTGCAGATCGTTTAGAGGAATCTGTAGATTTCTTTTTCAATAAACAAAGTTGTAAGCAACCGTACGTGTACGTAGTTCTTGTTTTACGTTCTCCATACACGTGTGCAGCACAATAAAAGTCATAATGACATTTTAATATGTTACTTATAGCACATCCCATCTTGGTTGCACATGTAGGGCATGTTCGTGTAATCCGACCAGCCGGTTATTAGGACCAAAATGATCGCGTCCCGATGTGGTCCGATTAACAGGAATCGACTGTACGCGCGCTTCGCAGCGGAGAAGTAGTGTGCTAAAGAATTAATGAAAAAGAAAAGGAAACATTTTGAAAATAACGTAACATGATTGTCAATGTAATTGTTTTGTCACTGTTATGAGTGTTGCTGTCATATATATATATACACACACACAAACATATATATACATATACACATATATATATATATATACATACATATCTACATATATATATATACACATACATCCACATATATATACATATATATATACATACATATCTACATATATACACACATATATATCGTTGAAATAGTTTTTACTGTCTAATAATGCAAAGAGTAGGTATGAAAAAGAAAAGGGAACATTTTAGAATGTTTCGCCCTAATTCTGAGCTCATCAGGCGTACACACTCACTGCACTCCCTCTCGGGAATCGAACCTTGGGCGTCAGCGGCGAAGACTCTAACAATGCGCCACGGCTGTGGTTCATTTATTTGACAGTACATAGATCGGGTTAATTACATTCAAGGCATTCATGGTCTGAATCACAGTCCGATTGTATGGGTGGTTACCTACCAGGTAACGCTTGTGGTTGGTCAGCAAGTCGGCTAACGTCTGCCACGGTGCCCTCTTTCAGTTGCGAGAAGCAGATCATAAAATGGTTGAAATAGTTTTTACTGTCAAATAATGCAAAGAGTACGCAACACGTGTTTCGCCCTAATTCTGGGCTCATCAGGCGTACACACTCACTGCACCCCCTCTCGGGAATCGAACCTCAGACGTCAGCGCTAGAGGCAAAGCAAAGCCACGGCGTGTGGTTTGTTTATTTGACAGTATGTAGATCGGGGTATATATATATATATATATATATATATATATATATATATATATATATATATATATATATATATATATATATATATATATTTATATACAGTACAGGCCTAAATTTTGGACACACCTCCTCATTCAATGTGTTTTCTTGATTTTCATGTCCATTTACATTGGTAGATTCTTACTGAAGGCATCAAAACTCTGAATGAACACACGTGGAGTTATGTACTTAACAAAAAAAGGAGAAATAACTGAAAACATGTTTTATATTCTAGTTTCTTCAAAACAGCCCCCCTTTGCTCTGATTACTGCTTTGCACACTCTTGGCATTCTCTCGATGAGCTTCAACAGGTAGTCACCTGAAATGGTTTTCACTTCACAGGTTAGCCTTCTCAGGGTTATTTAGTGGAATTTCTTGCTTTATCAATGGGGTTGGGACCAGCAGTTGTGTTGTGCGAAGTCAGGTTAGTTGGACGCTCATTTATTTTTCAACAGGACAATGACCCGGCTGTGTAAGGGCTATTTGACCAAGAAGGAGAGTGATGGAGTGCTGGAAATGGTCATGAAAATAAAGAGAACACATTGAATGAGGAGGGGTGTCCAAACTTTTGGCCTGTACTGTATACACATACAAGTATATGCTCTATATATATAGCAAAATACCCGCGCTTCACAGCGGAGAAGTAGTGTGTTAAAGAAGTAATGAAAAAGAAAAGGAAACATTTTAAAAATAACGTAACATGATTGTCAATATACAGTATTTGTTTTGTGAGTGTTATGAGTGTTGCTGTCATCAAGGATTTGATTATCATTATTTCTTTCAATCAGGTTCGTATTTGTAGGATGTGTTGTGTTCAAGTTACATTCCGTGTTTGTCAATCATTGTAAAGATGACAGGTTTCATTCATCGATTCGTTTCTTACTGCATCAATAAACAGCTCGTCTTCTTCTTTATCTGAGACCTGACACACTGCATGCACAGGTTTTTTTTACACTGTCTTCCTTTAGCGGGACATTGACTTTTTCCACCGTGTGCTTTGTTTCCACAGTAGCTGCACTTATGAATATGCTTGTATGTATCAGACGCTTCATATTTTTTTGCTGCCTTCTCAATTGTGTAATTCGGTTTTTGTTCAGCGCTCTTTGGAACTGTTGCTTTTTGTCTGCGTACTGCGTTCACAGTCAGTTCACGTGAGCTTGTGCTATCCTGTGCGATTTCGCGATGTCCACGGCTTTATTTAATGTTAGCTGAGACACGGCACTTAAAAGTTTCACTCGCAGTTTCGCTGAGTTTGTGCCAAACACCACCCTGACCATCTCATCTTTGTCTGAATATTTAGCGGCAGAGTGTTTCTATTGGATTACCGCTGACGTGAGAGGCGTGACGATGAGGGACGGAACTCCAAACCACAATGACCACAATGTCAGACCTGCAGTTCCCAAGACGCACATATTGAGGTCTGTCTGTAAGATAGTCCATAGACTAGATAGATAGACAGACAGACAGACAGACAGACAGACAGACAGACAGATAGATAGACAGACAGATAGATAGATAGATAGATAGATAGATAGACATGAAAGGCAATCTACAATAGATAGATAGATAGATAGAGTGAAAGGCACTATATGATAGATAGATAGATAGATAGATAGATAGATAGATAGATAGAGTGAAAGGCACTATATGATAGATAGATAGATAGATAGATAGATAGACAGATAGAGTGAAAGGCACTATATGATAGATAGATAGATAGATAGATAGATAGATAGATAGAGTGAAAGGCACTATATGATAGATAGATAGATAGATAGATAGATAGATAGATAGATAGATAGATAGATAGATAGATAGATAGATAGAAAGGCACTATAGATAGATAGATAGATAGATAGATAGATAGATAGAGTGAAAGGCACTATATGATAGATAGATAGATAGATAGATAGATAGATAGATACTTTATTAATCCCAAGGGGAAATTCACATAATCCAGCAGCAGTATACTGATACAAAAAAAAAACAATATTAAATTAAAGAGATAATAAAAAATTCATATAAAAACAGACAATAACTTTGAAAAATTTAGATATGCATATAAATAACAAGCTGGTTAAGTTGGCAGATGATAACAAGATAGGTGGATTTGAAGATAATCAAGAATCTGTTGAATCATCACAGAGGGACTTGGACAGCAATCAGGGTTGGGCAGATTGGTGGACAATCAAATTAATTGTCAGTAAATGTAAAGAATTAGACACAGGAAGTAAAAATGTGAGGTTTGAATACACAATGGGCAGTCAGAAAATCGAGAGTACACCTTATGAGAAGGATTTAGGAGTCATAGTAGACTCAACACTATCAACTGCCAGATACTGTTCACAAGCCATTAAGAAGGTTGACAGGTTATATAGCGCCTTGATGTGTGGAGTACAAGTCACACTGGTGAGGCCTCATCTGGAGTCATGTGTGCAGTTTTGGTCTCCAGGCTGCAAAAAGGACATAACAGCACAAGAGAACGTCCAGAGAAGAGCAATGAGGCTGAGTCCAGGGCTACAGGGGATGAGTTATGAGGAAAGATAAAAAGAGCTGAGCCTGTAAAGGAGAATAAGAGGAGACCTGACTGAAGTGTTTAACATTATGAAGGGAATTAGTCCAGTGGATTGAGACAGTGACTTTAAAATGAGTTCATCAAGAACACGGGGACACAGCTGGAAACTTGCGAAGGGGAAATTTCACACAATCATTAGTGAGAAGTCAAGCAAAATGATCCCCTTTTATTGGCTAACTAAAAGATTACAATATGCAAGCTTTCGAGGGAACTCAGGCCCCTCTTCAGGCAAGATGCTTCAAAAGCTGGCATTTTTATTATTAGCCAATAAAGGGGGTCATTTTGCTTGATTTCTCACTACATTCATAATGGCTAACACGGTACAACACCTTAGTAATAAGCACAAGCATTAGGAAGTTTTTCTTCACACAGAGTACCACAGACACTTGGAATAAGCGACCAAGTCGTGAGATAGACAGCAGGACTTTAGGGATCCTCAAAACTCAACTTAATGTTTTTTTTAGAAGAATTAAGTGGACAGGGCTGGTGAGCTTTGTTGGGCTGAATGGCTGATTCTCATCCAGATTGTTCTAATGTTAATATTACATTTATCCTTTTTATATAAATGAATCAAAGACCATCATCACACATGCACGTCGGAGGACCTCCTCACAGGCTCTGTCGAGGTACGTAATAACTCGCTAGCAAGAGAGGGGGCACTACAGCCAACACTGTCATCTCCTTCTTTTCACCACAGCACTGACAACTTGACCCTGGCCCTTTCGGTTCAGCTTCCCATTTCAGGCACAGGTGACCCGCTGGGCACAGCTCCACTGCCACTGAGACTCGAATCTTGGCTAATCTGCCCAAATGCCTTATTAGCTCATTTTGATACCCCACATTACGAGAAGTGCACACCAAAGATCATTTCTTTTGATGTCCTTAGACAATACACGGGACGACCCGGTTGGCGTGGCAAATTTTCTCAGTACATGGAGCTGTCATTCCCGTACCTGGCCACGCCATAACAATGCAGATAGGACTTCACTAATAAAACTCTTTGTTCATAGGGCACCTTTCACAGCAGGTGATTACAACAGAGAAACTAACATCTCCACAGTAAAACAGCAAAATTGAGTTGAAGAATAAATTAGGATTCCATTGAGCTTGTTGGATGGGCATGTGTCACTCAAGCTTTATATGGCATCTTATAACCCTAAGCCTAACCATCTTATAAACCTATGCATAACCTTTATAACATCTTAACAGAGATAACATCATAACTTAATAGAGATAATAAAAATAATATAACCATATATAACCATCTTGTAACCCTAAACATAACCCTTATAACCTCTTAATAGAGACAACATAACATCATAACATAATAGAGATAATAATAATAATAATAATAATATAACCATATATAACATATGTAACATATATATAACCATATATAACAATAATAATAATATAACCATATATAACCATCTTGTAACCCTAACCATAACTCTTATAACATCTTAATAAAGATAACATAACACTAGAACATAATAGAGATAATAATAATAACAATCTTAATAGAGATAACATAACATCATAACATCTTGTAACCCTAACCATATAACCATCTTATAACCCTAAGCCTACCCCTAACCACTGTGAGTGCTACTGCAGATTATTGTCATACTGACGTCATTTCTTCCTGTGCAGCAGTAACATAACAAGCGCTTTAACTTCCATAACATACAATAAAACTAAAGTTACATTAATAAAATTAACACATTTTGATTGGCTAACTTCTTGATGACCTCACTCCATTTGTTCATTCCATGCCCCGCCCACAGAGAACACAGGCACCGACTCCACCCTCTAGGGCAGCAGCCGCCATGTTAAAGACGTTCACAGCATTTCTGTCCCACGGTCTCCTTTCTCCCTTTGACATAAAAGGATTGGCAGAAGGTGAACCCTGAGCAAAAAGGGCTTCTTTTATTTATTTATTTTTATCACAAATTCATTTTCTCTGCACCGTGATAATCTTGGGGATTTGGACTAATCGTGTTACATATCTGCACAGGGCTTTCTTACTTGAAAAAGTTAATGGATTTTCACAGAAAGGAATTCTTCGCCGTTGGCAGAGATGCATTCAAGGAATTTATCAAAAATGGATTATTCCCATAGAGTGGGGGAAGGCGCCACAAGTCTCTGCTGAAAACGAGAAAAGGTGCAGGACCTATTGATAGCAGCCAGCCAGGACTATTGATGTAATTATTTCTTCTTTTTATTTGGGTTGTGCACAGAATTTAAAAAAAAAAAAAAGGGGGTCCTGCCCAGGGAGTTTTCAAGCTCCATTGGACTCTGGACAGAAGAAAATTGATATCAAAGACCTAATTTAGTGACTCTATACTGTCATACACTTATGTGCAGTATGGGACAGGATTCGGGCCATAATAAACCCTAGCACAAGTCATGTGTCTTCTAGTAGATGCAGTACTGGATTATAATCCATAGGGGGCGCTATACTACCATTTAATTATAGTTCCTTGGGTTACTCAAGGCTCCAGACCACTCACTGTAGCTGACAAGTGACTTGGGGGTTTGCCTGCTCCTTCAACTCGGTACTGTGGACCAGGACTGCAGGGACTCCTAGTGCCACTAGAGGGAGCGTTACAGCGGTGGCTCAATGAACTCCTATGCATGGAAGAAGTAGGCACCATTAAGAAGGGGAGCTATGTGCTATAATTATATAAGAGGTACCAAAATAGACAGAGGAGATAGACAACTGGAAGATTAATGGAAGGCATTCCCAGTTCAGTAGGTGGAAGCCCAGGAAACACTTGGGTTATTTAAAAATTAGAGTTACGTTTTTTTTTTCAATGTTAACATAATGTGAGCTACCAAAGCTATGTTGACGAGACACAACTGTATTTATCAATAGCGCCTGACGACCCTGACTCTCCTGGCTCACTGACCCCCAATGTCTTACTCAAATAGAAATTTCCTCAAACTAAATAAGGGGAAAACAGAAATCTTAGTGATTGGCAAAGATGGATATAATGAGAGTATTAGAAATAAACTTGATCTATTAGGATTAAAAATCAAGATGGAGGTAAATAATTTAAGGGTAACTATTGACTCTGACCTGAATTTTAAATCACATATTAATCAGATTACCAAGACGGCATTTTTTCACTTAAGAAATATAGCAAATGTTAGATCCCTTATAACTTTGCAAGACGCTGAATAATTAGTTGACGCTTTTGTTTTTAGTCGACTAGATTACTGTAACACCCTAACCCTAACCCTAATTACTGTAATACCCTAACCCTTCCCAAGAAAGACAATCGATCGCAACGAGTGCAGAATGCAGCTGCTAGAATCTTAACTAGGAAAAGAAAATCTGAGCACATCACCCCAGTCCTAGAGTCACTGCACTGGTTACCTGTGTCATTTAGAATTGACTTTAAAACACTGCTGATGGTTTACAAAGCCTTCAATAATCTGCTCCATCCTATATCTCAGAATGTCTGTCACCTTACATTCTAAATCGTAACCGTAGATCTTCAAATGAGGGTCTGCTTAGAATTCCAAGAGCTAAACTTAAAAGAAGTGGTGAGGCGGCCTTCTGCTGTTATGCATCTAAAATCTGGAATAGCTGACCAATAGAAATTCGCCAGGCTGACACGGTGGATCACTGCGAAAACTCATTCCTTTAACACGGCTCTCTCATAGCTTCATTTTAGTGTAACCCTGATATTCTGTAATAGATAGCCAATGTCCGCCGTAGCATACGGCGGTGTAAGAACAGGAACGGAAAACAGTGCATTGCCTTTGTCAACCGTTTTTGTTAAGAAATAACCCACTGATAGGAACAGGCAGTAACCGGATCCCGGAATAGAGATGACGTTGTACAAAATCCCTTTGACAGAGAAGATACTGTCTGTCGTTCATTTTATAACAAAGGCTTAGGAAACAACCGTCGCAGTATAACGAAAATAGCAAGGTGTATGGGAGGCCGCAGGCAGCGTGGGGAAGGGTTTGGAAGAGGACGAATAGGAATCGAGAAATGCCGTGTCGGCTGTGTGTGGGCGGGACCGGTTTTGAAGAGGAAGGAGCCACGGTAGTACGAAGGAGGAATAGGAATCGAGAAAAGCGGCGTGGGGGTGTATGGGAGGCCACAGGCAGTGTGGGGAAGGGTTTGGAAGAAGGCGAATAGGAATCGAGAAATGCCGTGTCGGCTGCGTGTGGGTGGGACCGGTTTTGAAGTGGATGCAGGACGAACCAGAAGAGAAATATATATAAGAGATATATACGTTGAACTATCATTTTTATCATGGCTCCACAATCCATACTAATCCTTACTTTCTCTTCTTTTCTTTTTCCGGTTTTCTGTGGTGCCGATCTGCACGACCACCACCTGATCAGAGCACTGTGATGTCCTTACATTGATGGATTGAAGGCCAGAGGTCCACATGAACATCATCAGCATTGTCTAGTTGTTCTGCGTGAAGCCTGAAACCCATGAGGACTGATTGAGATCACTGATGGTAGGTAGCATGACCAATGGGGGGCTGGCTGGGTGGTCTCTTGCAGATTTTGTTTTTTATTTTTCTCCAGTCCTCTGGAGTTTTTTTTTTTTTGTTGTTGTTGCTTTTTTCTGTCCTCCTGGCTATCGGACTTTACTTTATTGTTTGTGACTTAGTATTGTCTAATCTTATTTTTTATATTTTTCTTTTTTCTTTCTTCATCTTGTAAAGCACTTTGAGCAACATCCTTTCGATCAAAACATGGTATAGAAATAAATGTTGTCGTTCACCACCTCTTCTCCTTGCAGTCGCACCCTTTCCACCACCTTCCCTCTCACTTCTACTGACTCTCATTCCCCTTCTCTCCAGTGTGCACCTCCACCTCTCCAGGTTCATCTCAACCTGCTGTCTACTCTCACTACGGATCACAATGTCATCTGAGAACATCACAGTCCATGGAGATTACTGTCTGACCTCACCTGTCAACCTGTCCACCACCATTGCAAACAGGAGAGGGCTCACAGCTCACCCTTGATGTAATCCCACTCTCACCTGGAACCAGGCTGTCATTCCCCTGCTGTCCTCATTCATATCCTGTACCACCCTCACACACTTCTCTGCTTTTCCCAACTTACTCATCCAGTACCATCTCTCTCTTGGTACCCCATCAAACGCCCTCTCTAAGTCCACAAACACGACTTAACTCAGACTCCAGACTGAAAAAAGGGACAATCAATGACCAACGGGGGGCAGCAACGACTATACAGGCAGAAACTTAGGGACCTTGCTCTCTATGCTGAATGTTAGGGTGCCTGACTCACGCACAGAATGGGAGGAGTCAGAGGGACCAGCAGAACTCCTTCAGGCCACAAGGTGGCAGTAACTGCACTCACCCGTGTGGTGTTTTTTTTTTTCAGATGCTGGGCATCGGACGATCATCTTCCAGGTTTAACAGAGGTAAGCGATACCACCCGGGGGGGGGTTGCAGTTACTAACACTGAATGGAGTTCGGCGATGTTGCCAAACATTTACGTGATTTCACCGAACTCTGCAGTAATCGCTGATCATGAATTAAGAAAGGGACAATCAATGACCAACAGGGGGCAGCAACAAGTATACAGGTGGAAATGAGGGACTTTGCTCTCTGTGCTGAATGTTAGGGTACCTGACTCACTCACAGAATGGGAGAAGTCATAGGGACCAGCAGAACTCCTTCAGCTGCTGGGGAAGGTCCTTCCTGGCATGGATATACAGTAACCCGGTAGTACTTCCACCATGCTATATGACATCACAGGAAGTGCTTCCGGGTCTTATTTAAAAGGAGCCCATTGCCATAGCTCAGGGAGACAGTGGGTGAAACTCAACAGAGATGGAGGAGGAGGTAGAATTGTGGATTATTTAATATTTACTGTATACTGGTGGCTTGTTCCTGGGGAGATAATTGGGGAAAAAAGTGCCAGGAAGAAGAATAAAATCCTTTATTTTATTCTATTAACGTGTGCTGTGGTTTGGGGCTCTCTGGCGCCCTCATGTAGTCACAACAGAAAGGATTTGACCTTAGCCAACACCCTGAGTTGATTAACTTTAACAACGGAGTTCGTTTATTTATCAAATTTGGAGGCATTATGAAACAAATCACACCAAGATTTTTTGCAAAGGGTTTACAGTGGGTTGTCAAGGGGTTAAGATTAATTTCTGGAGTACAAGTAAGACCAGAAGGTCCAAAACACACAATCTCTATTTTGTCATCATTTAGACTATGAGCACTTAGTGACATCCATGTGTTAATGTCTTCCAGACATTCTAATAAAGGTTTACGAGAATTTGTTTGGATCTGCTTCAGTGATACTAGGGTGTTGTACTGTGTTAGCCATCATGGACGCCATGACAGGTCAAGTAAAGTGACACCTTTGATTGGCATTAGTTAGCTGTTTGTCATTTTCCTTGACTTCTCATTGGATCCGTTTCAGTGAAAAATATATAAGTGTTTATCACCTGCATAGCCATGGAAAGAAATATGGTGTGTGTTTTTAGAAAAATGGATCCTAACGGCAACATGTACAGGGAAAAAAAGAACAGGGGCCACCCTACACGTGAAATAGGGGCCGAGGATGAGGAGAGTATCGACCAGGCTGACCGAAACGCTTCTGCCTGTGAGGGCGACCTGAAGCAACCCAGAGGAGCTCCTGGAATAGCCAGAGACCACTCAAGGCGGGCGATAAGGACGTCACGGTCAACCATCTGAAATGCTGCAGTGACATCTAAAGGCAACGGGACAGCAGTGTCCCCAGAGTCACTTACTCATGAGAAATCACACAGAACCCTTAGTGTGTTATAATAAAGTAGAATAAAGAGCATAATAAGTGTATAATAAAGTATAACAAAGTGTGTAATAAAGTGCATAAGTGTATAATAAAATATAATAAGTGCAAAATAAAGACATGCAGGTTAGGTGGACTGGCGATTCTGAATTGGCCCTAGTGTGTGATTGGTGTGTGGGTGTGTTTGTGTGTGTCCTGCGGTGGGTTGGCACCTTGCCCAGGATTGGTTCCTGCCTTGTGCCCTGTGTTGGCTGGGATTGGCTCCGGCAGACCCCCGTGACCCTATTCGGATTCAGCGGGTTGGAAAATGGATGGATGGATAAAGTGCATAATAAAGTGTATAATAAAGCATAATAAAGTGTGTAATAAAGTGCATAAGTGTATAACAAAATATCATAAGTGCATAATAAAGTGCATATAAGTGCATAAGTGTATAGTAAAATATAATAAGTGCAAAATAAAGTGCATAATAAAGTATAACATGCATAATAAGTCTATAATAAAGTGGAAAATAGTGTATAATTAAGTATAAAAAGTGCATAATAAGTGAATATTAAATAATATGCATAATAAGTGCATAATAAAGTATAATAATGTGCAAATTAAGTGTATAATAAAGTATAACATGTATAATAAGGGTATAATAAGTGTATATTAAATAATATGCATAATAAGTGCATAATAAGTATATAATAAATAATAATATGCATAAGTGTATAATAAAGTATTATAAAGTGCATAATAACTGTATAATAAGTGTATAATAAGTCTATAATAAAGCATAAGTATAATAGCATGCATAATAAGTGTCTAATAAAGTGTACAATAAAGTTATAATAAAGTGCAGACTCTGCTGTGTTGTGGTGTGACTTAAAAGCAGACTGAAATACTTCAGAAGTGCCGTTTTCATTTATAAAGGTTTGCGTTGTAGAAATACAACTTTCTCCAGCATTTCATGAATTCATACTGTGGTCATTTCTAATAAATGTTACGTATACTAAATACAAACAACAAAGTATTGTTAAGCAAAATGTAAGCAAAAAGTGCAAAACAAACCTTCACTCTTATTAGCAAAAATGTTTTCTAATTCAAATATTTATACATAACGGCAGACAATAGAATAACCAGATCTAATTAACATATTTGTGTATATATAAATCTATACGGTATTCCCTAGGCACAAGTACATGGCAGCCCATTGAGTGAGACACACTTTGATGTTACTAAAGTTAATGACAAGATACAAAGGCCAACACAACAGTCCACAGCAGTTTCCGTCCATTTAGGATGTCAATGGAGTTCTTGATTCCTGAATGTGATTGTCTCACCAGCTGATACCGAGGAGAGGAAAACCAAAAGCTCCTATGATGGGCCATAGGAGAAAAATAAACCTCTGGAGGGCCACAGTTGGAAGACAGAAACGAGCACATCAAATAGTGAGGTCTGACGGTAATCAGAAAGTCAGAATGACCTCCGCCAGCTGAATGAATGAAGTGTTGCCCAACCTGAAATGGTCTCTACCTCATACCTCTAAGGGTTTTACCCCCCTGATGATGACTGATTTAATTATGAAAAAGGTCCAGGCAGAAACTAATCAGCAGACCACCGTATACAGACGAGACACTTCAAACACAGTGAAATAGAAAATGACATTTAAAGACCACCATTAAAGTCTACCTTCTCAAATGTTTATTCAGTGTTGCCATTACGGAGACTTCTGAAATAATATCAATATTAATATTAACTTCACTAATGATAACATAGGAGCTACCTGTTCAGAGACAAGACTGGCGGCTAATGAGGAACGATCAGAGGGCTCCTCAGCCATGCAGATTAATGGCACCGCTGCCCATTACAACGCCGCGCTGCAGTCAATCTGCCGTGAAGAGCTTAATTAGAAAAGAATCGCTCCACACATCTGGAAGTTAATTGCGAGCTGCCTAAGAAGCCGTGGACTGTGGCGTGAGCGTCAGAGTTTCTGCATGACAGGCTGAAACCTCACTGTGAATGCCATTAGCTTCACTAGGAAATTCAGTGCCTTAAATCAATAACCAGGACTGAAAATTAAATCGTGCAGTAACTTCTGGGAGTTCACTTTAATAAGAAGTGAGAGTTTAGCCTGTGAAACCCGGTCGCGGAAAAAGGCGATTTAATAACCTGCACATTCAGAGGATGAAGGATGGCTTACTGTAACGGAAATGATGGAGGCCGGCGGGTCTTCGACCTTTGGTCCTCAGGGGGGTACCCGCTTTCTGTATGTAAAGGTTGGCATTGCGGCTCGTGTTGTGGAGTTGCTAGTGGGCCACACGGCCAGTGTAATGTAGCTGTCCTCATTTGGTGAAGTGTATATAGTGCCATCTGCGATGGACTGGCATCATGTCCAAGGTTTGTTCCTGCCTTGAGCCCTATGGGAGCTGGGATGGGCTCCAGTAGCCCAGGCATCCCAGATTATAATAATAATATTGTCATTATACAGGTATGAAGAAATGTAGTTATCGCATACCCCTTGGGGTCAGCGATATTATGTAGCATCCCAGGAGCAATTGCAGGTCAAGGACCTTGCTCAACGGCTCAATGGAGTAGAATCCATTCTGGCTGTAACAGGATTCGAACCCGCTACCTTCCAGATACCGGTGCAGGGAGATGGCCTCAGAGCCACCAATCCAGTTCAGGACAAAGAGGGTTAGAAAATGACTGACTGACTATATAGTGCCATTCATGGTCTCAAAAGGATAAAAATATATTCAGTGGATTCAGAAAGTATTCAGATCCATTCAATTTCAGCACACATTTTTTTAAGGTTTTAAATGAATAAATTTGCCATTTATGCCCATCAATCTACACTCAATAACCCATAATGACTCAGTGAAAACACGTCATCAGAAAGGTTTGCAAATCTATTAAAGATCAAGAACTCCTAGAAGTATTCAGACCTTTCATTCACTCCTCTTGGGGTAAATCTCTACTAGGTTGGCACACCTGGATTTGGGCAGCTTTATCCCATTCCTCCTGGCAGATCCTCCCAGGTGACATCAGACTGGATGGGAAGCGTCAGCATGCGGCCATCTTCAGGTCTCTCCGCGCAGCGCATACTCTACAAGGTTTAATTCTTGTTTTTTGTTGGACCACTCAATGACATACCTGAAGTCCCTCTAGCATTGTCTTTGTTTAAAAGATTGGCACAGTCTGAGATGGTGGGCACTCTGTCACAGGCTTTTGGCTGCATTCATCCTTTCCTCGGTTTTGACCAGTCTCCCTGCCCCCTGCACCCCCATAGGATGATGCTGCCACCACCATGCTTCAACCTAGGGATGGTCCTAGGCAGGTGATGAGCAGTGCCAGGTCTTCACCAGACATAGTGATTGGAGTTCTGCCCAGAGGGTTCAAGTTTTGTCTAATCAGACCAGATAATCTTTTTTCCTGATGATCTCAGAGACCTTTACACTGTCATATGCATTTTATTCAAAAGTGGCTTTTGTCCAGCCACACTACAGTTCAGATGGCCATCCATTCAACAGGTTCTCCAATCCCAGACTTCAGAAGAGGACATCTGAAGCTCTGTCACAGTGAAGATTGGGTTCTTGGTCACCTCTCTGACCAGGGTGCCCCCTGCCCACTTACTTAGTTTGGCCAGTCGGCCGACTCTAGGAGGAGTCCTGGTGGTTCCAAATGTGTTTCATCTGACAGTTAGTGAGCCCACGGAGCTTCTTGGAACACTCAAAGCTTTACAAATGCTTTTATGACCTGATTTATGTTTTGTCACAATTTGATTGCGGAGGTCTACATGGAGTTCCTTGGACTCCATGGCTTGGTTTTTGCCATCTGTTGGAATGACAAATTCAATGCATATGTCCATCCATCCATTTTCTAACCCGCTGAATCCGAATACAGGGTCACGGGGGTCTGCTGGAGCCAATCCCAGCCAACACAGGGCACAAGGCAGGAACCAATCCTGGGCAGGGTGCCAACCCACCGCAGGACACACACAAACACACCCACACACCAAGCACACACTAGGGCCAAGTTAGAATCGCCAATCCACCTAACCTGCATGTCTTTGGACTGCGGGAGGAAACCGGAGCGCCCGGAGGAAACCCACGCAGACACGGGGAGAACATGCAAACTCCACGCAGGGAGGACCCGGGAAGCGAACCCAGGTCTCCTAACTGCGAGGCAGCAGCGCTACCACTGCGCCACCGTGCCGCCCCAATGCATATGTCTCTGTTATATGTCATGCTAAGGACTTGTAGAAGCAGTTCGCCTCGCTAGTGTTTAGGTCTGACAGGGTGTAACATCAATCAAAAACAGGGTGTGCCATGCCTCAGGCTCCACCCCACATGACTCAGGCTCCACCCCACATTAGGCTCTGCCATGCCTCAGGCTCCACCGCACAAAAAGCTCTGCCCCACCTCTGGCTCCACCCCACAACATGGTGTGCCATATCTCCGGCTCCACCCCACATTAGGCTCTGCCCTGCCTCAGTCTCCACCCCAGAACAGGCTCAGCCCCGCCTCAGGCTCCACCCCACATTAGGCTCTGCCGTGTCTCAGGCTCCACCCCACAACAGAGTGTGCCATGTCTCAGGCTCCACCCCACATTAGGCTCTGGTCTGCCTCAGTCTCCACCCCAGAACAGGCTCAGCCCCGCCTCAGGCTCCACCCCACATTAGGCTCTGCCCTGTTTCAATCTCCATCAAACAACAGGAGGACTACTGTACTTGTGCTCTGTTCTGTGTATTGTATTGCATTTATCCCTTTTTTTTGACACCCACTGCATGCCCAGCATACCTAGAAAGGGGTCTCTCTTTGAACTGTCTTTCCAAAGGTTTGTTCCATTTTTTTTTACCTACAAAGGTTTTTTTTGGGAGTTTTTCCTTGTCTTCTTAGAGAGTCAAGGCTGGGGAGGCTGTCAAAAGGCAGGGCCTCGTTAAAGCCCAATTCGGCACTTCTTTTGTAATTTTGGGCTATACAAATATAAATTGTATTGTACCCCACCTCAGGCTCCACCCCACATCACGCTCAGCCCCTGCCTCAGGCTCCACCCCACAACAGACTCTGCCCCACCTCTGGCTCCACCACCTTCCAATTATCAAGATTAAATCTGCCGTACTCCTGGACAGGGAGCTGGAGACACTCCTTGCAACTAAACTTCATCTCAAAGGCCAGGCTACTATATGTCACTGGTATACATTGGGAGCTGAAACTGGGTCTGACAGCACCATGTTGACGATGTATGTGCCCAAACTTTATACCGGCTGTCACAGGCTGAAATCAAAGGCTTCTTCTTTTTGGGCACATGCACCATCAGCAGTTTTCTGTTCCATGAGCCCCTTCAGTTTGTAAATTCCCATACTTTTTACATACCTGTTTGAGGCAATTCCCTCAAACCTTTTTCTGCCTCCGTTGGTTTTTTTGTGACAACCCAAATATCAAAGTCAAGAAAATCGAAGCATACAGCCATCCGCTATAGAAAGCTAAAGACACGCAGGAATTTTACACAGCATCCGTAATCTTGGATGACTGGGCAATTACACAGTTGCTGACCTTCTAAACTGTCACATTGATGACGCTGTGCTCTGTGCGCCATCTGAGTGTAACAGCGCTGTAGTTACCCACACAAAATGGCGAACACCATGGGAAAAGAATACGGCACCACAGGAAAAAAGTAAAAAATATTTTATCTACTACAAATACATTTTAGAGGCCAAAATAGTCAAAAGCTACATATCTAAAAAACCCAAAATAGAAAAGAAAAACAAAATAAACAAAAAATCTAAAGTAAAACAACATCATCACAACGGAAGCATGGTAAGTCACTTATGGGGGGCCAATAAAAGCATAAGGGATGTGTGGAGGGAGTCAAAATATTAATCATGCAGTTTCCCTCTTCCTCTCTAAAATGGAGGAACGCCAGTAGGAAGAAGATTGATGTTACTTCTTCCCCATCTCAACCTTCACCCCACATTAGGCTCTGCCGTGCCTCAGGCTCCACCCCACAACAGGGTGTGTCATGTCTCAGGCTCCACCCCACAACAAGCTCTGCCCCGCCTCAAGCTACACCCCACATTAGGATGTGCCCCACCTTAGGCTCCACCCCCACAAAAGGGTGTGCCAAGTCTCTGGCTCTACCCCACATTAGGCTCTGCCCTGCCTCAGTCTCCACCCCATGAGGCTCAACCCTGCCTCAGGCTCCACCCCACATTAGGCTCTGCTGTGTCTCAGGCTCCACCCCACAACCGGGTGTGCCATGTCTCAGGCTCCACCCCATAACAGGGTGTGCTATGTCTCAGGCTCAACCCCACAACAGGGTGTGCCATGTCTCAGGCTCAACCCCACAACAGGGTGTGCCATGTCTCAGGCTCCACCCCACATTAGGCTCGGCCCTGCCTCAGGCTCCACTGCACAAAAAGCTCTGCCCCACCTCTGCCTCCACCCCACAACATGGCGTGCCATGTCTCAGGCTCCACCCCACATTAGGCTCTGCCATGCCTCAGGCTCCACCCCACATTAGGCTCTGCCCTGTCTCAGTCTCCATCAAACAACAGGAGGACTACTGTACTTGTGTTGTGTTCTGTGTATTGTATTACATTTATCCCTTTTTTTTGACACCCACTGCATGCCCAGCCTACCTGGAAAGGGGTCTCTCTTTGAACTGTCTTTCCAAAGGTTTGTTCCATTTTTTTTACCTACAAGGGTTTTTTTTGGGGAGTTTTTCCTTGTCTTCTTACAGAGTTAAGGCTGGGGAGGCTGTCAAAAGGCAGGGCCTCATTAAAGCCCAATTCGGCACTTCTTTTGTAATTTTGGGCTATACAAATATAAATTGTATTGTACCCCACCTCAGGCTCCACCCCACAACAGACTCTGCCCCACCTCTGGCTCCACCACCTCCCAATTATCAAGATTAAATCTGCCGTACTCCTGGACAGGGAGCTGGAAACACTCCTTGCAACTAAACTTCATCTCAAAGGCCAGGCTACTATATGTCACTGGTATACATTGGGATCTGAAACTGGGGGATGCCCAGTTACTAAGTAACGTCTCTTAATTTTTCAAGCCCTAGAATGAAGGAGAAGGCCACAGAAGAAGCACTGACCTTTGCCAACCTTTCTCATTACCTGTTTGACTTTGCCATGGTGGGTGACTGAGCGCAGATTGAGGGTCAAATGAAGTCTCCAACACCATACAGTCTGTAGGAAGTGAAAAGATCCGAATACCCACTGAATCCAATACATCAACTGCTGTTTAACCTCCCGTGTTTCACGGTGGCCACAGTTTCCTAAAATCTCAACCAAGCAACATCACAGACACATACGAGTGGGGAAAAAAGGACGGAAGAAAAGTCCAGCAGCCCCGGCGATAAATGGCTTACTTCAACATTGACTTTCACGGGTCAGCAGGCGAAATTCACTGAAGGGTGCCGAATGCAAAGCAATTAGATATCGTCGG
Organism: Polypterus senegalus; assembly: GCF_016835505.1. Taxonomy (NCBI): domain Eukaryota; kingdom Metazoa; phylum Chordata; class Cladistia; order Polypteriformes; family Polypteridae; genus Polypterus; species Polypterus senegalus. Next base: position 199,431,166 of record NC_053158.1, read on the forward strand.
TCGGGATTCTAGAAGCAAAAATAAAACACGGAAAAATGAATCCGTGTCAAGGTCATGTGTGGGTAAATAAATAAATAAATAGAATGTGCCACCCCACCATTGATGGAGAATTCCATCATTATAAAGGGTGAGGGGGTCTACGGTGATAGATAATGTGAGCTCAGCTCGTCTACGGTTTCTCATTTTTGTCACAGCGGCATCTCGTTTTGGTGGACACAGCAGAGGCAGCAATTTCAGGCCGGTGGGATTATCAGGTCCTTTCAATCGGGCCGCTGAAGCCCGTCTCGTGCAGAGCAAAGCACTGGTGCCCTGGAGGTGGGGGTCACATTATCCACAAACTGGGGTCTCTCCGGTGGCACGCAAATCACAGCACTAGGGACGCGAGTTTGATTTACAAGTCCAGTAACTTACGGCCTGCATGAATTTGGCATATTTGCCCCCCAGGAGAATTTACTGTATATGGGCTTTCATGTCCCAGCTGTAAAAGAGAACAAGACAAAGATAAAGATTTAGGGGGTGACGGCGACCTCGTATATTGGAAAGGCAACAAAATACACGCAAAGCTTTTCAGCAAAATAACATCCCTGGGGACGCGAGTCTCAGATCAGACTAGCCAAGATGGTAACACGTCCAGTTAAATGCCAGCCATACGGGAAGAAGCAGGTCCGGGTGGACGGACACCAAAAGTGACGTCGGAGGTGGTGAGGATGTCCATCATCTGGTCTGCAGAGGGAGGAAGAGGAGACGCGTAAGAACACAGTGCCACCCTGTGGACTGGGGAGGAATCACCAGCACCAGAACCTTAAAGCTGTCCCCAAGACACACGTGTGTGACACAGCCCCTCTAATACAAAGATAGGAGAGTCTGGGGTCTCAGCTAGAAATACTGCACTTAACTGCCAATGTAGGGGGCATCTGGACATGTCTGGAGACTTGAACAGCTGGTTTGAAAATTGAAACGCTTTGAAACGTCCAAGTCACATCCTCAAAGAGTTTACTGTCACAACATTGATTCTTTAGAACATTAGAACACACCGGATGAGAAGAGGCCATTCAGCCCAACAAAGCTCACCAGTCCTATCCACTTATTCATTCCAAAAAAACATCCAGTCCAGTTTTGAAAGTCCCTTACTGTCTACCACACTACTTGGTCGCTTATTCCAGGTGTCTATCAGTCTTTGTGTAAAGAAAAACTTCCTAATGTTTGTGCAAAATTTACCCTTCACAAATTTCCAACTGTGTCCCCGTGCTCTTGATGAACTCGTTTTAAAGTCACCGTCTCGATCCACTGGACTAATTTCCTTCATCATTTTAAACACGTCCGTCATGTCTCCTCTTCATCTCCTATTTCTTAAACTGTAAAGGCTCAGCTCTTTTAATCTTTCCTCATAACTCATCCCCTTTAGTCCTGGACTCTGCCTCATTGCTCTTCTCTGGACCTTCTCTTGTGCTGTTATGTCCTTTTTGTAGCCTGGAGACCAAAACTGCACACAGGACTGCAGATGAGGCCTCACCAGTGTGTTATAAAGACTTGAGCAGAACCTCCTGTGACTTGTACTCCACACATCAAGGCGCTATATAACCTGTGAGCCTTCTTAATGGCTTCTGAATGATGTCTGTCAGTTCATAGTGTGGAGTCCACTATTACTCCTAAATCCTTCTCATGAGGTGGACTCTTGATTTCCAGACCTCCCATTGTGTATTCAAACCTCACACTTTTACTTCCTATGTGTAATTCTTTACATTTACTGACATTCAGTGGTTAACAGACTCAGCTCTTTTCATCGTTCCTCATAACTCATCCCCTGTAGCCCTGAATCAGCCTAGTCGCTCTTCTCTGGACCTTCTCTTGTGCTGTTATGTCCATTTTGTAGCCTGGAGACCAAAACTGCACACAGGACTCCAGATGAGGCCTCACCAGTGTGTTATAAAGCTTGAGCTGAACCTCCTGTGACTTGTACTCCACACGTCAAGGCGCTATATAACCTGACATTCTGTCAGCCTTCTTAATGGCTTGTCAGGAAGTCAATAGCTTAGAGTCCACTTTGACTCCTAAATCCTTCTCATGAGGTGTATTCTTGATTTCCAGACCTCACGTTGTGTATTCAAACCTCACATTTTTACTCCCTATGGCTAACACTTTACATTCACTGACATTAAATGGTTAGCAGGCTCAGCTCGTTTAATCTTTCCTCATAATCCCTGTAGCTCTGAATCAGATTAGTCGCTCTTCTCTGGACTTCTTCTAGGGCTGCTATGTCTTTTTTATTGATCGGACACAAAAACTGTACACAGGACTCCAGATGAGGCCTCACCAGTGAGTTATAAAGACTGAACAGAACCTCCTGTGACTTGTACTGCACACGTCAAGGCGCTATATGACCTGTGAGCCTTCTTAATGGCTTCTGAATGCTGTCTGTCAGTTCATAGTGTGGAGTCCACTGTGACTCCTAAATCCTTCTCATAAGGTGGACTCTCGATTTCCAGACCTCCCATTGTGTATTCAAACCTCACATTTTACTTCCTATGTATCATACGTTACATTTACTGACATTAAACTTCATCTGCCACAAATCTGCCCAACCCTGTACTGTATGCTGTCCAAGTCCTTCTGTGATGATATAACACACAGGTGGGCAGATTCAGTCCTGGAGGGCCGCAGTGGTTGCAGGATTTTGTTCCAACCCAGTTGCTTAATTAAAAACCAATCCTATTCAATTCTTTAATTTCATGGCTTGCTAGTGCTTTAACTCTGCCATGTCAAGTCATTCTCATATCCTAGATTTTTTTTCTTCCTTTCTAAGGATATCATCCAAATGATTTGAAGTCTAAAACTGCTGAGTAATTCTCAGTGCTTCATTTTTTTCTCTTCACTTTCCTTCCAAGTATTTAATTAAACCCAATAGTGCATGATATGCGGTGGGCTGGCACCCGGCCCAGGGTTTGTTTCCTGCCTTGCGCCCTGTGTTGGCTGGGATTGGCTCCAGCAGACCCCCGTGACCCTGTATTCGGGTTCAGCGGGTTAGGAAATGGATGGATGGATGGATTGGATAATGGATGGATGGATAGTGCATGATAAATACACACAGGTGGAAATGGAAACAAGCTAAATGGAGAGATGCTGGTTTCTTTTGTCATTTGCTAATAAGGAGCAATTAAAAACCAAGACTGCAGCTGTTTAAGACTAAAATAAGCAATAAGGGTTCAAAATCTTAACAAGCGAGACGAGTACAGTGAAGCAGAAGTGTTACTTGAGCAATAAGTGCTTCTTATTAAGCAACTGGGCTGGAATAAAAACCTGCAGCCACTGCGGCCCTCCAGGACTGAATCTGCCCACCCCTGAAACGGATTCCAAATTATCTGCTAATCCATCTACCTTGGTGTCATCTGCCAACTTAACCAGCTTGTCCATTGTATTCCTATCTAAATCATTTATATAGATTAAAAAAAGCAGCGGCCCCTGCTGGTCACCACTCTTAACTACACCCCAGTTCTGATGAGGTTCCTCACCCCATCACCCTCTGCTTCCCGTGTCTGAGCCAATTCTGCACCCATCTAAGAACATCACCCTGAACTGCCACTTCTTTTAATTGGACGCCCAACCTCTCATGTGGCACCTCATCAAATGCTTTCTGCAACTCCTGATCAATAATCTCATCTGCTCCACCCTGATCGAATCCTTTTGTTGCCTCCTCATCGAATTCCAGCATGTTAGTAAAACACGACCTCCCTCATTACGTTTGTAACAGTGGGTGTGTTTACAATTTGCTTTAAGAACCTGGAAATTCACAGAAATCAGGTTTCAAAAAATGCCACGTTATGGTGCCCACCATAATGTTGGGGACAAACCCATTTTTCTCTGGATTGCCCCTCTGCTCCACAGTTTAAAATCACATATCAAACAATTCAGACATTGTCATTAAAGTGCACAGTGCAGACATTCCAGTCACACAACACTTTTTCTAAACGCCCAGGGCACCACAATGTTTGGGACAAGTGGCATCAGGGGTGTTTGTGATTCTTCAGGTGGGTTTCATGGCTTCATAAGATTACCTCGACTTGCTTCTACCCTGTGGTGTCTTTAGCTGCCATTGTTCTACATGAGGACAAGAGCTGTGCCAGGGAAAGTCAAAGAAGCCATCATGAGGCTGAAAAATGAGACTCAAACCATTGGAGACCTTGGTAAGATGACCTAAATCAACTGTCTGGAATATCACGAAGTAGAAAGAACACACTGGTGGGCTCAGTAATCACAAAGGGACTGGTAGGCCGGGGAAGACCTCCACTGCTGAGGACTGAAGAATCCTCACTATGGTCAAGAAAAAGCCCCAAACGCCTGTCTGACAGCCCAGAAACAGACGTCAGGGGGCCGATGTGGACGTGTCAGAGACGACTATCAGCAGAAGACTTCATAAACAGAAACACCGAGGACACAAAAACAGGACGGCCAGATTACAGTTTGTGACAAAGGACTTGAAAGAGCCAGTTGGTGGTGATGGTGCGGAAGATGAAAACACCAATTTACAATATCACGTAAAGCATTGTCGGGCAACCGGTGCACCGTGGAATTTTCTGGGTGCGCCGCGAAAACTTTTGTAAAATATTTAAAATTGATAGTGTTTTTGAACATTTGGTTGATTAAAAAGATTATATCTAAAAAAAAAATGACGTTGGAAAAACAGATAACGGAACACTTACGGAAATGAAGTCTAAGAAGACTTCAAATGATCGACAAGGAAATGCGCGTCTGTCTTTCGAAAAGTGATCCTAGCATCAATCTTATATGTGCTGAAAAACAATCTCAACGTTCACATTAATTAAGTTTAAGATTTATCCTTTGATGCCTTTATTAATAAAATGTCTTTCAAACTTGTAAAATGAACTGTTTTTATTGGCGATTGTCCATCGATTGTGTCGTCACGACTTTATTTATGGGCAGTCCCGCGAAAGTTTTTGGACTAAGGCCTTGTTCACACGGGCGTTAAAATCGAGCGGTTTTTTGCGTCCGGTGAGCGCGGATCAAGCGCCGAGTGTTTTCTACACGTAGGAGTCAATGAGAGTGTTCACACGGGCTTTGGTGACGCGCGCTTGTCCGGCTGCGCTTATACGGCATCAAAAACGTTGCATGCAGCTTTTCTTGGCGTTCAAAACCCAAGGAACGCAAGGAAACCGCTTCCAGTTCGTTTTCTGCGCGTTTATTTTACGCTTCGGAGGACCGGATATATATTTTCATATTGCTTATTTTATTTTATTGTCTCATGTATTTTGTAAACCATGAACCTATTAATTTATGTTCTAATATAATATTTGATAACGATTATGTAGGGGGGGCAATCCATGGCGCTGCATTTCAGTGCATAACCCCGGTGTAAGCGCACACTCGACTACTGTTTCCTTACCTCAAAGTGACAAGTAGTCTCTTCGGGGCTAACACCAAGTCGCATATTGGTTGATCGGCGTGCAATGTGGCATTGCACCAGCTGCAGCAGACAATCAAAAGTGGAAACCGACATCCGACAGTAATTAAAAACTTGCGCGAAATTTTCTGCATTTCTTCATAAAGCACAAAAAAACTTCCTTTAACCCGACGTTGTGCAGTCAGAGGATGAACCCAGTAGCGGCAGCGATTTTTCTCTCCCTACGCCCAGATTACGCAGTATTTTAAAACAAGAAGATTAATATCTAACGTAGCAAAATGGTCCATATTGAAATGAGGCACCTCAAATAAAACGACAAGGGCTTTCATATCCAGTTCCCGACACTGCCTCCACAGGTTAACACACAAACTACAATTTGGGCTGCAGGCTGGCGTTAGACAGAGACAAACGAACGCCGGTGTAGAAGTCAATCGATCGCCACCACAAAATGCAACATAAACGTCTAGGACGTTCAGAGCAAGTTTGTTTTATCCAAAAACTTAACGCCCGTGTGAACAAGGCCTAAGTGCGCCGCAACTCGAAAAAGGTTGCCTTCCACTCATGTAGTGTAGACCGTCTGGTCTTCCACCGGACAAATTACTGTTGAAAGAAGGACGTATCGTAATGTTACTGCGTAATTTATGTCTAAGTGATGGGCTGTGCAATAGGATAAGGTTAGTTGAATTCAAAATTGGACGAACAATTCTGACATGTCAAACTTTAACAGACAACAAGAAAGGTGATGAAGTACAGGGGATAACATGAGACACCAAAGGAGATCTTGATATGCCACACGTATTAAAACGTTTACAGCTTCCCGTTACAATAGCTTTTGCTATGAGAATTAACAAATCACAGGGACAAACCATCGAAAAAGTTGGTTTATTTATTAGAGAGAAAGAAACGAAATTCACTCACGGCCAGTTATGCGTTGCGTTGCGTTGTCACGATGTAACTCCAAACACAGAATCAAAATTCAATGCGATATTGAAGAAAACCTAATTCAAAAACGTTTTACTTAAGTTCTGCAGTAAAAGTGTAAGTTTAAAAAGAATTTGCGCGTTAATTTCAAAGCCAAACAGAACAAAACTGTATAACGCAACATGAAACATAATTTTCTTTCAATTTAGTAAGTTTTGCTATTTTTGACTATGGTTAATTACTCGCTTTAATGTAAAATAGTTAGTTCTATTATGCATATGTAACAATTCCCATGAGAATAACAATCAAATCCGGAACCCCATACGCAAGTGGCAGAACCACAAAGAGGCTAGCTGGGTAGTGCCCACCCAGGGGTTGGCGAGCAATCTGAGCAGCAGGCAGTGCCCCCTTGTAATGGTCATTTTAATCACATCTCCATAATCCGTACTAATCCCCTACTTTCTCTTCTGTTCTTCTTCCGGTTTTCTGTGGTGTCGATCTGCGCACCCACCGCCTGATCACGGCACCATGTAGTCCCAACATTGATGGACTGAAGGCCAGAGGTCCACTTGACCACCTTCATCATCATCATCATCATCATCTACTTCTTCCACATGAAGCCTGAAAGCCATTTGGATGGATTGAGATCATTGGTGGTCTCGTGGCCTCAGAACCCCTGCAGATTTTTTTTTTTTTTTTTCCAGCCCTCTGGAGTTTTTTTCTTTTTGTTTTTTCTGTCCCCCCTGGCCATCGGACCTCACTTTATTCTTTGTTAATTAATATTGCCTAATTTTATTTTTATATTCTTTCTTTCTTCATCTCATAAAGCTCTTTGAGCGACACCATTTGTAAGAAAACGTGCCCTAGCAATAAATGTTAGTGTTGTTGTTGGTATAAGAGAAGTGCCATAACCAACTGGCACCTCCAGTTCCCACACTGTGATGGGGGTCTCCTCAGCTCCCTGCTCTCCCGACCGCGTACCGATGGTGGTCTCAATGGCAAGCCGCATAAATGGAGGGATGGTTTCTGCCTTGCACCTCAGCTCCTCGTCTCGCCGCCCGGGCGCACATCTTATCATGGGCCTCGCACGTACAACTGCGGTAATGCATCTCCCCAAATGAGATCTCCAGATAAGGCCGCCGAAAAACCACAGGCAGAAACTCTGTCAGGATTACGTTAAAACGATTTGCAGGAGAAACCGTAAAAGCTGGTATTTAGCATTCTGGGGAGAGCAGAACGGCACTCTCAGCTTATTTTACTTCCATGCCTATGCAAGATGCACTTCTCATTAGGCTCTCCGTGGCACCTACTTATTTCACATTTGGAGGTTTTCCATGCTTTTCCTCGAGACGAATAAATGAGTGGGAATGAAAATGAATGGATGATGGCAGAGAGCCGCCATCCTTATGTAGTGAAGCCTGAATTACCACATGGAGAAGAGCAAATGAAGATACCAAGTGTTTCCAGGTGGGCAAGGTGCCCCTTGTAAAGACGCCTGGCAGAGAACCATAAAAGTGCAGGCTTGATGGAGTATAAGGGTAAGACCTCAGCTGGAGAACCTGGCATCGTGGTGTTAGAAGAAAAAAAAAATTGATGACAGGTGAGGGAGACCACCAAGAGACCTCTGAAGGAGTGACGAGCTACAGTGGCTCAAGTTGGAGAGACTGTGCCCAGATGCTTCACCAATCACAGCTTTATGGAACAGTGGCACTTGGAGTGGGGGAATGCTGAGGACATCTCAGCAGAAGGGACACAGGAGACCCTCAAGTTAGCTGGAAGAAGGGTCAGGGGTTTAATACACTTGAAAAGCTTTCTGAAATCACGTTTGACCTTTGTAGACTGATGGGCAAAAAAATGGCAAACGTATCCACCTAAAATGAAACACCCTCTCAATTTACAACGTGCACCACCATTGACCCCCTAGATGCCCCCGCGGCTCAGACTTCAAACCATTCTCTGTGCACTTCACCAGCTGGGAAGTCATTGTGAAAGGCGCTATATAAAATACAGATTGACTGGCACCCTGGAATCCAAAATCATTTTTTTCATTATGACTCACTGAACTGCAAAATGAGAGGCGCGGACATTTCGGAGCGGGCGCTTGAAACAAACGAGTGGGAATGAAAATGAATGGATGATTTTAGAGAGCTACCATCCTTATCTTGTGAAACTTTAAAAAGACCTGAATTGCCACCTGGAAAAGAGCTAATTAAGACCCTGAGTGTTTCTAGATGGGCGAGGTGCCCCTTGTAAAGATGCCAGGCAGAGATAGATAGATAGATAGATAGATAGATAGATAGATAGATAGACAGATAGATAGATAGATAGATTAGAAAGGCACTATATAATAGATAGATAGATAGATAGATAGATAGATAGATAGATAGATAGATAGATGTGAAAGGCACTATATGATAGATAGATAGATAGATAGATGTGAAAGGCACTATATGATAGATAGATAGATAGATAGATAGATAGATAGATAGATAGATAGATAGATAGACAGATAGATGTGAAAGGCACTATATGATAGATAGATAGATAGATAGATAGATAGATTGATAGATAGAAAGATAGATAGATAGATAGATAGATAGATGTGAAAGGCACTATATGATAGATAGATAGATAGATAGATAGATAGATAGATAGATAGATAGATGTGAAAGACACTATATGATAGATAGATAGATAGATAGATAGATAGATAGATAGATAGATAGATAGATAGATAGATAGATACTTTATTAATCCCAAGGGGAAAGAGCAGGCTTGTCGAAGTATAAGGGCAAGACCTCAGCTGGAGATATGAAGGAGGTGCAGAACCTGGCATGGTGGAGTTAGGAGAAAAAAAAAAATTGATGACAGGTGAGGGAGACCACCAAGAGACCTCTGAAGGAGTGACAAGCTACAGTGGCTTAGGTTGGAGAGACTGTGCCCAGATGCTTCACCAGTCGCAGCTTTATGGAAGAGTGGCACTTGGAGTGGGGGACACAGGAGACCCTCAAGTCAGCTGGAAGAAGGGTCAGTGGTTTAATACACTTGAAAAGCTTTCTGAAATCACGTTTGCCCTTTGCAGACTGATGGGCAAAAAAGTGTCAAAACGCATCCACCTAAAATTAAACACCCCCTCAATCCACAGTGTGCACCCCCATTGACCTCTCAATCCAGACGCCCTCGCGGCTCAGTCTTCAAACCATTCTCTGTGCACTTCACCAGCTGGAAAGTCATTGTGAAAGGCGCTATATAAAATACAGATTGACTGACACCCTGGAATTCCAAAAATACAATTTTTCATTGTGATTCACTGAACTGCAAAATGAGAGGCGCGGACCCCTCGGAGCGGGCGCTTGAACCATCCGTCAGATGTTCGACATGCTGCAGATTCGTGAGCGCAGTCATTTAAGACACTGTAATTTGTTCTCGACATCTTGCCAATAAACTCCACTCCGACAAATATATATATATAAATACAAATAAAATAAAACCAGCCTCTAAGGCTACAACTGGGAAAAGGAGGATGGATAATGAAACTGCCAAGCAAGATACAATTTCCCTCTGGATCTGTCTGCCGGCTTTGGAAGAGTTATTGTAGACATCTGATGGAGGAGATAACGGGTCTGAAGATTGAGGTGCGCCGTCCTTAAATCATCGAGGATTTGACGATGACATCATTGGGTCTGCATGGAGTCGGAGTGACTTAGAAAAGGAAGGAAACCTAATAAGAGAAAAGCACAAACAGCTTGCCTTTACACCCACCAGTAGCTACTCAAAAGTGTTCAGCTTAATTACAAGGAGCTGCGTCCCCATTGGAAAAAATTCAAGTGGTAAGCAGTGCAAGGCTGGGGCTCTGGAGTGCAACACTACGGGCTATGCCGCTCCCCCCCAAAAAACTCAGATGTGTCCCCCAACATAAATATGAGATGCTGCTATGGACTGGGTAATGTGATAGGAACGAAAAGGTGGCACATGAAGGATGGAAATATAAATGATCAACCTACAGAGGGCTGAATTCAAAGACACCCCAAAAATCAAAGGGTAAAAATGATGCAGCAGGCAGGCATTCATTTTGCTGGAATGTCATTGCAGGAACTCCAAATGGTACTCAGTAGTTTGTATAACCTCCTATGCCTGACAATGTCCTAATGAGATGACGGATGGTGTCCTGGGGGATCTCCTTCCAGATCTGGACCAGGGCGTCGCTGAGCTCCTGGACAGGCTGAGGCGTCGGATGGACCAGAACATAATGTCCCACCCAGAGGTGTTCTATTAGATTGAGGTCAGGCGAGCACAGCGTGGGGGCCAGTCAATGGCATCAATTCCTTCATCCTCTCGCCACATGAGGCCGGGCATTGTGGTGCACCAGGTGGAACCCAGGAGCCACTGTACCAGCACAGGGTCTGACGATGGGTCCAAGGATTTCATCCCGATACCTAATGGCAGTCAAGGTGCCGTTGTCTAGCCTGTACAGGTCTGTGCGTCCCTCCACGGATATGCCTTCCCAGATATACTATCACTGACCCACCACCAAACCGGTCATGCTGAACGATGTTACAGGCAGCATAACGTTCTCCACAGCTTCTCCAGACCCTTTCACGCCTGTCACATGTACTCAGGGTGAACCTGCTCTCATCTGGGAAAAGCACAGGGTGCCAGTGGCGGACCTGCCAATTCTGGTATTCTATGGTAAATGCCAATCGAGCTCCACGGTGCCAGGTGGGCCGTGAGCACAGGGCCCACTAGAGGCCACCCTCATGAAGTCAGTTTCTGATTGTTTGGTCAGAGACATTCACACCAGTGGCCTGCTTGCTGGAGGTCATTTTGTAGGCTCTGGCATGTCTCATCCTGTTCCTCTTTGCCCAAAGAAGCAGATACCGGTCAGTCCTGGTGATGGGTTAAGGACCTTCTACGAGGGACCCTGTCCAGCTCTCCTAGAGTAACTGCCTGTCTCCTGAAATCTCCTCCATGCCCTTGAGACTGTGCTGGGAGACACAGCAAACCTTCTAGCAATGGCACATATTGATGTGCCATCCTGGCGAAGTTGGAATACCTGTGCCAGCTCTGTAAGGTCCGGGTATGGCCTCATGCTACCAGTAGTGACACTGAGCGTAGCCAAATGCAAAACGAGTGAAAAAATAGATGAGGAGGGGAAAATGTCAGTGGCCTCCTCCTGTTAGACCATTCATTCCTGTTTTGGGGGTCATCTCAGTGTTGCCCCTCTAGTGCACCAAAGCAGCTAAACTGATGAACAAGCCCCTCTGCTCCTTAACTGACCAGATCAATAGCCCACAAGTGTCACTGACTTGATGCTATACTCTCATTAAAAAGGATTCCTTTCATTTTTTGAGCAGCATATTTACTTTCAATATTATTTTATCATCATCATCTTCATCACTTTCACTCTGCTTATCCTGGCATGGACTGTGGTAGCACACACATGTTATGGTGCCTGCTTTCACACACTCATGACCCCCAGGCTGTCGTGTTTCAGCCAGCATTTCTCACCTGGCTGGGGTTTCAGGTCCAAGTCGTGTTTCTGGTCTGTATTGTCTAATTGTGCATCATTTAGTTATATTTAGATTTCTTTTAATTTAGCACGTTGTTTTGACTTGGTAGAGTAATATATTGCTCTACTTTCCCCTTTTGTATTATTAATGTGTAGCCTTTGTCAGAAGGCTTCAAATCTCATAGACATACTACTGTTTATAAGGTGTTGTACTTTATAACTTCTCCTCACATTCCCTTCTACATCTATAACCTCAGGCAATTAGGTGTAGTAAAAGACAAGCAGGAGTTAAGTTACAATTTAAACAATGTCTTATTGGTAATATTCATAAATAATAACGATATGCAAAGTACATTTGAATATTGGCAACCATACAACCTGATAAATGTTGATGTGTAGTTTCAGGAGGCACACAGACTTGTTAGTTACTTAAAATGTCACGGGTAAACATGAATTCTTCTCACTACATTGCTTTGCCTAAATTACAAATAAAAGACATACAAAATATTTATCAACTTGTATGCAAAATCTCACATCACAACACACGTATATTTTTTCTTTGTGTTTATTGTTATGTGAGAAAGGCCTAGGTTGGGTCCCATGTGCTTTGTGGGTGGTTCCCCTAGGGGCGGGGCCACCTGCCAATCACCGCCAGGATTGGTCCTTCCTCTCTATTTATGGGAGGGCCTTCCATAGTTCCTGAAGGTTCAATTCAAACATGCTAAGTAGTGAAGTAACACCCTTAGGGTCTTATAGTAAGTAAATGATGAGAACTGAACTGGCACACATGTAGCTTCATATAGCACCTTTTAGCAGTCCAAACCATCACCAGCTCTTTCACACATATACAGTGCATCCGGAAAGTATTCACAGCGCATCACTTGTTCCACATTTTCTTATGTCACAGCCTTATTCCAAAATGGATTAAATTCATTTTTTTCCCCAGAATTCTACACTCAACACCCCATAATGACAACGTTAAAAAAGTTTACTTGAGATTTTTGCAAATTTATTAAAAATAAAAAAACTGAGAAATCACATGTACATAAGTATTCACAGCCTTTGACATGAAGCTCCAAATTGAGCTCAGGTCCATCCTGTTTCCCCTGATCATCCTTGAGATGTTTCTGCAACTTCACTGGAGTCCACCTGTGGTAAATTCAGTTGATTGGACCTGATTTGGAAAGGCACACACCTGTCTATAGAAGGTCCCACAGTTGACAGTTCATGTCAGAGCACAAACCAAGCATGAAGTCAAAGGAATTGTCTGTAGACCTCCAGGACAGGATTGTCTTGAGGCACAAATGTGGGCAGGAGGAGGAGTACAGAAAGTTAATCAAAGACTTTGTTAAATGGTGCGACTCAAACCACTTACACCTTAACACCAGCAAGACCAAGGAGCTGGTGGTGGATTTTAGGAGGCTAAGGCCCCTCATGGACCCTGTGATCATCAGAGGTGACTGTGCAGAGGGTGCAGACCTATAAATATCTGGGAGTGCAGCTGGATGACAAATTGGACTGGACTGCCAATACTGATGCTCTATGTAAGAAAGGTCAGAGCAGACTATACTTTCTGAGAAGGTTGGCATCCTTCAACATCTGCAGTAAGATGTTGCAGATGTTCTATCAGACGGTTGTGGCGAGTGCCCTCTTCGACGCGGTGGTGTGCTGGGGTGGCAGCATAAAGATGAAAGACGCCTCACGCCTGGACAAACTTGTTACGAAGGCAGGCTCCATTGTAGGAGTAAAGTTGGACAGTTTAACATCTGTGGCAGAGCGACGGGCATTAAGCAAACTCCTGTCAATCATGAAGAATCCACTGAACAGTGGCATCTCCAGGCAGAGGAGTAGCTTCAGTGACAGACTGAGGAGATTGTTCCTCCCCCACACTATCGACTCTTCAATTCCACCCGGGGGAGTAAATGCGAACATTAATTTTATTTTAATTTTTTTCATTTTTATTACTATTTAATTTAATATTGTTTCTTTGTATCAGTAAACTGCTGCTGGATTATGTGAATTTCCCCTTGGGATTAATAAAGTATCTATCTATCTATCTATTATATAGTGCCTCTCCTATCTATCTATCTATCTATCTATCTATCTATCTATCTATCTATCTATCTAAATCTGAGGAAGGTTACAGAAAAATTTCTGCTGCTTTGAAGGTCCCAATGAGCACAGTGGCCTCCATCATCCGTAAGTGGAAGAAGTTTGAAACCACCAGGACTCTTCCTAGAGCTGGCCGGCCATCTAAACTGAGCGATCAGGGGAGAAGGGTCTTAGTCAGGGAGGTGACCAAGAACCCGATGGTCACTCTGTCAGAGCTCCAGAGGTCCACTGTGGAGAGAAGAGAACCTTCCAGAAAGACAACCATCTCTGCAGCAATCCACCAATCAGGCCTGTATGGTAGAGTGGCCAGACGGAAGCCACTCCTTAGTAAAAGGCACATGGCAGCCCACCTGGAGTTTGCCAAAAGGCACCTGAAGGACTCTCAGACCATGAGAAAGAAAATTCTCTGGTCTGATGAGACAAAGATTGAACTCTTTGGTGTGAATGCCAGGCGTCTAGTTTGGAGGAAACCAGGCACCACTCATCACCAGGCCAATACCATCCCTACAGTGAAGTATGGTGGTGGCAGCATCATGCTGTGGGGAGCAGGAACTGGGAGATTAGTCAGGATAAAGAGAAAGATGACTGCAGCAATGTACAGAGACATCCTGGATGAAAACCTGCTCCAGAGCGCTCTTGACCTCAGACTGGGGCGACGGTTCATCTTTCAGCAGGACAACGACCCTAAGCACACAGCCAAGATATGAAAGGAGTGGCTTCAGGACAACTCTGTGAATGTCCTTGAGTGGCCCAGACTTGAATCTGATTGAACATCTCTGGAGAGATCTTAAAATGGCTGTGCACCAACGCTTCCCATCCAACCTGATGGAGCTTGAGAGGTGCTGCAAAGAGGAATGGGCGAAACTGGCCAAGGATAGGTGTGCCAAGCTTGTGGCATTATATTCAAAAAGACTTGAGGCTGGAATTGGTGCCAATGGTGCATCGACAAAGTATTGAGCAAAGGCTGTGAATACTTATGGACATGTGATTTCTCAGTTCTTTTTATTCTTAATAAATTTGTAAAAACCTCAAGTAAACTTTTTTCACGTTGTCATTATGGAGTGTTGTGTGTAGAATTCTGAGGAAAAAAATGAATTTAATCCATTTTGGAATAAGGCTGCGACATAAAAAAATGTGGAAAAAGTGATGCGCTGTGAATACTTTCCAGATGCACTGCACGCCTCAAATCTCCCTGTGTACATTAAAATAGGGGGACAAGAATGTGAAATTACCCCTTTAGGGTCTTATGTTTAGTAAATGATGACAACTGAACTTTAATCCATGTATTTTTTTTATATAGCGCCTTTCAGCAGTACACACTATCCAGTGATATTTTACACATCAGTGGGACACCTTCCCGGCTCTGCTGAGATACAGTATGTAGTACCCCCCACCCCCCTCCAAAGGAAAAGGGGGGCGCTGTTGCTAAACTTGTCACCCGTTTCTGCCTCCACAGCTCAGCGTAAACGCCCAATGAGGGGAATCTGACTCCGCCCCTTCCTAAAAAAGGGATGCGCCTTACTTTGAGTTGAGCAAATCTGAAAGACGGAGCTCCACGAAAAGAAATCAACGGCAATGTTAAAAAAGAAGGCGCCTGTCAACGATGAGAACAGAGAACAGAACTGGTTTGATTTATTTATTGAGTGACTGACTGATATATAGTGATACCTCGGTATACGTCTGCTTTGGAATAAGTCCAACTTGGTATACATCCTGTTTGGACATGAAAACTTTTGCTTGGTATACAATCTTTGTTGGGAATGCGACTTACGTGCTACCCTTGTTTACCTCTCTCGAGACAAAGCCACGACTGCCCACGAGCGTCACTATGCCAGCTGCTAGCATTCAGTGAACAACCCGCGCTATAACTCTCTGTAAATTTTCACGTGATTTTGTGTTTTTTCGTGTAAATTTGAATTGATTGTTGAAAAGTATGAAGGTGGCATGCGTATCCGGGACATGGCTGCTGCATACCGTATGCTGAGAAGGACGGTATCTGCGATTGTGAAAAACAAAGACGTTATTAAAAAGTAAAGTGAGGTTCAATTTTCATTTATTTCATCTAACTGCTTTTGTATTTATGTATTTTAGTATTAAGCAGGGTTTAAATTAATTTTATACAACCCCTTCAATGTATAATATGCCAATAACAGTAGGATTTTTCTTCCATGGGAACGGATTAATCATTTTCCCTTTATTTCTTATGAAAAAAATTCATTTGGTATACGTCCTGTTTGGTATAAATCAATGGATCTGGAAAGGATTAAGGTGGGATACCGAGGCACGACTGTACTGTACTGTACTGTACTGTCTTTTCGCATGACCTTTGGGGGTCAGCCATTGTACAGCACCCTGAAGCAATTTTCAAGTTAAGGGTCTTCTTACTCAAGGGCCCTATGGAGAAGGTGACCAGTCTGGCAATAGCAGGTGTCATGCATGAGTGTCTGAGGACCTCCTCACGGGTTCAAACACGGTACGTAACAACAAGCTAGTGCAAGAGGGACTCACCGATTGGCTCCTCATCTCCTCCTCCTACCTCAGAGGAGACACCCAGTGAGGGCACTTAGCTCCACCCCTTCCAGGACACGTCGCCATAAGAAACCCGGTCGTCATTTTCCAAAGAACGACTGACCCTTTCCTTAAAAATGGCCGCCTCAGCATAGCCTATCATTTTGAGCCAAATGGATTTGTTTTGTTTGATTTTCGTGCCAATAAATAGTAGGGATACCCCGGTTGGTGTCCCAAACCTTTCCTGTTGTCCGTCCGTCTTCCTGCATCTAGCCACACAGGATTTGAACCTGCAACCTTCCAGATACTGGCATATCTTTCAGTAATAAACCATTTTGCCAATATTACAGTGTACCACTTTTGATTCCAAATATACTGCTCAAAAGAATTAAAGGAACACTTTTTAATGAGAGTATAGCATAAAGTCAATGAAACTTCTGGGATATTAATCTGGTCAGTTAAGTAGCAGAGGGGGTTGTTAATCAGTTTCAGCTGCTGTGGTGTTAATGAAATTAACAACAGATGCACTAGAGGGGCAACAATGAGATGACCCCCAAAACAGGAATGGTTTAACAGGTGGAGGCCACTGACATTTTTCCCTCCTCATCTTTTCTGACTGTTTCTTCACTAGTTTTGCATTTGGCTACAGTCAGTGTCACTACTGGCAGCATGAGGTGATACCCGGACCCTACAGAGGTTGCACAGATAGTCCAACTTCACCAGGATGGCACATCAATACGTGTCATTGCCAGAAGGTTTGCTGTGTCTCCCTGCACAGTCTCAAGGGCATGGAGGAGATTCTAGGAGACAAGCAGTTACTCAAGGAGAGCTGGAGAGGGTCATAGAAGGTCCATAACCCATCAGCAGGACCAGTATCTGCTCCTTTGGGCAAGGAGGAACAGGATGAGCACTGCCAGAGCCATACAAAATGACCTCCAGCAGGCCACTGGTGTGAATGTCTCTGACCAAACAATCAGAAACAGACTTCGTGAGGGTGACCCAAGGGCCCCATGTCCTCTAATGGGCCCTGAGCTCACTGCCCAGCAGCATGCAGCTCGATTGGCATTCGCCATAGAATACCAGAATTGGCAGATGCACCACTGGTGCCCTGTGCTTTTTACAGATGAGAGCAGGTTCACCCTGAGCACGACAGAAGTGAAAGGGTCTGGAGAAGCCATGGAGAACATTATGCTGCCTGTAACATCATTCAGCATGAGCAGTTTGGTGGTGGGTTAATGATTGTCTGGGGAGGCATATCCATGGAGGGTCACACAGACCGCTACAGGCTTGACAAAGGCACCTTGGCTGCCATTAGGTATCAGGATGAAATCCTTGGACCCATTGTCAGACCCTATGCTGGTACAGTGGCTCCTGGTGCACGACAATTCCTGGCCTCATGTGGTGAGAGTATGCAGGCAGTTCCTGGAGGATGAAGGAATTGATACCATTGACTGGCCACCACACTTTCCTGACCTAAATATAACTCCTGACCTTTTATAACTTCATTTTATTCTTAATTTAACTTAATCCTGATACTCTATATGTTCAATTTCCTCAAAATAACTATTCATGGTGGCTCTAAAATCCGTACTGACCCCTACTCTCTTTTCTGTTTCTTTTTCCGGTTTCTTTGTGGTGGTGGCCTGTGCCACCTCCACCTACTCAAAGCTTCATGATGCTCCAACAATGATGGACGGATTAAAAGGCAGAAGTCTACGTGACCATCATCATCATCAAGCCCTTCCGTGAGAACCCTAAATCCAAAGAGGACTGTTTCATTTATGTTAGGTAGAATGCCCAGAGGGGACTGGGCGGTCTTATGGTCTGGAATCCCTACAGATTTTATTTTTCTCCAGCCGTCTGGAGTTTTTGTTTTTCTGTCCCCTGGCCATTGAACCTTACTCTTATTCGATGTTAATTAATGTTGATTTATTTTGTTTTATAATTGTGTCTTTCATTTTTCTATTCTTTAAGATGTAAAGCACTTTGAGCTACTGTTTGTATGAAAATGTGCTCTATAAATAAATGTTGTTGTTGTTGTTGTTGTAAATCCAATAGAACACCTCTGGGACATTATGTTTTGGTCCATCCAATGCCACCAGGTTGCACCTCAGACTGTCCAGGAGCTCAGTGATGCCCTGGTCCAGATCTGGGATGAGATCCCCCACAACACCATCTGTCATCTCATTAGAAGCAGGCACCGATGTTGTCAGGCATGTATACAAGAACACAGGGGCCATACAAAGTGCTGCGGACAATTTGGAGTTGCTGCAATTCAATTTTGGCAAAATGGACTAGCCTGCCACATCATTTTTTCACTCTGATTTTGAATTCAGGGCTCTGTAGGTTGATCATTTTCATTTCCATCAAACGATGTGGCATCCTTTCGTTCCTAACACATTACCCAGTCTATATCAGTATAGATATCCAGGAGGATTTCTTTTTCCCATTGAGATCTGATGTGTTTTCAAAGTGTTCCTTTAATGTTTTTGAGCAGTTTATTTACCACACAGCACTTTCAAGTCCAATGGTTTGCCACCAGGCCAGCTGCAAGGTGACACTCATGGACATTGGCAGCATCACCAAAGCCATTTATGTCTTTCTGGTTGCTCAATGCCACTGTGTTATTGACTTAAGGGAGACTTTTAAGATGAGAATAAACCAACCTTAAAATGTTCAGGACGAGGGCAAGCAGCAAGACCCTGGAGATGAGTGGGAAGAAAATGAGCCGTTCAGAGCGACTCTACTGTATATAAACAGGAAAGCACGATGGGGGCTTTCGGTCTTCAGAAGCCATGAGGTGAGTCAACAGCTGGACCTCAAGTGGTGAATTCATTAATTCAAACGTGTTTGCCGCCATCGTACGATACAGCTTGATACTCACTTCAGTGACACACAGCTGCACAAAGAGCATCACGACCAAAGAAAATGAAATGAACGACAGCAGTGAAGATCCGGCGGGCTTAGACGTTCACTCTGCTTGATCTGTGGCACTTTGTTACGGAAATAAAGGTGACAGCGAGAATCAAAAGGAACAAACGGTAATCCTCAAGCAATAAACACAGAGGAACAGAGAACAAAAGTGGGGGGGTGATGGCATTATTTTAAGATAGGAGTTCATCTGCATTACTGATTCAATAAGGAGAAACAAAAAAAAAATCAATATGACAAAAAGATGGACTTTCTGCTAATAAAACCTGCAAATACTGTATAAGGTGCTTATAATGAAAGTGGCATAGCCGTTAAAGATGGAGGGGGTGTCGACACAGAGAGAGAGAGAGAGAGACAGACTGGGGTGAGTAAGAGGGGGAGAGCCAGACTCTTAGCACAGAGTGCCACCATCTTATATAGGAAGGAACAGATGACATAATAAGGCAGTAACCAATCAAGAGAGAGAGAGAGAGAGAGAGAGAGAGAGAGACAGAGAGTGGGGTGAGCAAAAGGGGGGGACTAAGAGAGAGAGATAGAGAAAGAGATTGGGGAGAGCGAGCGAGAGACAGTGGTGAACAAGAGGGGGAGAGAAAGTGAGGGGCAGAACCAGACTCTTAGCACAGAGTTCCACCATCTTATATAGGCAGAACCTGATGATATAATAAGGCAGTAACCAATCGAGCGAGGGGGAGATAGAGAGAGAGAGAGAGAGATTAGAGCGAGCTGGAAAATAGAGAGTGATAGAGAGAGAGTGGGTGAGCAAGAAGGGGGATACTAAGAGAGAGAGAGAAAAAACGAGAAAAAATATTGGGGTGAGCGAGCGAGAGACTGGGGTGAGCAAGAGGGGGAGAGAAAGTGGGGGACAGAGGCGGACACATAGTACAGAGTTCCACCATCTTATATAGGCAGAACCCGATGACATAATAAGGCAGTAACCAACAAAAAAACAGGGACACAGGGAGAGAAATGAGGGGTGTCAAGAGTGGGACAGAAAGAGAGAGAGAGAGAGATTGGGACAAGCAAGAAAGGAGAGAAAGAGAGACATAGAAAGAGAGTGGAGTGAGCAAGGGGGGTGGGACAGAGAGAGATAAAGATTAGGGTGAGCAAGCAAGAGAGAGCGCGGGACAGACAGAGAGAGAGATTGGGGCGAGCATGAAAAGAGAGAGTGATGGAGAGAGAGTGGGTGAGCAAGAGGGGGAGACTAAGAGAGAGAGAGAGAGACAGACAAAGTGAAATTGATTGGGGTGAGCAAGAGGGGGAGAGGAAGTGGGGGACAGAGCCAAAAGCACGGATACTTAGCACAGAATGACACCATCTTATATAGGCAGAACCTGACGACATAATAAGGCAGTAACCAATCAAAAAACAGAGAGAGGGAAAGACATGGGAGGTGTCAGAGAGATTGGGGTGAGCAAGAAGGAGAGAGAGAGAGAGAGAGAGTGTCGGGGACAGAACCAGAAGCATGGACGCTTAGCACATAGTGCCACCATCTTATATAGGTACAGCTTGATGACACAAATGAAACAATAACACAGCAACAAATCAAAAATCAAAGAAAGAGAGAGAGAAGGGGGGGGAGAGAGAGAGAGAGAGAGGAGACCAAGAAGCAGAAAGAAAGTGGGGGACAGATCCAAAAGCATAGGTACTTAGGACAGAAAGCACACCATCTTATATAGGCAGAACTTGATGACACAATAACCAATCAAGAAACAGAGAAACAGAAGGCGAGACATGGGGGTGTTAAAAAGGGAGAGTGAGACAGACAGACAGACAGAAAAGGAGAGAGCAGGTGAGCAAGAGAAAAGGAAAGTCACAGACAGACTGCAAAGCGCATTCGAATGTAGGCTTATAGAATGGATACCATGAAAAATAAGTATTGAAACACTTTTAAACACACTGAAATTAACACTTATCCATACTTTGATGATTTTTACAAACACTGTATATTCTGGAGAGACACAATTCCAGTCTCAGTCAATTTCACTGCTGACGCTGCACTTCAGAGATCATCCAAGGGCGTCATCACAGCAGCATAACTGATGCGGCAGAGTGGGATCCTTAGGCTGTGGTGAGGTGTGGTCACGTGTTATGGGGTCAGTCAGCTTGTCACGTGCATTGCTAACATATCATCTTGCTTTATCATGAACTATATGGTGTAAACAGGACAAGGATCACAGAAGAGCATAAGAATAGTTGAGCCCTGGAAGGGGCGGAGCTTCTTGTGACATTCTAGGCATGCCTCAGTTGCTCTCACTGGGCATCTTCTTCCGCAGAGGGAAAAGGAGACAATACTGTTAGCAGCAGTGCCCCCTCTCGCCCAGGGGTGGTACCACATGCATCAGCAGACTACAGAAGGAAATCCCCAGACACCCACGTATTGTATGACAATGGGAATCACCAAATTACAAGCAACACCTTCATAAAAACTCACATATATTAAGAAAGTCTTTAAATATTGTCTGATTAACCACAAAGAAGCTGGATTGTTACTATTATGGTACATAATTGTCAAGTGAACACTGCTAGTGCTAACACACAATCATCTTTACATTCGTTCCAAGTACTTCATTTTCACTTCACTTTTGTTCTTATTTTATACATCTTCTTCTTCTCTGTGGAATAGGGGTGCCTCATCTACTGCTGCCGGGTATCCCAGTAGGGGAGGCACACTCATCAAAAAGAAGAGTCGGAGAAGCCCAAGAAAGATCGAAAGGCCATTCGGTTGAAAGTGAAACTTGAAGAACTTAAAGAGCTTATTAAAACTTTAATTAATGAAGGGAATTGACTTATCCGGGTTTGTTTTTTAATGACTAATGCCATTATTAAACTACTTTAGTAAATCTTTTTTTGGTGTTATTTGAACAAAAATGGGGGAACCACTAAATACAATGGTAATTGGGGATTTGCATTCTGAAAATTCACTTTACATTTGAGTCTTCAGGTATGGATTAATTTTGCAAAGCTAGAGAAGCCAGGCTCTAATGTCAGGCGACAAATCCACATAAACTCACATAAAATGAGCAATACCTCTCCGAGACAAGAGGGGGCGCGCTGCAGCTAATCGAATCTCCCGTTTCCTCTGCAGTGCTGAGAGACAACAGCTTTATGACCAATGATCTCACTTCCTCTCCAGGGCAGAAAGCCACGCCCCTTCCAGGAGACTCCTATACAACCCCAGACAACCACCAGAAGTGGATGTTTAATTCTGACCTCCAGCCACTAGAGGCAGAGGTGTTAATCAGCAGTGCCTTACAATTTGTTTCTTCTTGTGGGTAGAAGAGGCTGCAGTTTTGCACCCCGAGTGTGTTTTTTCTTTTTTTTTTGCCACCATTAAAACGGGGCCTGCCCGGTTGGCACCCCAAATTTAACACTGGCCAACTCTCTTATTTATTACATTAACAAAACATTGTAACACTGCCAATCAAAGCTATTCAAATACAGCTTAATCTTTTATATAGCACCTTCCACAGCGGCAATCCAAATGCAGCCATGCAACGGGTGACACCTCAGCACCACACTGAACAGTGTGAGGTTTTTGATAGTGGCTGGAGTGCCAATCCTAATACCAACCCCCAGAGTTGTCCCTGAGGTGCTCCATAAAATAATGCAGACGTGCAGATGTAGCAGCTTGGTGGCACAGTGTTTAGTGCCATGCACTCACAATTCCAGGGCTTCCCAGTGTCCCCAGACACTCCAGATTTCCTCCCGCAAAGGGGCATTTTGGGCAAATCAGCAACTCTAACCTGGCACAGGGTCATTGTGTGTGCCATGTCACGGGACTGGCATCTTATCTAAGGTTGAATCCTGCCTTGTGTATCTAGAGTTGCTTTAGGGATGGATTCTGGCCCCCCGATACCTTGCACTGGCTCAGCAGGTTTGATAACCGGATGCCATCCAAGCAAAGTCATTCAAAAGGGGTGCATTCCCAGCCCGTGTGGCCTCCTGCTGCTTTCTGGATGCGTTTAATTCAAGCAGCACTTAATTTGCAGATCCGGCATTTGGATTAAGATATGCAGATACAACACTTCAGTAGCTGGCTAGATAAAGAAGAGGAACACTTTGGAAATGACTCATCTCCTGCACTCCCGGCATATACTTTATATATGATATGATATGATATGATATGAAAACAGCGCCTCCTCCTCCTCCTGACTGAACAGGATTTATCATTTCTATCGCTTTTGGGGTAACCCTGGATGACAGCGCGGATAACAATTCTGGTTCTTGCTGGCCATCTTGCATGAGTTCAGACGCCTGGCTGACATGCAGTGGAACTATAAAAAAATTCAGACACTTCACTTCCTGCACACTTTATCATGTGGCAGATTTCATTTTTAAATGGATAAATCAGCCATTTTGGCCCATCAACTGATATAACCCATTGAGGCGGGTGGTCAGGACGGGTGGAAGGACCAGGGGAGACAGTAATTGTGGGACAGTTTCACCCCCGGGCCGATTCAGAGCAGCCCACCTTGATTTCCAGTGGGCCCACAGGTTATAAGCATGGGAGCTCAACCCTATTGGAACCCGTGGCCACCGCCAGGGGGCACATGGACCTTTCCAGGGCCTTATTTGGTCACGTTTTTGCCACACCCGGAATTGTGGCCAGAAGAAGCTCGTTAGGCACCTGGAGTCTGTCCCGGTGCCCTATAAAAAAAAAGGAGCCACCTCACTCCATAAGTTGGCCAGAGTCGGGTGAGAGAGGACAAAGCCTGAGGAGGAGAGGGGTGAGAAGGGACCGTTGACTTGGTGATTTGTGAACAATGTGTTTGCTGTAAATAAACCGGGTGTTCTCTTGAACCTGTGTCCTGCCAGTGTGTGTCCGGCTTAGGTTGGCGGTACGCCCTCTAGTGGCTTACACCATAAAGACACAGTAAATACCCGTTTTCAGAAACATTTGCAAATTTAATAAAAATCAAAAACTAAAAGCTCTCATTCATAGGGACCTCAATTCGGTACTTTGTGCCAGCCCCCTGGGGCAGCAATTCCAGCTTCAGCTCTTCTTGGGTGCGTCTCTACAAGCTTTGCATACCTGCATTTGTGCAGTTTATCCCATTTTTGCTGGCTGCTCCTCTTAAGCTTCATAACTTTGGATGGGAAGTGTCTGTAAACTTGTGTGTCCTGGAGCAACTCCAGCATTGTGGACCGCCACACCAAGGTGGTCTCGCCACACATGTCCTATGAAGTTTAAGTCTGGGCTTTGGCTGGGTCACTCAAGAACGGAACTGTCCTGAAGCCATTCCAGCATTGTCTTGGCTGTATGCTTCAAGCCATTGTCGTCCTGAAAGGTGAAACGTCCACACAGTCTGAAGTGGCGTGCACTCTGAAAGCAGCAGGTCTTCTTCAAGGACCTCTTGGTTTGTGGCTGCATTCCCCATTTGTCCGCATGGTCTCCCTGTCCCTGCACTGCTACACCTTAGGGATAGCCTAAAGGGCAGGTGATGAGTAAAGCCTGTTCTTTGACAGACATGGTGATGGACGTTCTGCCCCAAAAGTTCCATTTTTGTCTCATCAGACTAGAGAATCTGTCCTCAATTGATCCATTTGGGTTAACTGGCAACTCTAACCTGGCCCAGGGTCATTGTGTGTGTGCCATGTCACGGACTGGCATCTCATCCAAGGTTCCTTCCTGCCTTTGTCTCAAGAGTGGCTCCAGTTTAACCACCCTACTAATAAATGTCTGATTCAGGGAAAGTGGCGGAGATGGCCATCCTTCCGACAGGTTCTCCCATCTCAGCAGAGCGCCTCACCACAATCTGATCACTGAAGTCTTCTCAGAATTTCTTGGACTTGACAAGTTGGTTTTTTAAACCTGAAATAAAGTGCGAGTTGTGGGACCTTCAATACACAGGTACACATGTCTGCACTTGGCCATTGACCACAGGAGGACGCCATTCAAGTTCTGAAAACTTCTCAAGGAGAATTCAAGCAAACAGGACGGACTCAACGGAGCTCAATTGGGAGCGCCACAAACCTTCCTGAAAACAGGCTCTCACTTTGACATGACAGGTTACAGAGTGTAGATTGATGGGCAAAAATGACAAATTTATCCATCTAAAATTAAACCTGCAACACAATAAAGTAGACAAACAGACATGAAAGGCACTATATCATAAAGACAGACAGACAGATAGGAAGGTTACTATATAATGGATATGAAAAGCACCATATAATAGGCAGATAGATATATAGATATGAAAGGTACTATATAATAGTGTGAGATATGGCCGGTCATTCATTCCGGCCAATACCCCCCAGGCCGCTAGATGAAGCCCTCTTTGAAGCGTGGAGGTGCCCCGAATGCCAGCAGGGAATTATGGACAACGAAGTTTTTATGCACAGCCCTGCTGGCTACCATGGGGACGACCAGGAGTCGCTGCAGGGAGGCACAAGGACATCTATTTTCCCTACACCCCGGAAGTATGTCCCAGTCACATGGATAGAAGGAATGGCGTGCTTCCGGGATGATCTGACCCGGAGGTGCTAAGAAGTCACATGGACTGAGGGTTCAGAAGCACTTCCGGGTCACGGACTATAAAGGACTCTGGGAAATCCCAGACAAACGACCTGAGCTGGGTGGTAGGGTGGCAACGCGTCTGCGAGAGAGGAGGATTATTGATTATTGGAGAATTGATTTGTTTATTATTTATGAGAATTGTGGAGAGGAGCATGCTTTGTGCACTTATTTATAATAATAAACATTATTATTGGACTTTTACCTGGTGTCTGACGTATAGTCTGAGGGTTCAAGGGGACGACAAAGCCCTAATCTGTCACAATAGATAGATAGGAAACTCATTACATAACAGATAGAAAGATGCTTTATAATGGATGAAAGGCACTACACTATATAATAGAGTCAGACAGACAGACATAAAGGCACTATATAATAGATATGAAAGGCACTATGTCATAAATAAAGACAGATAGACAGAATGATATATAGATATGAATGGTACTAAATATAGATAGGAAAAGCATTATATACCAGACAGACAGACATAAAAGGCACTATATAATAGATAGATAAATAGATAGACATAAAAGGTGCTTTATAATAGTTGAAAGGCACTATATAATAGTCAGACAGACATGAAAGGCACTATATAACAGATAAATATGAAAGGTACTATATAACAAATAGACAGATAGACAAACAGACATTAAAAGGCAGTATATAAAAGATACTGTAGATCTGAAAGGCCCCATATAACAGACAGACAGTTATGAAAGGCACTATATAATAGGCAGATAGGTAAATAAATAGATAGACAGAGAGACAGACATAAAAGGTGCTTTTAAAATAGATGAAAGGCATATTATAATAGACAAAGTCAGACAGACAGACAGACATGAAAGGCACCATATAATAGATAGATAGATAGATAGATAGATAGATAGATAGATAGATAGATAGATAGATAGATGTTTTGGATACGACTGGCGAGTTTTGATGGGCTGAATGGACTTGACTTTTGTCGTCCAGATTGTTCTGAAGTTCTAATAACAGATGGCAGGCCAGGCTCCAGTCCCCATAACCCTGAAATGGATCAAGTGGGTTTGCAAATGGCAGAGGCTGGCATGTATAATTCAGTGCACTGCCCATAGATTGGCAACCATGCTGAAGAAGTGTGACTTAAACAGAAAGCTTGTGGTGACATCTGACTGCCGGTGCTTGTAGCAGATGCCAGAGGCTTAGAGGACTCTAACATTATAAATACTGCATGTATCATAAACCACACAAGCAGCTTCATAAAATTATACTGCAACTCCCGAGTCGTCTTGTCCATCAAATGTAAATGTACAGAAGTAGCAGCAGGTAGAGAGGCGCAGGCGATCATGACGAGTCACGGCCTCAGTGCGTCTGAGTGCTTGGAGTCTGATGTGCCGGGGCCGCTTAATTAAACAAGGCATTTAGTTAAATGTAACGATTAATTTCCGATTAAAAAACTGTTCTCAATGGACCAAGTCGGTGTAACATGCCACTTCAGAGCGCACCTGTCCATGCTGTGACGCTAATTACGTTTAATTTTTTCCACCTGCCATGCAAAGACAGGTAAATGTCAGCCAGTGTCCTGCGGAGCTGCCGCCAATGCCGTATGGGATCATTGCAGCCGCTGTGTCTGGAGTCCAAGATGCCTACCGGTATAGCTGTACTCTTCAAAGTAAAGGTATCCTAAGCTCTACTCTCTTCAAAATAAAAGTCCTCTGCTCTTTCGCCTAATCCAGGGGTGTCCAACTCCAGTCCTGGAGGGCTGCTGTGGCTGCAGGCTTTCATTCCAACTCTTTTCTTAATTGGTGACCAGGTTTTGGTGCTGATAAACTCTTACCTAAAATTGAACTTCCTTGGGATTTAAGACTCAGACCCCCTTGGTTAATTTTTTTTATAATTTCTTGTAGAAAAAGCATAGGGAAAGTATTGGAATCTTTGATGAATCTTGTCATTTTAGACCCCCCTGAGTCCGAAAATACCGTTTTTAGATTTGTGTGTTTGTATAAACACGATAACTTGAGTACACTGTCTCTTAGGCCTACCAAATGTTGCAAACAAGTATTAAGGTACAAAATGCAGATTTCTATCAACTTGTGGACAATTTCCGCTAACCAGAAGTTCTACTTTACATTTTATTCATGCAGCTCCACAATCCATACTATCCCCTGCTTTCTCTGCTGATTGTTTTCTGTGGTGTTGAACTGCACCCCCACCACCTGATCAGGGTGCCATGCAGTCCCTACACTGAAGGCCAGAGGTCAGCATGACCATCATCATCACCTAATTCTTCCACATGAAAGCCTGTAAACAGACCTATAAATACCTGGGAGTGCAGCTGGGTGATAAACTGGACTGGACTGCCAATACTGATGCTCTGTGTAAGAAAGGACAGAGCCGACTATACGACTGTACTTCCTTAGAAGGCTGGCGTCCTTCAACATCTGTAATAAGATGCTGCAGATGTTCTACCAGACGGTTGTGGCGAGCGCCCTCTTCTACGCGGTGGTGTGCTGGGGAGGCAGCATAAAGAAGAGGGACGCCTCACGCCTGGACAAACTGGTGAGGAAGGCAGACTCTATTGTAGGCACGGAGCTGGACAGTTTGACATCCGTGGCAGAGCGACGGGCGCTGAGCAGACTCCTGTCAATCATGGAGAATCCACAGCATCCACTGAACAGGATCATCTCCAGACAGAGGAGCAGCTTCAGAGACAGACTGCTGTCACCATCCTGCTCCACTGACAGACTGAGGAGACCCCACACTATGAGACTCTTCAATTCCACCCGGGGGGTAAACGTTAACATTATACAAAGTTATTGTCTGTTATACCTGCCTTGCACTCTCCACCTTGTATTTTTTAACTTGCACTGCATTGTTATCACTCTTTAATTTAATATTGTTTTTTATCAGTATGCTGCTGCTGGAGTATTGGAATTTCCCCTTGGGATTAATAAAGTATCTATCTATCTATTATATAGTGCCTTTCATATCTATCTATCTATACCGTGACAGGACTGATTAAGATCATTAATGATAGGTGGGGGCTGGCTGGCATTGGAACCCCTGCAGATTTTGTTTTTTTTTTTCCAGCCCTCTGGCTATCGGACTTTACTTTATTGTTTGTGACTTAGTATTGTCTAATCTTATTTTTTATATTTTTCTTTTTTCTTTCTTCATCTTGTAAAGCACTTTGAGCGACATCATTCGGATCAAAACGTGGTACTGAAATAAGTGTTGTTGTTCACCACCTCTTCTCCTTGCAGTCGCACCCTTTCCACCACCTTCCCTCTCACTCCTACTGACTCTCATTCCCCTTCTCTCCAGTAGGCACCTCCACCTCTCCAGGTTCATCTCAACCTGCTGTCTACTCTCACTACGGATCACAGTGTCATCTGAGAACATCACAGTCCATGGAGACTCCAGTCTGACCTCACCTGTCAACCTGTCCATGACCAATGCGAACAGGAAAAGGCTCTGAGCTGATCCTTGATGTAATCCCACTCTCACCCGGAACCAAACTGTCATTCTTACCCCCTGCTGCCCTCATCCATATCCTGTACCACCCTCACAAACTTCTCTGCTACTCCCGACTTCCTCATCCAGTACCATATCTCTCTTGGTACCCCATCAAACGCCTTCTCTAAGTCCACAAACACAACTGAACTTAGACACCAGACTGAAAAAAAAGGACAATCAATGACCAACAGGGGGCAGCAAGAAGTACGCAGGTAGAAATGATGGACATTGCTCTCTGTGTTGAATGTTAGGGTGCCTGACTCACTCACAGAATGGGAGAAGTCATAGGGACCAGCAGAACTCCATCAGGCCACAAGGTGGCAGTAACTGCACTGACCTGTATGGTGTTTTTTCAGGTGCTGGGCATCGGAGGATCATCTTCAAGGTTGAAAAGAGGCAAGTGATACCACCCAGTGGGGTGAGAGGGGGTGCAGTCACTAACACTGTCGTCTCTTTCGACATTCACAGCTTCAAGACGATACCCACTAAGGGTCTCATCTGTCAACCTCTCCATGACCACTGCGAACAGGAGAGGGCTCAGAGCTGATCCTTGATGTAATCCCACTCTCACCTGGAACCAGGCGGTCATTCTTAGTCCTCACACATATCCTGCACCTCCCTCACATACTTCTCTGCTACTACCGACTTCCTCATCCAGTACCATCTTCTCTCTTGGCACCCCATCATATCCCCTCTTTAAGTCCACAAACACAACTTAACGTAGACACCAGACAGAAAAATTGGACAATTAAATGGGGTTAGCAACGAGTATGCAGGTGGAAATGAGGGACCTTGCTCTCTATGCTGAATTCTAGGGTGCCTGACTCACACACAGAATGGGAGAAGTCATAGGGACCAGCAGCACGCCTTCAGGCCACAAGGTGGCAGTAACTGCACTCACCCGTGTGGTGTTTGTTCAGGTGCTGGGAGTCAGAGGATCATTTTCCAGGTTGAAAAGAGGTAAGCGATACCACCCTGGGGGCGACGGAGGGCGCAGTCACTAACACTGTTGTTTTTTTTGCCACTCACGGCTTCAAGAAGATGCCCACTGAGGGTGTCATTTGTCAACCACTCCATGACCATTGCAAACAGAAGAGGGCTCTGATCTGATCCTTGACGTAATTCCACTTTCATCTGGAACCAGGCTGTCATTCCTCCAATCGTCCACCCAGCTGTCCTCGCACATATCCTGCACCACCCTCACATACTTTTCTGCTACTCCCGACTTCCTCATCCAGTACCATCTCTCTCTTGGCACCCCGTCAAAGCACCCTCTCCATGTCCACAAACGCAATTTAACTTAGAAACCCAGCCACTGGGGTCACACAAGCCAGTGGGATCTTAATGCCGGTCCCATGCCTCGGGGGTAAACTGGGGAGGGTTGCATCAAGGAACATAAAACACCTGTGCCAAATCAAACACGTGGATGAGCGATCTGTGCCCATCAAACAATATCTGAAAGTAAAGAAGGGGTGAGGGACTCATGTCGAGTCATGTCGATTTGCTCAGGTCCACAAAACATTCTGATGGTGGTGTGAGAAAAATGAAAACCAACAATTTTGGAAAAGTCCGCTGTGGAAGCAGCAACAAGACACAGAAAGAAACGACGGGCTTAATTAACAACAAGAATCGGCTTCCAATTCAGAAACTGGATGGAGTGGAATTGGTTGGCGTTAGAGGCCCAGACTTAGCGGGTCATCTGCTGGCCCACTTCACGCCTTCACTTCTGTTTACATTTGGTGCCCAAGTCCTTTACTCGATGGCTCCACACTGCCGGTTACGAGTTTCTTCTTTTTTATCCGACCTGCCCTCGTCTTTACTGGTGGGGCTCTGCCATTGCAGCTCCTCAACAGCCTGAACAGAACAGCAGAAGGGCGGCCCCTCCGCAGTGAGGTCACGGTGGCCCCGCCTCCTGGGGGAGGGTTTGTAATATAGTAGGTCTGCAGCTCAGAAGGAAAGGCCAGTTTTTAAATAAATTCGATGCCTGCGCCCCCTGCTCACTACGCTAGTTAACCCCCAGGTTTTCCTTAACCAGATATACAATTTAAAGAGATTGTTATTATCATGGGAATTCTTACATATGCCTTATTTTCACTTTTACTTTAAAACTTCAATTAAAAAAATGTTTGGAATGAACATTTCTTCAAGATCGCATTAGATCTTGAAATTAACACACAAATACTCTTTAAACTTACACTTTTATTGTGGGGCGGCACAGTGGCGCAGTGGTAGTGCTGCTGCCTCGCAGTAAGGAGACCTTCCCGGGTCCTCCCTGTGTGGAGTTTGCATGTTCTCCCCATGTCTGCGTGGGTTTCCTCCCACAGTCCAAAGACAGGCAGGTTAGGTGTATTGGTGATCCTAAATTGTCTGTGTGTGTGTATGTGTGTGCCCTGCGGTGGGCTGGCGCCCTGCCTGGAGATTTGTTCCTGCTTTGTGCCCGGTGCTGGCTGGGATTGGCTCCAGCACAACCCCCCGGGACCCTGTAGTTAGGATATAGCGGGTTGGAATATGACTGACTGACCTTTACTGTAAATAACCTCAAAACAATTTCTGAATGAACTTTTCATCAATATCGCATTGAATTTTGATTCCGTGTTTGGACTTACATCGTGACAACGCGACATACGACTGCCCGTGAGTGAATTCTTTTTCTTTCTCTCTAATAAATAAACTGATTGTTTGTCCCTATGATTTGTTAATTCTCATAGTAAAAGCAATTCTAACTGGAAACTGGAAACGTTTTAATACGAATGGCATATCAAGATCTCCTTTGGTGTCTAATGTTATCCCCTGAAGGTGTACTACATTACCTTCCTTGTCGCCTGTTAAAATTTTACGTGTTAGAATTGTTTGACTGATTTTGAATACAACTAATCTTGTCCTATTGCGTAGCCCATCGCTCAGACATAAATTACGCAATAACATTACGATACGTCCTCCTTTCTACAAGTAATTCGGCTGGTGGAAGACCAGACAGCGTTAACGGTTATAGATGTTCTTCATATTATAAATTGATGTTTTCATCTTCCACACCATCACCGCCAACCGTTTCAGTACAGTCTATTGATACGCATTTAACCAATTTGCCGTGTGACCGATCGACAATTTTCGCGTTTATTCGTTTGACTTCATCATTTCTCGCTGCCATATTTAGATGAATGGGTGATTCTAAATTGGATCTTCATAAGTGTGTGTGTGTGTGTGTGTGTTCATAAGTAAGCCCTTTAATGGATTTGTTTCTGTCCAGGTTAAGTCGCCGGAATGCACCTTGTTGTTTGAAAACATTAGAAGACTCTCAACGAGAACAGGCCATTCAGCCCAACAAAGCTCGCCAGTCCTATCCACTTATTTCTTCCAAAGTCGAGTTTTGAGTCCCTAAAGTCTTACTGCCCACCACACTACTTGGTCGCTTATTCCAAGTGTCTTATCATTCTTTGTGTAAAGAAAAACTTCCTAATGTTTATTTCAGATGGTTCGGGTCACTCCTGACAAGTTTTTTTTTTTTCCAGAGGAGCAGGAGTAGGCCGGGATCGTGAACGGATAGCCATAAAAAAAGGCAGCGGGAGTCGAGGAGGCTTGGCAGGTTGAAGTCCCAGCGCGTGCACTCTGGTCACCCCAGGATTTTAAATCACCTGCAGCTCGCACACCATTTGACCCATTGACCTGAAATTCGGTACACATATACTACGTGATGGCTACGATCCACTTTCGGGGTGAGGATTGACCTCCAAGGTTATTCCTCTTTATATTTTGATTTTATTGTACTGTAGAATCAACTTGCAGGAGCAACCGTGCGGTGCATTCTCATTCCTACCACCTTCGCCATCACTTCCTCTACCTCTTCATATCTGAAATCAAGAGTTCCCGAAGTGGTCAATATCGAAACCCTGGGGTCGACTTAAACTTTCTAGGGGTCGATAGTTTCAATAAAAAAATTTGGGGGTCGACGACAGCAAAAATAGACCCCCTTACTACTGCTATTTGTTTGTTACTTCAAAATATCTATTATTCCAACAGGTACCTAATTAAGGAGTAAAAGAATTCAAAAAAACACATTACGTACCAAACTTGCGAACGAAACGGTAAAATGAAAGAGTCACACGTAAGAATGCATGACAATACATGTAGCACAAACATGTCTGTGCATTGTCTTAGCGAATGTATAAAAGCAATAGTGGACATGAAAAACCGGTGCATGTCCGCACGTGCTCGCAGTGGGACGGGACGACGGATATTCGATATTAGCAGAATCCATCAGTCTTGTACGGTCATGCTTTCATAAAACACTATAAACTGGTTTGTTTGATGCGACATGTACTTATTTGTGATTTGAACTTTGAATATATCGTATTTATGCATGTACCACGCACACATTTTTTCCAGAAAATTAGCATTAGAAAATCAGGTGTGCGTCCTACACGAGGAAATGTAATTCTGTAATGTTTACTTCTTCTGCTTAGGCTCACTCGCGCTCTCTCTCTCGCTCTCTCTCTCTCTCTCTCTCTCTCTCTCTCTCTCGCTCACGCTCTCTCTCTCGCTCCGCTCTCTCTCTCGCTCTCTCGCTCTCTCTCTCGCTCTCGCCTCTCTCTCTCTCTCTCTCTCTCTCTCTCTCTCGCTCTCTCCCGCTTCCGCTCTCTCTCTCACTCGCACTCGCGCTCTCTCGCTCTTGTTTTTGAATCAGTTTGGCGTCGTCATTCAGTGCGGATAGTAGCAAGCGTTAACGCTCCTTCACGGTGGGAGAGAAACTAAAAGTGATTTTGGAAGCAGAGAAGATAGGAAATCGGGGAGCAGGTTGCAAGTACTGTGTTCCAGGGTCATGTGTTCGAGATTGGCGATGGAAGAAAGAAAAACTTTCATTAAGCAACAAAAACAGAAGGGCATTTCGTGGAAAACGTGCCCTAAACGCTTCCCATACAATCACAACGTGCGTCGTACACGGGGCAAAATGATTTTCGCGATTTTCTTTGTAAAAATCAGGGTGCGCATGGTACACGAGGGCGCGTGGTACACAAGTAAAAATGGTAATTATTTATTGAGAGGCAGTACTACGAAAAAGAAAATCAGAGGACACAGTTTATTGATTCAAGTTTGAACAAAATTCTTCTGTTTTAAGTAAGTACATACTTCATTGTTTTGGTTTTTTTATCATCCCGGGGCTGTCGAAATTGTTTGTTAATAAAAGTTTTTATTTCTTCAGATAATATGACTGAACCAAAAAAGAAATGCAGACAGTACAGCTTGGACTATTTGTACTTATTTTGAATTTACATATTTATTTCATAAATGTCAAAAATGTAAATTGCTTTAATTTTCGTTAGTGCAGGTTTCGATATTAAATGTTGCACAAGATAATGCCATATTCCGTAGTCCTTTTATCTTTTTCAATCATTAATTACAAGTGATTAAAATGAAAAGTTTGATATCTAGTAAAATGTTTAATATCGAGTACTGTACAAATTTATTAATTTGAGTAAGTAAAGTAAATGACTAGGGGGTCGACGGTTTTAAAAGTTTTTGGTAAAGGGGTCTGTGGCCAAAAAAAGTTTAGGAACTCTTGTCTTAAATCATTCTTGAGGCAAATTGAAGACTTAAGTGCCAGCTTAAGTCTTTCTATTATAAAAAAAAAAAAATCTTGGAAGGAGACGAGTCGCGACTTTCTCAGAGAGACACTTTTATGTCCCGTGGGAGGAGACTTTGTGCCAAGAGGTTTCACCAGGCCTGGGGCCAGAAATAAAAGACAAAGAGTAGATAACAAAGTAGAAGGTCGTAAAGAAATTTAAAAATGTTGGCGCGATTCACATTCAGAGCAGGTTAGAGATAATGGAATTACTTAATGTCAAAAGTCTCAAAAACGTGATAGTAAGGATCACATTAGCGCAAACAAACAGAAATTATTACTCTGTGAAATAACGGAATAGTGAAATGAGATCGAATATATTGTTCAGATTTAAACTTTAATAAGGAGACTTGTAGATCGTCTAATTTGTGTTGCCATCAGAGAAAAGTAGTGAAGAGACGTATCCGCGAGAATTAAAAGATTTGTTGTTTGGTGAAAGTGAAATCCTGTGAGAGAAAATTTCAAGCCCCGCAAGACGAGACTTTATGCAAAGAGATTTGGAAAAGCCCCGCCCACATCTAAAACATTTACAACCACTCACACGGCTCAATCATTTCTCATTTGTGTGAATGCTATTGTCAGACGCAGTTTGTGTAGAGAGAAAGAAACGATATTCACTCACGGGCAGTTATACGTTGCGTTGTCACGATGTAATTCCAAATACGGAATCAAAATTCAATGCGATATTGACGAAAAGGTAAAAGCGAAAAGAGATCGAATATATGGACATAGGTGATATGACAGAAGTAAACAGATCTCGTTCGGCTATAAACTTTAAATCAGAGACTTGTAGATCGTCTAATTCGTGTTGCCATCAGGGAAAAGTAGAGTTCCTTCCCAATGAAGAGGCGTATCTGCGAGAATTAAAAGATTTGTTGTTTGGTGAAAGTGAAATCCACATACGAGAGCGGCAGAGACGTGAAGTTGCTGGCGTGTAGCACAGGCAGGGGGGTCAGCGAGCGAAGCAAGCGTGAAAAATTAATAAAAACGTACTAAGTCATTGCCACACAAAAACTGACTTAATCAGTTTTAACGCGAAAGGATGCCGACAAAAGAAGAGAAGAAGCGGCCGCTAGGGTGGAAGACAAGAAGAGCGGCTCAGGAAGCAGCAAGCGCATCAACCTCTGAGCCAACGAATGCTAAACGTACATTGAATGAAAGAGGACGAGAACTAAGAATGCTCAAGTCAAGTGTATTCGTGCAGTGCGCCGTTATGGGTAATATTTTATTTGGTAATATTATTAACGAACCAGACATATAATCCAATATATTCAAAAGAGTTTTTTTTTAATCAACCAGACACCTGAGACTTCTGGCGTTTTAAAGGAAGAAGAGGCGGCCGGTGAGGTGGACATTCCCTGCCTTTCGCTGTGGGCGCTGGACCCCCCGATACACATCTGTTTGCAATTGACGTGAAGGAGTCAAATGTACCTCACTGCATGGTATCGTGCGGTGCGCCGTTACTGGTATTTTAATAAAAGCACTTCGCACCTTTCCCTTTGTTTCGTTCAATCTCCTCATTGTCCCGCTCATCCGGTTACATTACAGATGGCTCCCAGAAAGAGAAGCGACAGCGCATCGTCACAAGGTTCCACCCAGAAAACACAAATAACAAAAGGCAAACATGAACACAAAATGCATACATCTTTACATAGAATACGCGACTAAGCCTGTCCGGGATTTTAAATCACCTGCAGCTCACAAATCGTTTGACCGATTGACCGGAAAATTAGTACACAGATACCACGTGACGTCTACTATCTGCTTTTGGGGTGATGATTGACCTCCAAGGTTATTCCTCTTCCTTTTATTTTATTGTCGAATGGGCAGCAGAGCGGCAGCGTGGCGCATGCGTACGGGCACCGCTCTCATTCCCTCCCAGCTTTGCCGTCACTTCCCCTACCTCTTCCTATCTTAAATCATTCTTGAGGCAGATTGAAGACTTACGTGCCAGTTTAAGTGAAAAATTAAAGTAATTGCAACACAAACGCGGACTTAATCAGTTTTAACGTGAAAAGATGTCCACTAAAGAAGAGGAGAAGCGGGCCACTAGGGTGGAGACAAGATGAACTGCTCAGGAAGCAGCAAGCGCATCAACCTCTGAGCAAATGAATGGTAAACGTACAGAGAAAGAGGAGGAAAAGTCAAGTGTATTCACTGTACGTTATCGTGCAGTGTGTCGTTACTGGCATTAAATAAACATAAAATTCATAAAAATAACAGAACAACAAAAGCAGGAATAACCATAAAAAGAGAAAGATAAGCCGGGGAACAAACCCTGGTTACAAGCAGAACAATGAAAACTCAAGTCAAATCCCTGGAAACACTGAGCCACCATGCTACCCAACAGCCTATTTGGTGGAGGGGGCGTAAGTTTCCCCATGTAAGGAGCGAACGTTTGCTTCCCAGCAGGCTTTTGATTACCCAACGCTGAGGAGAAGCGCCCAACTCCCACCGTTTATCAGTATTCCCAAGCAGTTGCTCCAGCTTTTCCATCTGAGGCAAGTCATTATCATTTTAATGGCATTCATGTAAAAAAAAACACAATTGGAAAGGCGGCTGCTTTCCTCGGAGCTGCCTATTGTCTCTGTACCCGGAATGGAGCAAACGGGTCGAGCGGAAGCATCAAGTGACGTTTCATTTCTTTTTTCAAATTGTGAATGGAGAAGCAAAGGTTTAAATACAAA
Organism: Polypterus senegalus; assembly: GCF_016835505.1. Lineage (NCBI taxonomy): Eukaryota > Metazoa > Chordata > Cladistia > Polypteriformes > Polypteridae > Polypterus > Polypterus senegalus. Next base: position 199,468,876 of record NC_053158.1, read on the forward strand.
TCCGTCTGCTGTCCGAGCGCACACTTCTGATTCTGAGCCGCCCATCAATAGCAGGTCTTCAGGTTTCCATTTATTTTGTGTGTAACAATGTGGTTTCACCCTGGCAAGAACAGACAGACAAATGGCCAGCAGGAGACAGAATTCTAAATGCTCTGGAAGCAAATTCTCACAAGACACCAGACACCAAAAAAAGGACAATCAATGACCAACAGGGGGCAGCATAGAGTCTGCAGGTAGAAAGGAGGGACCTTGCTGTCTATGCTGAATGTTAGGGCGCCTGACTCGTTAGTGGAGTGGGAGACGTCATAGGGACCAGCAGAACTCCTTCAGGCCACAAGGTGGCAGTACCTGCACTCACCTGTATGGTGTTTTGTTCAGGTGCTGGGCATCGGAGGATCATCTTCCAGGTTGAACAGAGGTAAGCGATACCACCCCTGGGGGCGAAGTCACCTTTTGACACTAACAGCTTCAAGAAGATCCCCACAAAGGGGTCTCATCTGTCAACCACTCAATGACCATTGCAAAGAGAAGAGGGCTCTGAACTGATCCTTGTTGTAAACCCACTCTCACCTGGAACCAGACTGTCATCCCCGCCCCCTTGCTGTCCTCACATGCGTCCTGCACCACCATCACATACTTCTCTGCTACTCCCGACTTCCTCATCCAGTATCATCTCTCTCTTGGCACAAACATGACTTAACTTAGACACCAAACTGAAAAAAAGGGACAATCAATGACCAACAGGAGGCAGCAACGTGTATTCAGGTGGAAATGAGGGACTTTGCTGTCTATGAACATTAGAAGGCTCTCGACGAGAACAGGCCATTCAGCCCAACAAAGCTCGCCAGTCCTATCCACTTCTTTCTTCCAAACGAAACATCGAGTCGAGTTTTCAAAGTCCCTAAAGTCTTACTGTCTGCCACACTACTTGGTCTCTTATTCCAAGTGTCTATCGTTCTTTGTGTAAAGAAAAACTTCCTAATGTTGGTGTGAAATTTCCCCTTAACAAGTTGGTGTCCCCGTGTTCTTGATGAACTCATTTTAAAGTCATCATCTCGATCCACTTCGTCATTTTAAACACTTCAGTCAGGTCTCCTCTTAACCTTCTTTTCTTTAAACTGTAAAGGCTCAGCTCTTTTAATCTTTCCTCATAACTCATCCCCTGTAGTTCTGAATCAGCCTCATTGCTCTTCTCTGGACCTTCTCTTGTGCTGTTATGTCCTTTTTGTAGCCTGGAGACCCAAACTGCACACAGGACTCCAGATGAGGCCTCACCAGTGTGTTATAAAGCTTGAGCAGAACCTCCTGTGACTTGTACTCCACACATCAAGGCGCTATATAACCTGACATTCTGTTAGCCTTCTTAATGGCTTCTGAACACTGCTGGGAAGTCGATAGCTTCGAGTCCATTATGGCTCCTAAATCCTTCTCATAAGGTGGACTCTCAATTTTCAGACCTCCCATTGTGTATTCAAACCTCAAATTTTTACTTCCTATGTGTAATTCTTTACATTTACTGACATTACATTTCATCTGCCCAAGCCTGTATGCTATCCAAGTCCTTCTGTAATGATACAACGGGTTCCAAATTATCTGCTAATCTACCTATCTTGGTATCATCAGCAGACTTAACCAGCTTGTTACTTATATTACTATCTAAATCATTTCTATACATTTAAATATACCTGCATTTTTATCACTCTTTAATACAGTGGTGTGAAAAACTATTTGCCCCCTTCCTGATTTCTTATTCTTTTGCATGTTTGTCACACAAAATGTTTCTGATCATCAAACACATTTAACCATTAGTCAAATATAACACAAGTAAACACAAAATGCAGTTTTTAAATGATGGTTTTTATTATTTAGGGAGAAAAAAAAATCCAAACCTACATGGCCCTGTGTGAAAAAGTAATTGCCCCCTTGTTCAAAAAGAACCTAACTGTGGTGTATCACACCTGAGTTCAATTTCCGTAGCCATCCCCAGGCCTGATTACTGCCACACCTGTTTCAATCAAGAAATCACTTCAATAGGAGCTGCCTGACACAGAGAAGTAGACCAAAAGCACCTCAAAAGCTAGACATCATGCCAAGATCCAAAGAAATTCAGGAACAAATGAGAACAGAAGTAATTGAGATCTATCAGTCTGGTAAAGGTTACAAAGCCATTTCTAAAGCTTTGGGACTCCAGCGAACCACAGTGAGAGCCATTATCCACAAATGGCAAAAACATGGAACAGTGGTGAACCTTCCCAGGAGTGGCCGGCCGACCAAAATTACCCCAAGAGCGCAGAGACGACTCATCCGAGAGGTCACAAAAGACCCCAGGACAACGTCTAAAGAACTGCAGGCCTCACTTGCCTTAATTAAGGTCAGTGTTCACGACTCCACCATAAGAAAGAGACTGGGCAAAACGGCCTGCATGGCAGATTTCCAAGACGCAAACCACTGTTAAGCAAAAGAACATTAGGGCTCGTCTCAATTTTGCTAAGAAACATCTCAATGATTGCCAAGACTTTTGGGAAAATACCTTGTGGACTGATGAGACAAAAGTTGAACTTTTGGAAGGCAAATGTCCCGTTACATCTGGCGTAAAAGGAACACAGCATTTCAGAAAAAGAACATCATGCTAACAGTAAAATATGGTGCTGGTAGTGTGATGGTCTGGGGTTGTTTTGCTGCTTCAGGACCTGGAAGGCTTGCTGTGATAGATGGAACCATGAATTCTACTGTCTACTAAAAAATCCTGAAGGAGAATGTCCGGCCATCTGTTCGTCAACTCAAGCTGAAGCGATCTTGGGTGCTGCAACAGGACAATGACCCAAAACACAGCAGCAAATCCACCTCTGAATGGCTGAAGAAAAACAAAATGAAGACTTTGGAGTGGCCTAGTCAAAGTCCTGACCTGAATCCAATTGAGATGCTATGGCATGACCTTAAAAAGGCGCTTCATGCTAGAAAACCCTCAAATAAAGCTGAATTACAACAATTCTCCAAAGGTGAGTGGGCCAAAATTCCTCCAGAGCGCTGTAAAAGACTCATTGCAAGTTATCGCAAACGCTTGATTGCAGTTATTGCTGCTAAGGGTGGCCCAACCAGTTTTTAGGTTCGGGGGCAATTACTTTTTCACACAGGGCCATGTAGGTTTGGATTTTTTTTTCTCCCTAAATAATAAAAACCATCATTTAAAAACTGCATTTTGTGTTTACTTGTGTTATATTTGACTAATGGTTAAATGTGTTTGATGATCAGAAACATTTTGTGTGACAAACATGCAAAAGAATAAGAAATCAGGAAGGGAGCAAATAGTTTTTCACACCACTGTAAATATTGTTTTTTATCAGAATGCTGCTGCTGGAGTATGTGAATTTCCCCTTGGGATTAATAAAGTATCTATCTATCTATCATATAGTGCCTTTCATATCTATCTATCTATCTAAAAATAGCGGCAGTCCCAGCACTGCCCCCTGCTGGTCGCCACTCTTAACTACACCCAATTCTGATGAGGTTCCTCACACCATCACCCTCTGCTTCCTGTGCCTGAGCCAATTCTGCACTCACCTAAAAATATCACCCTGAACTCTCATTTCTTTTAGTTTGATGCCCACCCTTTCATGTGGCACCTTATCAAATGCTTTCTGAAAGTCCAGATCAATAATCTCATCTGCTCCACTTTGGTCGTATCCAGAGTTGCCTCCTCATAGAATTCCAACATGTTAGTAAAACACGACCTCCCTCTTCTGACCCCATGCTGACTGTTCCTAATGACTCCTGTCCTTGCCAAGTGTTGCTCGTTCTTATCCTTAATAATTCCTTCCATTCATTTTCCTGTGATGCACGTTAAGCTTACTGGCCTATAGTTGCTTGGATGCTGAATGTTAGGGTGCCTGACTCACGCACAGAATGGGAGAAGTCATAGGGACCAGCAGAACAAGGTGGCAGTAACTGCACTCACCCGTGTGGTGTTTTTTTTTTTTTTCAGGTGCTTGGCATCGGACGATCATCTTCCAGGTTGAACAGAGGTAAGCGATACCACCTGGGGGTCAAGTGGGGGCGCAGTCACCAACACTGTCATCTCTTTTGAGACCCACAGCTACAAGAAGATGCCCACTGAGGGTGTCATCTATCAACCGCTCCATGACCATTGCAAAGAGGAAAGGTCTCTGAGCTGATCCTTGATGTAATCCCACTCTCACCTGGAACCAGGCTGTCATTCTTACCCTCTGCTGTCCTCATGCATATCCTGTACCACCCTCACATACTTCTCTGCTACTCCCAACTTCCTCATCCAGTACCATCTCTCTCTTGGTACCCCATCAAACGCCCTCTCTAAGTCCACAAACACGACTTAACTTAGACACCAGACTGAAAAAAAGGGACAATCAATGACCAACGGGGGGCAGCAACGACTATACAGGCAGAAACTTAGGGACCTTGCTCTCTATGCTGAATGTTAGGGCGCCAGACTCACGCACAGAATGGGAGAAGTCAGAGGGACCAGCAGAACTCCTTCAGGCCACAAGGTGGCAGTAACTGCACTCACCCGTGTGGTGTTTTTTTTTTTCAGATGCTGGGCATCGGACGATCATCTTCCAGGTTTAACAGAGGTAAGCGATACCACCCGGGTTGCAGTTACTAACACTGAATGGAGTTCGGCGATGTTGCCAAACATTTACGTGATTTCACCGAACTCTGCAGTAATCGCTGACCACGAATTAAGAATTTCTTTTCATTTGATAATTATTGGTGTACGATTCTATTGGTTATACTTTTAAAAATGTTATGTTTAAGAAAACTGAACCCCAGTGAAGTCGCAGACCACTGACACACATCAGTCGATGTCATTGTCACGTCACTTGAATTGCAATCTGAGGTCTTTAAAAGCTATTGAGCCATTACTAGCCCGTTTGTGCTCCGTTTTAGTAAAGTAACCAAAATTAATTTGTAAAGCACATTTTAATGCAGGTTTTACTGACCAAACTGCGGTATTTACAAAGAATAATAATAATAATAAATGAACATAATCCAAAATTACTCAGAAAGATTTAAAAATAGAAAAAGAGGAAGCTCACCTCACGTCAACCTGACAGACTGCTGCACGGCCACGGAGCCATCGCCCGTCTGTTTCAGACGCCTCCGCGGCCCACGCAGCATTTGATTGGCTGAGGATCAAAGGAGCTAAAGAAGGGCAGAGGAGAGCTGGCATACAAGGCCCACCCTTTTAACTCCATTGTTACAAAGCACGTTATTAATGGAGTCTAACAACACCGGTCATTGCATTTTATCGTTGGCATCATTTTTAAATAGCACTCCTTGCTGCAAAAAAATTTAAAATAAAAAAAAATAAGTGAAATGCTTCAAATTTCATATCAGCCGAAAGCACCTGAATGTTACGCCACACCGACACTCTCTAACTTGATGATGTCATGTTGTGTTGTTTTTTTATTTTATATTAAACTGATTTTTTTAATTTATTTTGCTTCTTTTAAGTTGTTATGTTGTGTGTTTGATTTTGTTGTGCTGAGCTGTGTAGTTTTTTTTTTTTTTCATATGTGATGTTATCTTTGTCTGTGCCGTGATACATTGTGATGTTAAGTTATGATGTGTTGTGTTGATGTGATCCTTTAATGCCATTATTCTCCACATTACTTTATATTGTTTGTTATGTTTTAATCAAATGTTACTATGTGATGTTAATTTACTTTAATCTGGGATTTTTGCAACGGTATGTTGTCATGCATTTTGTTAAATGCTGTTCTGCTGTTACGTCGTGTTATCCACTGTGGTCCAGGAGGACGTGAGGAGGGCTGGTGCCTCCTCCAGACCGCGAGGGGGCGTCCGTCCTGGTTCTGTTGGGGGCCGCGGGTAGAGGGCTTGGAAGCCCAGCCCTGTAGGGACCCGTGGCCACCGCCAGGCGGCGCCCCAGTGCCTATTTATCCCAGGAGCCCGGCACTTCCGCCACACAGGGGTGTGGCCAACATTAAGTGCCGGGAAGCAGCTAGAGCCCACCCGGGTTCCCATAAAAGGGGCCGCCTCCCTCCAGTCATTGGCGGAAGTTGGGTGGAAGAGGACGGAGCGAGAGGAAGGACTGGAGGCGGCCGGGAGAAAAGAGGCACAGGACTGTGTGGCCTGGACTTGGGGGAATCGGTGCTGAAGGCACTGGGGTTCGTGAGTGCACAGAACATTGTAAATAGTGTAAATAAACGGTGTGTGGGTGAACAATATGTTGTCCGTCTGTGTGCGTCCGGGCCAGCGTTCACACCACCTTCATAGAAGGATCTGTGTTTCTGTCCAGCTGCCATGCCTCTGCCATTCCAAAATATTGCGCAACAAGAACATTAGCACTGCTTTTACAAATCCCATACCGAATGACATATAACAGAGAAACACATATTGCATTCATCATTCCAACAGATGGTGCATAACAATTTTTAGTAATAAAATGCATTCCTTTTCCCATTCCAATAGATGGCGCATCACAATCATCAACTCTGCTTTTACAGGTTCCATACTAAATGGCATTCAACAGAGACATATGCATTGCATTTATCATTCCAACAGATGACACATCACCAGCATAAGCACTGCTTTTACAAATCCCATACCAAATGGCATACATCAGAGAAATACAAATTGCATTTGCTTTTCCAACAGATGGTGCACCACAACCATTTTTAGCAATAAAATGCATTCCTCTTATCATTCCAATAGATGGAGCATCAAACATGAACTCTGCTTTTACAAATTCCATACTTAATGGCACACAAATGGAGACATACTGTATGTTGTCATGCATTTTGTTAAATTCTGTTCTACTGTTACGTCGTGCTATCCACCTTCATAAAAGGATCTGTGTTTCTGTCCAGCTGCCTTGTCTCTGCCATTCCAAAATATAGCGCAACATAAACATAAGCACTGCTTTTACAAATCCCATACCAAATGGTACAAATTTGTGATTCCAACAGATGGTGCATCACAACCATTATTAGTAATAAAAATGCACTGCATTTGTGATTCCATCAGATGGTATATCATCAAATATTTGAAATAACAAAATGCATTATAGATGTCACTAGCAAAATACCCGCGCTTCGCAGCGGCGAAGTACTGACTTAAATTTTTTATTAAGAAGAAAATGAAACTTTTTCAAACTGAGGAAAAATACACCAATAATTATTTGTTAAGGATCTCTTTGTATGTCACGTTGTCAGTTCGGCCCTCCGGTTGTAATCTGACCAAGCTGTGCACTGATCTTACTCTTGAGTATGCAACGTACAGTCGGCCACGTGAACAGTAATCTTGTCTCAAATCTCACAGCTTGGATTGCTGCTGTCATAATCGGTTTGAGTTTCATGGTTTGTTTCAATGACGACAGTATTTGCAGGACTTGTGTTGAAGAGACATTCGGCATCTGTCAAGCGTTGTAAGCATACAACCGGTTTCATTGATAACTTCACATCCAGCTTTTCAGAGTTTAAACATTCATAAACATCAAAGTGTCCAGTAATGAAATCGTCACCTGTCAATCTAAGATGTTTAAGAGGCATTGGCAGTTGTCAAAAGGTGTAAAATATTTGGCCATTTCGGTACACTTGAAAGCGACAACCAAACAATTCACGGCAGCCATCAACTCACATGCAGATCTATAGGTGAAGGGCTTAAGCATTTCACTCTTCTAGAGCTCCTGTGTAGTCTAATTATCTCCTGTACGTCATCAGTCCACACCTTGAACCTGTCCCAGTCATTCAATACATAAGACACAATGTTCCTCCGGATATCAAGAGTGAACCTGATATGGCCGTGCAATATGCAACAAAGAGAATGGAAAAGGCAGGCGGCATCTCCGGGCATGGAAACCACTCGGTAAGTGACAGTTCTTTGATCGATAGTGATCACCTCGATAGACATGTTAATGGGGGTACGGTTAGAATGATAAAGGAAATGGGTACCTGAATAATGTAAAGTAAGTCTAAAATACTTACACAATAACTATAATTGTAATAAATGAACAATAAAACAGCGGAGAAGCCGTGGATTAAACAAAAAGGCTGTAGTTATCAGCAGGGAGACGTGAATCCCATGGCAAAGCAAGGAAGGGAATGTAGAGACGGGAGCGACGGACGGCCTTATATAGGCAGGCAGCCAACAACGTGGGAGGTGTTGGGATGGGGGACTTAACGGAGCCTCACACGGTGACCGAGCTGCAGGCTATGGACGTATATATGTACGCAAGTAGGATTCAGTTAGCGCTGGGAACCCGCGTACCAAATTTCTTGAAGATGGGCCCATAAGTAACAAAGACCGTTGAAAAGTTCAATATAGCGGCCGACAGTGGCGTCATACCACCGAAATAAGTACGTACATCGGTTTCGGTTAGCGCAGGGAAGCTGCCTACCAAATTTCGTGAAGATGGGGCCATGAATAAGAAAGTTCAACATGGCGGATGTTGTCGAACGTTATGTGTAGAATTTCGAAATGAAACCTGCTTAACTGTTGTAAGTAAGCTGTAAGGAATGAGCCTGCCAAATTTCAGCCTTCTACCTACACGGGAAGTTGGAGAATTAGTGATGAGTCAGTAAGTGAGTGAGTGCTTTGCCTTTTATTAGTATAGATTCCGACAAATGGCGCATCACAAACATTAACACTGCTTTTTACTAATCCCACACCAAATGGCATACAACAGAGGCACACAAATTGCATTCATCATTCCAACAGATGGTGCATCATAACCATTTCTAGTTATAAAATGCATTCCTTTTGTCATTCCAATAGATGGTATATCAAACATTAACTCTGCCTTTATAAATTCCATACTTAATGGCATAGAAAGGAAACATATGCATTGAATTTTCCATTCCAACAGATGGTGCATCACAACCATTTTTAATAATATGCATTGCATTTGTCATTCCAGCATCATAAAAATTAACATTCCTGTTTCCTTATCACAATAACATACCACAGAGGAATGCATTTGTCATTCCAACAGATGGCAACGAATCCCCAACCTTTTCATTATTAAGGATGATGGATGGATGGAGTCTGATGAGACCGCCTGGTTTAAAGAAACCCCCATTGTTCATCACCCCCATGATTTAAAGTGAGAATCAGTTGCTTTTGCCGTTGCAGGAAAGCACATTGTAACACTGCTGTGCTCTGCCGCTCACCTCAGGGACCCTAGAATTCCACACGACTACAGCAAGTTTGCAATTTAAATGAGTATAAAAGCCTGAAATTCCACTCCAGCCCAAGGGAGTAAAGGTGAGGGCTCTTTGCATACGGAGGGTGGTCCTGCAGCATAGCAGACCTGAAGTACAACAGTGATGGGTACACAACACAGCACAACGGTCGGACTTCATCTACAAGTGAACATCAAACCAAAACCACATACGTTTCTGACCCAGCCAAGAGAAGCCAAGTATGTCACTTCTATGGTCAGTGAGTGACACTCAGTAACAAAATTTAAAATGGACTCCGTGTAATTGCTGGCAGGCGTGTTTGACTGCAGAGGTTTGGCAAAGGAAAGGCTTGAAACAAAACATGACGAAGTGAGAATGGAGGACACCGTGTCTGCACCAAGCATAAGTGAGGAGGAAACCAACTCCGGACAAAGCCCCACCTCAGCACATAAATATATATATATATATATATATATATATATATATATATATATATATATAGTGGTCCCTGGCTGGGGCTGGAGCCCGGCCGGGACGCCCAGGAGGACGAGAGGAGGGCTTGTGCCTCCTCCAGACCGCGAGGGGGCATCCGTCCTGGTTTTGTTGGGGGCCACGAGTAGAGGGCTTGGAAGCCCAACCCTGTAGGGGCCTGTGGCCACCGCCAGGCGGCACCCTGGTGCCTGAGGAACCCTGGAGCCCAGCACTTCCGCCACACCAGGAAGTGCTGGGGGGAAGACTTAATGTGGCGCCCGGAGAGCTGCCCGGAGGACAGCCAGCACTTCCGCCACGCTGGGGCGTGGCCAAGGAGGAATGCCGGGAACACCTGGTGCTCATCCGGGAGCAGTATATAAGGGGCCGCCTCCCTTAAGTCTAGAGCGGAAGTCGGGTGGAAGAGGACGGAGCGAGAGGAAGGACTGGAGGCGGCCAGGAGAAAGGCTGTAGGACTGTGTGGCCTGGACTTGGGGGAAATCGGTGCAGGAGGCACTGGGGTTTGTGAGTACACATTACAACTGTAAATAATTAGTGTAAATAAACAGTGTGTTGGGTGAAATATGATGTCCGTCTGTCTGTGCCCGGGCCGGCTTTCACTATATATATATATATATATACATAGTATATATATACATTGTGGCAGTAGGGGGCGCTAGTGCTCCCTTGAACCCTCAGGTACAACTCTAGACACCGGATAAAAGTCCAAGACTCTATTTTTTAACACAAGTGTGCACCAAGCACCCTCCACACTATTCATAAAGTAAACCAAACACAACACTATAATTTCCTCTCCTCCTCGCCCAGACACTTTGCTCCTCTACCTCCCAGCTCAGCTCAGTGTCTAGACTGAGGCACCGTCCTTTTATAGCCCCTGACCCGGAGGTGTTCCTGTCCCAGCAGTCCACAGTTCCTTATTCCTTCCGGGTCAGGGCAATCAGTCTTTTACTTCACCCCGGGAGCACGGCATTCCTTCCGCCACGTGACCGTGACGTACTCCCGGTCATAAGGCACAACAGATCCCACAAGTCCCCCAACAGCGACTCCTGGTGGTCCCCAAGGTATCCAGCAGGGCTGTGTATAAACACTACAGAGTCCATAAGGCCCTGCTGGACCTCGGGGCACGATCCTGCTGTCAGGAGAGCTCCTCCTGTCGGCCTTGGGGTGCGGACCGTCCTGGGAAGCCGGCAGTCCTCCACATATATATATATATATATATATATATATATATATATATATATATATATATATATATATATATATATATATACACACATATATACACACACATACATACATACATACATACATACACATACACACAGTGGAACCTCGGTTCACAACCATAATTCATTCCAAAACTCGTCGTAAACCGATTTGGTCATGAACTGAAGCAATTTCCCCCATAGGATTGTATGTAAATACAAATAATCCGTTCCAGACCATACGAACTGTATGTAAATATATATTTTTTTTAGTTTTTAAACACAAATATAGTTAATTATACCATAGAATGCACAGCGTAATAGTAAACTAAACGTAAAAACATTGAATAACACTGAGAAAACTAACACTACAATAGTTCGCGCTATAGTGCTAGGAAGCACTCGCTAAAAACACCTATTTTTTTTAATGAGTTTTAAGCAAAGGGAAAAAATTAACATTTGAAAAATCCGTAATTTAATAAACCACCAAGAAAAGTAACATTGCAACACTTCACACTACGAACCGATCGCTGTAAACGGAACTGAAAACAAAGACAAGCCTTTTCTACCTTATGCGTCCAGCCCTCCCTCTCTCACCCTTTTGTGTGTGTGTGTCACACACAAGAGTGTGTCTCTCTCACTCGCTCTCTCTCTCTCTCTCTCTCTCTCTCGCTCTCTCTCTCTCTCTCTCTCTCTCTCTCTCTCTCTCTCTCTCTCTCTCTCTCTCTCTCTCTCTCTCTCTCTCTCTCTCTCTCTCGCTGCACAGGGAGAAACTGAACATATACAAATCGAAAGGCAAACTGGCTTGTTCGTATACCGAGTGTGTGGTCGTGAACCGAGGCAAAAAAGTTTGGGGAACTTTTGGGCCGTAAATCGATTTGTACGTGTACCGAGACGTTCGTGAACTGAGGTTCCAACGTATATATATATATATATATATAGGGCAGCACGGTGGCACAGTGGTAGCGCTGCTGCCTCGCAGTAACGAGTCCTGGGTTCGCTTCCCAGGTCCTCCCTGCGTGGAGTTTGCATGTTCTCCCCGTGTCTGCGCAGGTTTCCTCCCACAGTCCAAAGACATGAAGGTTAGGTGCATTGACGATCCTAAATTGTCCCTAGTGTGTGCTTGGGGTGTGTGCGTGCCCTGTGGTGGGCTGGCACCCTGCCCGGGGGTTGGATAATGGATAGATAGATGGAGATAGATATTATATATATATATATATATATATATATATATATATATATATATATATATATATATATATATATATATATATATATATGATAATCACCACACAAATGAAAACTAGCATTATGTTCTCTAATCATAGATCCCAAGAGGAAACATGTAAAGTGAAAACAGCACCAAGCCCTGCGGGACACCATATTTAACTTCGGTCTATACTGATGGAGTCCTGTCAGCACATTTCCTTACGCACTCGAATCGATTTGATAAATAAAATACAAAACCAGGCAAGGACATTACCTGCCCATTAAAACAGAATGGTCAATGGTCAGTGCTGAGCTTTTATCCCGTCACACAGTTGATGTCACATACCATGTGTCTACAGTTCATTACCCCAGTAATGCTAAAACCAAAACTCCAAAATGGCAATGTCCAGGAGAAACACATATGGTGTCAAAAACAATCCAAAATTAATGTATTTAACATTATTAAATTTCAAAACAAAAACTTCAAAAACAAGACAAATGCAAAATATGGATTCTGCAGAATTCAACTAGAGAGAGAACACCTACAGAAAAAATGCGCATTCGAAAGTAAAGAAGAATTAAAAACAAAGCGGGTCATGCCATACATAATGTTTAGTGATGACTATCTCCACTGAGGAATTCTTTCAAGGTGATGCCCCCTCTCAGCTGCCCTTTATATCTCAAGTTAAGTTCACACAACTACAGTACATTTTCAATTACAAAGGCAGACATTAGTCTCCAACTTTACCTTTCATCCACGCTACCCCAGCATTCTGAACCCCTGAAAATGGAGCCATAAACCTGTTGGTTTGGTGCCACAGTGTGGATGTGCGGAAATGGAGAGTTTTGAAAATGCAGACCTTAGCTTTGGGCATGTGTGATGACTCAGGCTGATTTGTACTCTAACTGGATTTGCACCCCATGTGCGTTTAAAAGAAATAAGAAATTGAATAAACACAATAACACGGATCTCTGTGCGCTCACTCACTCGCCTTCACGTGTGTAATTAGCCACGCGCTGCAGCTACGAACAGTCAAACTAAACTGTAAAGGAGCCACTCCTCCAACACGAGTCAGAAAAGACGTGAAATAATAATAATAATAATAATAAACATCTATTACTACACTGCTCACAAAAATTAAAGGAACACTTTAAAGAAACACATTAGATACATCAGATCTCAATATGAAGTTGGATATCTATACAAATAACGACAGGGCAATGTCTTAGGAACAAAAGGATGCCAAGTCTTTTAATGGAAATAAAAGTTTTCTGCCTACAGAGGGCTCAATTGTGTAGACACCCTAAAATCAGAGTGAAATGAAGATGTGGCAGGCTAGTCCATTTTTTCAAAAACTTCATTTCTGCTACTCAAAATGCTTTTCAGTATCTTGTGTGGCCCCCACGAGCTTGTATGCATGCTTGACAACATCGGGCATGCTCCTAATGAGACACGGATGGTGTCTTGTGGCATTTCCTCCCAGATCTGTATGAGGGCATCCCTGAGCTGTTGTACAGTCTGAGGAGCAACCTGGCGGCGCCTAATGGACCGAAACATAATGTCCCACAGATGTTCTATTGGGTTTAAGTCAGGGGATCGTGAAGGCCATTCAATTGTTTCAATTCCTTCATCCTCCAGGTACTGCCTGCATACTCTTGCCACATGAGGCCGGGCATTGTGTGCATTAGAGGAAACCAGGACCTACTGCACCAGCGCAGGGTCTGACAATGGGTCCAAGGATTTCATCCTGATACCTAATGGCAGTCAAGATGCCGTTGTCTAGCCTGTAGAGGTCTGTGAGTCGCTCCATGGATATGCCTCCAAGATCATCACTGACCCACCACCAAACCAGTCATGCTAAACGATGTTACAGGCAGCATAATATTCTCCACGGCTTCTCCTGACCCTTTCACGTCTTTCACATATACTCAGGGTGAACCTGCTCTCATCTGTGAAAAGCACAGGACGCCAGTGGTGGACCTGCCAATTCTGGTATTCTATGGCAAATGCCAATTGAGCTCCCGGTGCTGTGCAGTGAGCACAGGGCGCAGTAGACATTTGGGCCCTCAGGCAACCCTCATGAAGTCTGTTTCTGATTGTTTGGTCAGAGACATTCACACCAGTGGCCTGCTGGAGGTCATTTTGTAGGGCTCTGGCAGTGCTCATCCTGTTCCTCCTTGCCCAAAGGAGCAGATACTGGTCCTGCTGATGGGTTATGGACCTTCTATGGCCCTCTCCAGCTCTCCTAGAGTAACTGCTTGTCTCCTAGAATCTCCTCCATGCCCTTGAGACTGTGCTGGGAGACACAGCAAACCTTCTGGCAATGACACGTATTGATGTGCCATCCTGGAGAAGTTGGACTACCTGTGCAACCTCTGTAGGGTCCAGGTATCGCCTCATGCTACCAGTAGTGACACTGACTGTAGCCAAATGCAAAACTAGTGAAGAAACAGTCAGAAAAGATGAGGAGGGAAAAATGTCAGTGGCCTCCACCTGTTAAACCATTCCTGTTTTGGGGGTCATCTCATTGTTGCCCCTCTAGTGCATCTGTTGTTAATTTCATGAACACCACAGCAGCTGAAACTGATTAACAACCCCCTCTGCTACTTAACTGACCAGATTAATATCCCAGATGTTTCATTGACTTTATGCTATACTCTGATTAAAAAGCGTTCCTTTAATTCTTTTGAGCAGTATATTTACAAACCATTTGCATCTTTTTGATGGAAGAAAAAAGTGTGAAGCTTCTGTACAAGGAAATTGGAAACAAAAGAGACTTGCCAACTGTGTCCAGAACTGTGACTTTAAACAATGGAACAAGCCAATCATGGAACGGCCAATATGTGCCCTAAAAACTGGACAGACAGACAGACTACTCTGTTTAGGCCTCATTAATCAGTCCAGTATATTTCGAGGACAGCTCCAGACAGTTGCACCATTATAATCCCCTCAAAGTTAGCTCTCTCTGTTACTCCCTCCCTATTGACTTTCACACATTTTGTCGGGTTTGTCGAAGTTCCCAAACATTTATGTGATTTCGATGAACTTGAGGCAAACCAAATTCATTGGGATTCGCTCTTCACTGGTAATGAGACCTTGTGATGGCAACACCCATCCACAAATAAAATGGTGACTCGCGAGACTCAAAACATACCATTAATTAAATTCAGTGTTGCTACAGAGAATCAATACCCACTAAAAACAAAATGACCACAATGTTCTTTGGAGCATACAAATTTTCCAAAAAATTTTGAATAATGATATAAAATTATTGAACACACAAAAGAATGCATAACATTATCTTATTTGTATGCAAATGAACGCAAGGTTTATGAATCTGATCAAATAAGTGGCCAGTCACATTTGTTCATACAAAGACTAAAGAGGCCTCAGATGTAATTGTTGTGGCCTGGCAATGGCGGATGTGATTAATTAGTTAAGGAAGTGAGAAGACAGCACTAACATCTCCACCATACACAACACAACAAAATCTGCCAGTGTTATGATTAAGGATCACAAACACAACAAAAATGGTGTAAGGCCTCAAAAAATAAAACTATAAAGCAGACGAGGATCTTCACCGGTCAGCCCAGAACAGACTCGTTCCCCACCAGCTTGCCTCACAAACCTACCTGCAAGGTTTCAGCCTGGCCAGGCCCAGAGAGGGAAAAGCTTCATAGTTTAAAATATACAGACAGACAGGAGACGTTAGGAGCACACACTGATACAGCACCTTGTCGCACCCACCACATGAAGAGCCAACTCTGTATCCCACATTGGGACCCGAGTGTAGCCATGTAATGGGTGACACCTCAGCATCACACTAGTACAGATGGAATGGAACCAGTGTTCCAGAGGGTTTTTTTTTATGGTGTCCGGAGTAATAAAATAAATATAAGGACACATTTTAAAAACAAGCTCCACAAGGAGGAGGATGACCATAAACCCCTAGCTTGTGTACAAAAGAGCAAACAAAGAAATTTTATAAATTATCATGGATTTAACAAAATAGAAAAATACATGCAGAATGCTCAGAAAGCACAATCAGAGTTTCCAGAAAGGCAATCCTAATCTAACAAAAAAAAAAACAAAAGAGAATCCAAAACTCAAAAGCACTCAACCACAAATGCAATGATTTTCTACCCCTAAGCCTTCTCAGCTGACTTAAACAGCCCAAGGGGAGGGCTCAGGAGTGGTGATGTCAGGGTGGCCCCACCCTCCTGAGGCTCCACCCACAAAGAACAAGAAACAAGGACACAAATAGTTGAAGAAGAGACCCTGATGGGTGTTTAGAGCTGGCGTGGTATCAGGTAACCAAATGAACATAATAAAGTGAATGGCCTCTTGAATGTAAAGCCTTTAATATTCTTAAGTAACATGGCATTTCTTAAACTCCTACTATTAGTAATACTGTCAGCACCCGCAATAAAATCTGGAGTAATAAAACTGGAAACAGTCAACCGGCTCCTCGCATTAAAAACAAAAGAAGAATTCATAAAATAACCAGTCAGGATGTCTACAAAAGCACCACAATATTTACAGCAGACGCATAGCCCACTACTGGCACTAATAACAATAAAAAATCTGATCATAAAAGTCACAATAACATCACTGGAAAAGCCACTTACATCAATAGCAGTCAAAGCAACTAAAAGGATTATATAATATTATTAAAATTTGCAAAGGACATTAATAAAAACAACATGCAACAAGACAAAGCAATGCAATTCAGTATTACTGCTAAGCAGATTAAAATGTTACAAACAAAACCTACCCATCTATTACAATGTACACACTAAAAATGACAACAGCAATTAAATGTATTATTATTATTATTATTATTATTATAATTAATAAGACACCTTTAAATTATAAAATTAAAAACGCTTAAAATTGTATCCATCTGTACAGTTAAAACCATGCTCATTCAGTTTGTATTAAAAAAAATATTGAAAAATATATAATATTGGCAATAAATAACTTAAAGTACATCTGGGGTGCAAATAGCACCCCCTATTGAAATTTTTAAGACATTTTTTAAAAAATTTATTTGGCTCTGAGGCTAGGGATCTGCACTGGCAATTAGAAGGTTGCTGGTTCGAATCCCATAAATGCCAATAGGGACTCTTCTCTGTTGGGCCCTTGAGCAAGGCCCTTAACCTGCAATTGTTGAGCACTTTGAGTAGTGAGGAAAGCGCTATATAAATGCAAAGTATTATTATTATTAACTTATTTTTAACATTGTTTGCATGTTCTCCCCGTGTCTGCGTGGGTTTCCTCCCACAGCCCAAAGACATGCAGGTTAGGTGCACTGGCGATCTTAAATTGTCCCTAGTGTGTGCTTGGTGTGTGGGTGTGTGTGTGCCCTGCGGTGGGCTGGCACCCTGCCCGGGGTTTGTTCCAGCCTTGGCGCTGTGTTGGCTGGGATTGGCTTCAGCAGACCCCCCGGGACCCTGTGTTAGGGAAACACAATGAAGAAACATTGCACCTATTTAAGATGGCGGTGACAGATAAGATTCAGCAGTGTAATGTTTTTTCATTGTGTTTCCCTATTTAAGATGGTGGGGATAAATATATAGGCATAATGTTTCTTCATTGTGTTTCCCTATATATCTGTCACCGCCATCTTAAATAGGTGTAATGTTTCTTCATTGTGTTTCCCTATTTAAGATGGTGGTCACAGATAGATAGATATGTCCTCACAGGTGGCGCAGTGGTAGTGCTGCTGCTTTGCAGTAAGGAGACTGTGGAAGATTGTGGGTTCCTCCCTGTGTGGATAGCATGTTAAGTACTGAGAAAAGCGCTATATAAATGTAATGAATCATTATTATTTATTATTATGTGTAATATTTCTTCAATGTGTTTCCCTATCTACCTATCTGGCACCACCATCTTAAATAGGTGTAATGTTGTTTCATTGTGTTTCCCTATTTAAGATGGCGGTAAAAGATAGATAGATAGATACATAGGTGTAATGTATCTTCATTGCGTTTCCCTATTTAAGATGGCGGTGACAGATAGATAGATATGTGTAATGTTTCTTCATTGTGTTTATCCATCTGTCACCGCCATCCTAAATAGGGAAACACAATGAAGAAACAATACACCTATCTATCTGTCACTGCTATCTTAAATAGGGAAACACAATGAAGAAACATTACACATATCTATCTGTCACCGCCATCTTAGATAGGTGTAATGTTTCTTCATTGTGTTTCCCTATTTAAGATAGCAGTGACAGATAGATATGTGTAATGTTTCTTCATTGTGTTTATCCATCTGTTACCGCCATCCTAAATAGGGAAACACAATGAAGAAACATTACACATATCTATCTGTCACCGCCATCTTAGATAGGTGTAATGTTTCTTCATTGTGTTTCCCTATTTAAGATGGCGGTGACAGACTTACAGACAGACTTAAATAAGCTACAGGTAAAGTCTGAAAATTGGACAAACCTAGCATTACCTGGGTAAAGCTCCCATTATCCAGCGGACTTGGGTAAAGCTGGAATAACATATGAGTTTCTAACTTTACCCAGGTAACCTCTTTGGCTAATGCCAACTTTTCCCGGGTAACACCAGGTTTATCTAATATCTGGTTTTACCCATAATATTCATAAATTAATAAATAATTATCGATATAGACACACACACAAACATATACTGTATATCAAAATAATGAATGCATTTTTGTATATTTATATTGCACTCAGAGGGGACTGTAACCCCGGACTTCCCAATCACGCCAGACTGTAAATGAATAAAACAAATTGATTCATTTAAACGGGTAGTTCAAAAGAATCAAATCAGTAAAGTGAAAATCAGCATTAAAATTTAAGATCAGACGTTTGGACCAATGAATGGCTGGGGGCGGATCTTCAGTTCAAAAGCTCAATCTCATGTAACTTACGTTTATGACATGTGGCGATTTTTCCAAAAATATTTATTGAACAATATCTGAACAAAAAAAAGCATGTTCTGCTCGTACAGCTGGATGACTGACCCGTGGATTATGCGACACGAGTAACATTGGACTTTTTTTTTCGCTTTTCCCCCCAAACAGAAGTTTTTCACATCTTTTGGACTTATGTAGCAGTGCTCCCCAGTGCCTTCTATTCTATCACAAACTACTTTATCATGTCATTGTTGTGCATAAAAATAGGTCATTAAAAGTTTTTAATCGGACACCACCAAACTACATGGGGTATGAATAGCATGTAAAAAAATGTTGATAATTTTTGGGTGGCGTACAGTGGTACTTTAAATGGGGAACATTAATACAGAAACCACTTCTGCTAATGTATGCAACAACCCTACACCGACACCCTCGTGCAAATTAACTGAAGTGCACTCTGAAAACAACAAAAATCAGATCTGCTCATTTTTGTGTTATTATGAGTAATATTTTTATACTCACATCAGTACATGATATGTCCTCCTTAACTCTGGAGAAACATCTGGATGCGATTTGGCAAGGAATCCGCCAATTTGGAACAGTCTTGGAGGATTTTGGGGGGTCTCTGTGCCAGACTTGAATTAGGGCCTGAATCTTCATCTCCACAGTCATGCGGTCCACCCCACGAAGTCGTTGCTTACAAACAGACCACAACTCTTCAGTCGGGCTCCGATCAGGACAGTCTTCCAGGCCCACTCCAGTATGTTCGTTTGTTTCTCATCGAAAAAAATGTTTCGCTAGTGTGACACGGGGCAAGATCTTGTTGAGAAACCCCCGGGTCCATCTGGAAACCTTTTCAGTTCAGGAGCAACTTTTCTGCAGTGAAGTTCAGTGCACTGTGGTGAGCGCATCACGCACTTGATGGAGTGCAAGTAACCAATGCTAGAATAGCTGAAGCCACCCTAAAACATCTTGTTTTGTGGATGTTTCACACGATGCAGTGTTTCTGTGATTGTGATTTGGCGCCGTGTCACACAACGAATCAAGTGAAGATGTTTTTTCCATGAGAATCAAACGAACATACTGGAGTGGGCCTGGAAGCCTCTCCTGTTTGGAGTCCAACTGAAGAGTTGTGGTCTGTTTGTTAGCAACGACTTTGTGGAGCAGACCGCACGACCGTGGAGATGAAGGTTCAGGCCTTAATTCAAGTCTGGCACAGAGACCCCCCAAAACCCTCCAAGACTGTTCCAAATTGGTGGATTCCTTGCCAAATCGCATCCAGATGCTCCTCCAGAGTTGAGGAGGTCATATTATGTACTGAGGTCAGAATATGAATATTATTCATAATTACAAAATGGAGCAAAACTGATTGTTGTTCTTTTCAGAGTAGGGTTCAATTAATGTGCACGAGGGTGTATCTGGTCACTTATCAGATACGCCAATGGTTGGGCGGCACAGTGGCGCAGTGGGTAGCGCTGCTGCCTCGCAGTTAGGAGACCTGGGTTCGCTTCCCGGGTCCTCCCTGTGTGGAGTTTACATGTTGTCTGCGTGGGTTTCCTCCCACAGTCCAAAGACGTGCAGGTTAAGTGCATTGGCGATCATAAATTGTGAAAAAAAAAAGATTTGTCAATGGTGGGCTGTTGGGGGGCACTTGGCTCCAGACCAAAACTGGAAAGGGGGAGGGTCACCTGAAATTCTGGAGGAATCATGGTGTGATAAAACCCCCCAAAGTCTAAGTAACAATACAGCTAACGGGATGGGTGGATGGTTGACATTTTGGGGGGCTAGTTGGATTCCTCTAGTCTGACACTGTTGATCAGTTCTTTTTATGTGAGTGATACAGTCTCTTGTGTAGGGTTGGTCGTTTAGGAGTGAGGGGGGTGCATTGGGGATTAGGGGTCTAGTGGGGGTTTGGGATTTTGCTTAACAGTATCACAGGCCCCTGGGCAAAGTTATGTGCTTGGGCCCCCTGTTTGGATAGCAAAACAGAGACATACATAGGCATCAGAAACATGGTGGGCCCATATGCTCCTGGGGCATCTGGCCAGTGCCCACTGAACCCATACGTTGAGATGGCCCACTTATTCTTGTGTAGGGTCAGTCGTTGAGGAGGGAGAGAGTGAGGGGGGCAGGTGTGTGTTGGGGATTGGGGTCTAATGGGGGGCACTTGACTGGGGCCTATCCCAGCTAGCATAGCACACAAGGCAGGAACAGGGCCGTCTTAACAGCACCATAGGCCCCCTTGGCAAAGTTGTGTGCTTGGGCCCCCTGTTTTGATAGCAAAACAGAAACATACATAGGCATCACAAACATGGTGGGCTCCTATGTTCTTGGGGCATCTCACCAGTGCCCACTGTGCCCATACGTTAAAATGGCCCGCTGATTCTTGTGTAGGGTCAGTCGTTGAGGAGGGAGTGAGCGAGCGAGGAGTGGGGGATTTGGGGGTTAAGGTGGTGGGGGGGGGGTGCTTGACTGGGGCCTATCCCAGCTAGCTTTGCGCACAAGGCAGGAACAGGGCCGTCTTAACAGCATCATAGGCCCCTTGGCAAAGTTGTGTGCTTGGGCCCCTGTTCTGAAAGCAAAACAGAAACATACATTGGGATCAGAAACATGGTGGGCTTCTATGCTCCTGGGGCCTCTGGCCAGTGCCCATATGTTAAGAAGACCCTGAACAATTGCCTGGACAGGGCCACTCAACCGCACACTAATGGCCAATTTAGTTTCGCCAGTACACCTAAACCTGCATGTCTTTGGACTGTGGGAGGAAATTGAAGCCCCTATAGGAAACGCACACAGGCAAGGGGTGGGGGGGACATGCAAAATCCACATATGTTTGTGCCACCTTGCTAACTCTGTTTGTAATACACAAATGTATAAAAAAAATTTGGGGGGGGGCCCGAAAAATTTTTTTACCCCACCCCCAAGTAGCCATCCCCTAACCCTCTCCTCCGTTACCCTTTGTATTTTTAAACATCGCCATTAAAAGTACATTTCAACCCCCTTTGTTTTTCGGGGGGCGGCGGCAAGGACATCGGTGCCCGACTGGCAAATGTGGTGGAAAGGACATCTGGCAGCTTTCGCTGGTTTCTCTGACGAGCACTTGGCTACACTGCTGGGACGCCAAACCGGTTTGAAACCCTCGTTCATCCCTGCGCGTTATCGTGTTTAACGATAAAGAGAAGTTTATGGCCACTTTACAGCTGGACTTGAACGCGACGCGGTGATCTGTAAATGTCTGACGGCACTCTTTTTAAAGTCATAATAATAATAATAATAATAAGACCAGTGCACAGAAGCACACGTAACCACGATAACAAACTTTTGTCACACAGGACACTTCACACACGGTCACCTGAAACTTTGCACGACAACACTTCCAGCTGCCCGCCGTGCGGTGCAAGGTCACCACGCTTCTGATTACTCCTTTTGGACCCCCTCGCCCTCAGGCGTGCCCTCCACCCACCAACCCAAAGTAATAAGAAATGTAAAGTTCTTACTAGTTAACCTGAGACCCCCCTTCCGTTCGCTCGGAGCTGGAAGTTCTGCGAATTGCACCCGGTTCCCAGACATGTTGAGGTGCCGAGGAGATTGACTTAACGCCGCGTCTCGATCACCGGCACTCGCTCGGCTCGGCTCCGCTCCGTTGTCGCACCGACTCCGGTTGCCTGGTGGCTGCGCTGGATCTGCGGTTTCTCTCTCTCTCACACTCTCTCTGGAGCTCCGATCACTTTTCCCCTCTCTCTGCTATTTCCGTCCGTGTTGCAGTTTCGTTTGATGCCAGGACTGCAGCAGCGACAGGAGCACCGGTCCTCTCCTCAGTTCACCTGCCGACACAGGCTGTTTCTGGGAGGCTGCGAGAGCGATAGCGTCATTACGTCTCGGGCTCCTGTACAATAAAATAAAATCAACCTTCACATGACTGCGGACATTACGTCAGCATTTTTATAAACTGCTAGCCTGTCACAGCGGGACAGCGCAACAGATTTTAGGACCTCGTCTCGGCAAATTACTTGAGACTTGTGTAAAATGCGCAGGCAAGCCGCTTCTATTGAATCGATATCTATAGATCTATTATCAGATGCGATTTCCCCGCTGCAGAAACTGACTAAGGGATTTCATTATTTCGAATTGCCGCTAATGCACTCACATTTAAAAAAAAAATCAGATATGGGAGGCTATTGAAGCGCACTCTACTGTATTGTCCCCTGAGTGACAGACTGTAAGCCTGCTTCACGAAGATCGTCACTTCAGATAAGAAAGGTGCACCTGACGGACACTCGGCCACAGCACACGCGTGTTAACGTCGGGCGGGTCTTTTGACTGACTCGGTGTGAACGAGCCATGGTGTTTGTGTGCGCGCGCCCTCGATTATGTCCTGACGTCCCGTCCGGGATGGCCTCTACTCCGCGCCACTTGCTGCTCGGATAAGCCGACGTCCTTCCACTACTGCAGAATTCTAATTAAATTCATAATTATGCACGAATATACGAACGACTGCACCAAAACTACTACAAATTACACTAAATACGTATGTAATAAACAAAGTTCCTCAAAAAAAAAATCGAAATAATAACGAACATCGTTTAAAAGGACTCTTGGGTCATATAATTTCCTACTGACTGAATCATGCCGATCCATCCATTATGCAATAGGGAGGGCGCCATTTATGGAAGTTAAGAGGCACGCGCTCCGGACTTCGAGGTGCAAAGGGCCGTAGAAGTACGACAGTAATTTACGCGACCTATACATGAAGGGACCCCGATTGGATAAAAGGTCATCGAAATCTGGTGATACTAAGATGACGCCGTTTATGAGCGTAAAAGTGCGCACGCTCCGTACACCGAGGGGCGCGAGCTCCTTTTAACTTCGGGGTATATGCACAATTAGGCGCCCCAAACAGCTAGTCGAAGTCTAATAGTATCGTCTACCCGCTATGGACAGCGAGGGGCGACATCCGTCAACCCCGCCTAGGACTCCAAACGAGCTTCGGCCGCCATTTACATTGTGCGTTCCTCCTGTTAGCGCCGCTCCTGAAGTCCTAATTCAATACCCTGGCGGAGTGGCAGGTCGCTCACTCGATGTTATCCTTTTTGTACTTTTCTTGTTTTCTTCAGGCACACCTGCGCATTTATGTCTCCAAATTACCGGAAGACGAATGTGCACCTAAAACGCCAGCACCCGACGGTCATTCCGTCCAGGATTTGTTCCTGTCATGTGACTCCTCGTCTACCAGGATAAGCCCCGCCTCCAAGCACTAAGCCAAGGGCGGGGTTTACAATTTGGAGTCCATCCATCCATCCATTATCCCAACTACAGGGTCACAGGGGTCTGCTGGAGCCAATCCCAGCCAACACAGAGTAAAAGGCAGGAAACAAACCCCAGGCAGGGTGCCAGCCCACCTCACGGCTTGTGCACACACACACACACAAGGGACAATTTAGAATCGCCATTTAGGACTGTCGAAGGAAACCCATGCAGAACACGCAAACTCCATGCAGGGAGGACCCAGGAAGCGAACCCAGGTCTCCTAACTACGCGGCAGCGGCGATACCCACTGCGCCACCACGCCGCCCAACAGCTTTTTTTATTTTACTTTAATTTTTCAATATCTCTACCTGTCAGGTAGAATGATGTCGTAATGGAAAGAAATACCATATCACTGAACTGGGGTATGCTGGGATTTTAAGAACAAATGTGTTATAAGGTATAACTTGAAAAGGTCAGCATGTGGCTTTTGAAAAACTGGGTTTGCTTGCACCCCTGGATTCAGAAAGTGTTCAGACCTCTTCACTTTCTGCACACTTTGTGTTGTGAATTTAATTGTAATTGGGTGAATTTGCCATTTTTGACCATCAATCTTCTTGTTCTTCTTCTTCTTTTGGCTGCTCCCGTTAGGGGTCGCCACAGCGGATCATCTTCTTCCATATCTTCCTGTCCTCGTCATCTTGCTCTGTCACCCCCATCACCTGCATGTCCTCTCTCACCACATCCATAAACCTTCTCTTAGGCCTTCCTCTGTTCCTCTTCCCTGGCAGCTCTATCCTCAGCATCTCTTCTCTGCACATGTCCAAGCCAACTCAATCTCGCCTCTCTGACTTTGACTCCCAACCGTCCAACTTGAGCTGACCGTCTATTGTCCTCATTTCTAATCCTGTCCATCCTCGTCACACCCAATTGCAAATCTTAGCCTCTTTAACTCTGCCACCTCCAGCTCTGTCTCCTGCTTTCTGGTCAGTGCCACCGTCTCCAGCCCATATAACATACCTGGTCTCACTATTGTCCTGTAGATCTTCCCTTTCACTCTTACTGATACCCGTCTGTCACATGTCACTCCTGACACTCTTCTCCACCCATTCCACCCTGCCTGCACTCTCTTCTTCACCTTCTCTTCCACAATCCAAACAGTTACTCTATACTGTTGATCCCAAGTATTTAAACTTGTCCACCTTCGCCAACTCTACTCCCTCATCCTCACCATTCCCCTGACCTCCCTCTCATTCACACGCATGTATTCTGTCTTGGTGGTCCTACTGACCTTTATTCTTCTCCTCTCTAGAGCAGATCTCCACCTCTCCAGGGTCTCCTCATCCTGCTCCCTACTCTCGCTACAGATCACAATGTCATCAGCAAACATCAGTCTGTGGGGACTCCTGTCTAATCTCGTCTGTCAACCTGTCCATCACCATTACAAATAAGAAAGGGCTCAGAGCCGATCCCTGGTGTAATCCCACCTTCGTCACTCCTATAGCAGACCTCATCACGGTCACACTTCCCTCGTTCATATCCTGTACCACTCTTACGTACTTCTCTGCCACTCCCAACTTCCTCATACAATACCACAGCTTCTCTCAGTCACCCTGTCATATGCTTTCTCCAGGTCCACAAAGACACAATGCAACTCCTTCTGGCCTTCTCTCTGCTTCTCCATCAAGACCCTCAGAGCAAACATCACATCTGTGGTGCTCTTTCCTGACATGAAACCATCCTGCTGCTCAGTAATCATCACCTCACTTCTTAACCGAGCTTCCACTATACTCTTTCGCATAACTTCATTTTTGACCATCAATCTACACTGAACAAACCATAATGACCAAGCAAAAACATGTCTTCAGAAAAGTTTGAATTTAAAAAAATTTCAAAACTGAAATCTCTCATTCATAGAAGTATTCAGGCCCTTAATTCAGGTTTTTGTAGAAGCCCCTTTGGCAGCAATTCCAGCTTTGAGCCGTCTTTGGGTGAGTCTCTACAAGCTTTG
The DNA here is from genome assembly GCF_016835505.1 of Polypterus senegalus. Classification (NCBI taxonomy): domain Eukaryota; kingdom Metazoa; phylum Chordata; class Cladistia; order Polypteriformes; family Polypteridae; genus Polypterus; species Polypterus senegalus. The sequence goes on from NC_053158.1 coordinate 199,495,111, forward strand.
TACACCTGGATTTGAGCAGTTCATCCCATTCTTCCTGGCAGATCCTCACAAGCTTATTTAAAAATGAGGGGAAATAATGATAATATTATTATTATTAGTAATAATAATAATAATACATTTAATTTATATAGCGCTTTTCCCATGCTCAAGGTGCTTATATGATAAAAAGTGTTTTTAAACTGCCATCTTCAGGTCTCTCCACACATGTTCTATGGCAGGGGTGCCCAATAGATCACAAAGGTAGTGCAGGTAGATCGCGTTGCATTCATAAAAATTTTTTAAACGTTAGTCTATCATATATCCTCCCTATGGTATTTGACACTTGATTGACATACAGGGCGGCCAGTCTGAGGTCTGTTCTCTTCTAACACACTCGTCATCCCGCACTCACGATCAAACGCGTCAGCTACTGCCAAACTCCGGCTGTGATCTAGTTAGCTTTCCAAAATTATATCGACTAAAGAAGGGATTTAAAAACAATAGTTTAGGGAGGGTTTGGGCTGGATGTGGAATTGGAAGAGGATTTTTTTCTCACAATGTCACAATCGAAGTGCGTTTGTCTGACCTGTCAATCTATCATTGCTATTCCAAAGAAGGAAAATGTGGAAAGGCACTTTTGAACTGTTCCTAAAAGCTACGAAACTGACGTCCTTCCGAAAAGCGATCTGAGAAAGAGAAAGGAGAGGGAACTAAAATCGCAGTTAATCGGACAACCATCATTTTTCACTCGGCTGAATTCAAAAGCTCCTTGACTGCATTATTCAGCTCTACTTATTTATGCGAGTCAGGCTTTTCCCACATGAAGATTATTACATCCAAATACTGTAGTGACCTTAAATGTATTGAATTGTTATTGTGCCATAAAGGCTATTCAGTTATGCAAGGTACAACAACATATATTTTATGTATAAAGTATACTCAGTATATATATATATATATATATTGTGAACGCTGGCTCGGACACACACAGACGGACATCATATTGTTCACCCACACACTGTTTATTTACACTATTTACAATGTTTTGTGCTCACTTGCACCCCCATTGCCTATTGCACCGATTCCCCCCAAAGTCCAGGGCTCACAGTCCTTGTGCCTTTCCTCTGGCCGCCTCCTGTCCTCTCTCCAGCTCTGCCAACTACCTCCCGACATCCACCAATGACTGGAGGGAGGCGGCCCCTCTTATAGGAACCCGGATGGGCTCCAGCTGCTTCCCGGCAATTAGTCTTGGCCACACCCCTGTGTGGCAGAAGTGCCGGCTGCGCACCCGTAATCCGTCCAGGTGTCCCCTGTCATCTTCCCCCCGGCACTTCCTGGTGTGGCGGAAGTGCCGGGCTCCAGGGATGATAAGGCACTGGGGCGCCGCCTGGCGGTGGCCACGGGTCCCTACAGGGCCGGGCTTCCAAGCCCCCTACCCGAGGCCTCCTGCATAACCAGGCCGGACGCCCCCTCTCGGTCTGGAGGAGGCACACACCCTCCTCTGGTCCTTCAAGGCGTCCCGGCCGGGCTCCTGCCCCGGCCGAGGACCACACGGGATAAACCAGCATCGGGGTGCTGCCTGGAAGTGGCCACGGGTCCCTACAGGGCTGGGCTTCCAAGCCCTCTTCCCGAGGCCCCCAACATAACCAGGACGGATGCCCCCTCGCGGTCTGGAGGAGGCACAAGCCCTCCTCTCGTCCTCCTGGGCGTCCCGGCCGGGACCACGATATATATATATATATAAATATCTGTCTCTCTCTATCTCTCTCTCTCTCTATATATATATATATATATATATATATATATATATATACAGTATATATAACATTTTTAACGTAGGTAGATCATTTTGACCTGGTCATTTTAAAAGTAGCTTGCAAGCCAAAAAAAGTGTGGCACCCCTGTTCTATGGGGTTTAATTCTGGGCTACTCAAGGACAGTCAGAAAGTTGTCACAAAGCCACCTCAGCATTGTCTTGGCTGTATGCCTCAACTTACAATATGACAAAGAGTATCAACAACTGTTAACACCGTCTGGTCTTCCACCACACGAATTACTGTAGAAAGAAGGACGTATTCAAGAAAGGTAATGTAGTACATCTTCAGGGGACAACATTAGACAACAAAGGAGATCTTGAAATGCCATTCGTAATAACTGTTAACTGTTTCCCATTAGAATAGCTTTTGCAAAGACAATTAACACATCTCAGAGACAAACACTCGAAAAAGTCGTTTTATTTAATAGTGAGAAACAAATGAAATGTAATCACGGGCAGTTATATGTTGCATTGTCATGATGAAAGTCCAAGCACAGAATCAAAATTCAATGCGATATTGATGAAAATTTAATTCACAAAATAGTTTTAACTGAAGTTTAACAGTAAAAGTAAGTTTAAAAAGTATCTGCATGTTAATTTCAAATCATTTTACTCACAAATAACTCTAACACACGGGTGTCAAACTCCAGGCCTGGAGGGCCGCAGTGGGTGCAGGTTTTCTTTCTAACCCTTTTCCTAATCAGTGTCCAGTTTTCACTGCTAATTCACTTCTTTTCCCTCTATTTTAATATCCCTGTTTTTTAAGGATTAAGTCTTCTGAGTTGATTCATTTCTTCAATAAATGACAGCCAAACAGAAATGAGACCTGAAACGAGCCAACAGATGAGCAGCTAAATCGGGGCTTCAAACTCCAACCGGTTCCTTAATGAGAAGCTGATTCTTGCTGTTAATTAAACTCGTTATTCAATTCCATGGCTTGTTGCTGCTCTCCTTTTGCCACAGCAGACATTTCCAGAACTGTTGATATTCTGTTTTTTTCTAAGAACTCTTAAAATGTTTTGGTAACCTGAGGGCAGGGCCGGATTAAGGTGGGTGCTATTGATGCTGCAGCATCAGGCTCATTCCTGAAATAGGCCCAGATGAAAACAGATGAGAATTTTCCGGAAGCTGAACAGTTTTCCGTTGCTATATTAACCTCAAAATAATTCTTAGAATGATATTTGGAGTCTGACTTTCGGACGTCTAGACACAGAGTTACTTATTATACAGTTACTATTGTTCTTCGCGCTGTGACGTAACTATAACGTCGTTGTGTTTATTATTAACCAAACAGTTCAAGTTAATGCTATCAATTTTACGTTAAACAGTTTACTTAGTAATTTAGCTGCGTTTTTTTGTAATATCTTGGGGATTCTTGCCGCTTTATTATTGTTCGGTAAGTGCCACGTAGTAAATTTTTCACCTTGAAAGTTAGTTGTACAGTAAAAATCGACGGCTATTTAAATGGTTATCTGTAAAGGTGAAACTAAAAGCCGGCCCGCGGGCCCGGCATGGATGTTTAGAATTTTAAAAATTCTCGACAGGATTCTGGTCTGTTATGAAATTTAAATCGCGGACAAATTTTTACCCTCAAGAGCCTGAACTGAGTCACTTTGACCCAATGTCTCTGCAGATTCATTTTTTTCTTACTCTGTTTTGTAAGAGAATTGCGAAATTTTGCGTATTTCATTGTTAAGTTTTCTGCATTAAGTGCACTTTTCAGACAATTGCTATTGAATGTTGATGTTAATCTCGAGTTGTTACGATACTACGTCGTTATTATTAATTATGTTTAATAAAGGCTGGCTGGTTGCGTCACAGCAATTAAGGATCGTTGGTCGGTCTGAAAGCGCATGTATGGTGAGTGTCGAATTTACAGGCACCAATACCGAGACAAAATACCATAATCCCTCCTCGATCGCGGGAAGAAGAAACCATATGTTTGTACGGTTATTTTTCTATATTTTAAGCCCTTAGAAACTCTCCCACACTGTTTATAAAGATTCCCCGCACACTTATACAGCATAAACCCTTTATATTCTCTTAGTTATTAGGTAAGATTCGTTGAAATTATGTATGTAAGCACACTGTTTATATACCACTCACAAACATACGTATCGTATATCATTGAGGAGTTTTAATACGTAATAAGGTTTTAAACATATTGTAATTGATTAGGTAATATAAAAATAAGTGAAAAATCTAGAACATGCAAGTGCTGTACATAAAACCAAAATGTTATTTTAAAGATTGTCACACACGTGCGAGTTGGAGGCAGTCAAAGAGCCCAAAGGTGAGTGAAATCTCGCGAGACAAGGGTTTATCACGTGGTACTTACCTGAATCTCTTTCTACCTGCAGAAAACTCAAAGAAAAATAAAACCTCTCCATTTCCGGCTTCAAAATGGCCGCGATGACGTCACTTCCGGTTCCCATCCCATGACGTCACTTCCGGTTCCACACTCAACTACTCCTGTCTACTCACGATGACGTTGGTTCCGTGGTCCCGCCTCCAATCGTCACTTCCTGCCAACCATTTCCTCTCCCTTCATCCCATCTGTTATTTAAACGCCATTTTGTTACTGTTATTCATTCATTCTGTACTGAAAAGTCATTCTGAATCAACCGTATTTTCACTTTGTCTGGACGACGATATATGGGGACGATCCCCAAATCTGTTCTATTTTTGAAAGACTCTTTATTTAGTACAAGATACTGTAGAGCGTCTCCGATATCACATCAGATTAAGATACAGGCCACCGGCAATAAATACCTACGATGCAAGAAACATTGCATAAAATGTGTGTACAGTTACAATAAACGTATGCAGGTGTACTAAGTATGTAGAAAATGAGTTATGGGTGCTCACCAACAATGACACGATGACTTGTCCGATAACGAGGAGTTTAGTTTTACTGCACAACAACGGAGAGCGTTACAGCTCTTCTAAAGGAGCCTCTTCAAACGATTGTGTTGCTCCGCCGTTATTCTTATTCAATCCAAATCCCTAAAGCAGATTCCATCAAGACTACTGCCTTATTATGTCCACTTACAACTCGTTTTGCGCCCTGGTTAAAGGACACTGCGGCCGTAGATCTTATATTCTTTTCCTCCTTTTTAAATAAAAAGAATCATGGACTCATTGATGCTGTAATGGCGTCCTACAGCGGTGTAGCTGTTCCCTTCCTTCAACAAATCCAAAACTTTTTCCTTTTCGGCAATCGTTAGCATCTTCTGTTGGCGCCTGGGCACGGCCCCTGAAGCAGGAGCAGATCGTTTTGGAGCCATAATGAAGGGCTTGACTACGTGCAAAGATAAAAACAACACTTAACTCTTTACGCAGTGAAACACGTTGATGCTGAATGAGCGAGACGAGACTTCCTGGTTAACGCAGCGCAATCTAATTCGGCACTCCGTCGCTGAGCCAATCAGCACACAGGAACTTAACTGCGTGCTTTGATTGGGTAACTTCTCAGCCATCCGCCAATAGCGTCCCTTGTATGAAATCAACTGGGCAAAACAACTGAGGAAGCATGTACCAGAAGTAAATTGTCCGCAGAAACCCGCGAAGCAGCGAAAAATCCACGTTATATATTTAGTTCTGCTTACATATAGAGTGAAGCCGCGAAAGTCGAAGCGCGATATAGCGAGGGGTTACTGTAGGCCTTTTTTACGCTGCAGCATCAGGCCCAATTTCGTCTTAATCCGGCCCTACCTGAGGGATCAACCTTACTGAGACCTTCATCTTTATTTTCAGATTTTGTTTGATGGGTACAGGCGAGCTGGTCATGTCCTGCTGGTTTTATGTCTCATTACTGTCCGGCTGCTAATTAAGGAAAAAACAACTAAAGGGCCGGAGTCAAGCTAATTAAAGCTAAGGCTAAAGAATAAGCATCAAAACTGGCCACTAATTAAGAAGATGATTAGAATGAAAACCTGCAGCCACTGCGGCCCTCCAGGACTGGAGTTCGACACCCCGCCTAACACAACATGAAACATAATTTTCTTTCAATTTATTACATTTTACTATTTTTTAATATGGTTAATTACTCGCTATAATGTAAAATAGTTAGTTCTGTTATGCATATGTAACAATTCCCATGAAAATAAAAATCTGTTTAAATTGTACAACCGCATCAACATACGTAAGCGGCAGAACCACAAAGAGGCTAGCAGGCAGCACCAGCCTGGGGGTTGGTGAGTAAAGCAAGCAGCAGGCAAAGCCCCCTAGTCTTCTTAAGAAATCAGATTCAATCATAGCCTCATTTATTTGGAAATCAAAAAACCCACGCGTTCAAAAGGTGACCCTACAACGACCTAGAAACTTCTCAAGGAGAACTCAAGCAAACAGGAAGCACCTGAGCACAATGTGGAGTGCCACGGCAATGGGTCTCTGAAGACATCTAGGTGTTCGCAAACCTTTCTGTGAGCACGTTGTCATTATGGGTTATTGAGTGTAGATTGATGGACAAAAATGGCAAACGGGTAAATTTGCAGCATGATTATAGGGGTCTCGATACTGTCTGGATCTGCTTTATTTGGATTAAGAAGGCTTAAAATGATGGGTGCGCCTTCACTTTGTCAATTTAATATTCCAATAAGGTTCTGTAGGAAAGCTGGCATGATTTTTCAGAATACATTTGGGTGAATGGGTGTCTGTGGTCGAGGGACGACACAGGGAATTCCAAAAAGCCAATAAGATACTGCAGATGTTCTATCAGACGGTTGTGGTGAGCGCCCTCTTCTACGCGGTGGTGTGCTGGGGAGGCAGCATAAAGAAGAGGGTCACCTCACGCCTGGACAAACTGGTGAGGAAGGCAGGCTCTATTGTAGGCACAGAGCTGGACAGTTTGACATCCGTGGCAGAGCGACTGGCGCTGAGCAGGCGAGTGTCCATCATGGAGAATCCACTGCATCCACTGAACAGGATCATCTCCAGACAGAGGAGCAGCTTCAGAGACAGACTGAGGAGACCCCACACTATGAGACTCTTCAATTCCACACGGGGGGCTAAACGTTAACATTATACAAAGTTATTGTCTGTTATACCTGCATTGTTATCACTCTTTAATTTAATATTGTTTTTTGTCAGTATGCTGCTGCTGGAGTATGTGAATTTCCCCTTGGGATTAATAAAGTATCTATCTATCTATCTATCTATCTATCTATCTATCTATCTATCTATCTATCATATAGTGCCTTTCATATCTATCTATCTATCTATCTATCTATCTATCTATCTATCTATCTATCTATCATATAGTGCCTTTCATATCTATCTATCTATCTATCTATCATATCTATCTATCTATCTATCTATCTATCTATCTATCTATCTATCTATCTATCATATAGTGCCTTTCATATCTATCTATCTATCTATCTATCTATCTATCTATCTATCTATCTATCATATAGTGCCTTTCATATCTATCTATCTATCTATCTATCTATCTATCTATCTATCTATCTATCTATCTATCTATCTATCATATAGTGCCTTTCATATCTATCTATCTATCTATCTATCTATCTATCTATCTATCTATCTATCTATCTATCTATCTATCTATCTAAAAGTGTCACCCATTTTTTAACACCCATTACTCACCCAGCCTACCTGGTAGGGGTCTCTCTCTGTGAATTGTTCCTCCCAAGATTTCTTCCATTTCTTTATTTGTCTTCAAAGGGAGTCAAGGTTGGTTTGGCTGTCAAAAACTAGGGTCTGTTAAAGTTCATTGAGGCAATCCTTGTGTAATTTTGGGCTATACAAGAAATAAACGCTTGTTTCTGTTGCTGTCTTTCAAATAGAAGTCGCACCACGGGGGGCTGAAAGATTATTGCAGAAGCTGATAAACGCTGAGGTAGCACACACAGCTGGTCTTCTTTTCAAATGATTGAATCTTATAGTATTGGTGTCTTTGTGTTCAAAAATGACATATATAAACTATTTTACAATGTGTGGGTAATCTCAAGACACAGATCAATAGTCAACAACTGTCTTGGCTTTAAAAATTGACTTTTCACTAAGTTTACAGGCTTCTATTTTCCATTGGAGCCTCATGCACCACAGGGTTCATTGTAAAATGCCAGGGAAGGATAAGGATTTTTTAAAATATTATGGGGCTTCACCCCCTGCTCGCTTCACCCGCCAACCCCCGTGTTTGGTTTTCCAGATACACACTTGTAAGATTTTTTGTTTCTTTGAATTTTTGCTATTTCATTAGTTTCACTTTTATTTCAGAACTTTTGTAAAAACAATATTTGGAATCTTTCGTGTTCCAATATGCTGAATCTTTTAAATGAGGTCTGTGAGACTTGTGTTTAATGATTTTGTAAAATAATTCAGGATAGGTTTCTCTGTTTGGAATTTCAGCACAGACAAAACGATCGACATCATCAGCAGTTAATAATTTTATTTGCAAAGTAACCAATAAATGCATGTAAGGTAAACTCCGTTTTTGAAATTCTCCGACTTAAACTAATTTCCTTTTGTTTGCGTCAATGCAATCTGTGCTATCTTTTTTTTTGATACTGTAGTGACTGACGTAATAAAGTGTCACAAAAGTTCTATTTTAACAATCGCCAACTGCGTAACCCCAAACACAACTTTCTAGCACCTTCTCCAACAGGTCTCACCTCTCCCTTACCACATCAATCAGCACCCAGCTATCAGTCTTCCGTGCTGCACTCTGCCCTCCCTCGATCGGACCTAACAGTCACTTAAAACAAAAAAGGCTTCAGCTTGGCTGGGACGCTACAATACTTTCAACTGTTACCGTTTTCATATTCTGTACCTTTCTCTGCACATGTATCGCACCTTGGGTCTCTTTTCTCCGCTGCTCTTTCTTCTTTGCTGAGAGCACAGGCTCTGTGTGTGCCACGTGACTTTACATGACTGAATGTTTTGCTGGCTGTCTGGGCTCTTATTTGATAAGAAGGGCGCGTCTTGCAAGAATCTTTTGTTCCACGTCCCCGCGAGACTGCCCTGGGACAATCTCGTGGCATCAAATCTCCTGTTTACGGTCCCTGCGAGATGCTCCGTGGCCAGTCTTTTTTGTCTCGCGGGTCTTTAAAATGACTTCCAAGAAGATCACGTATCGTCACCTTGCTTTTCCATTCCAGGATTTTTTTTTGATATAGAGAGAGATATAGAAAACGCTTAACTTTAAAGTGAAATTTCACGTGGCATATATTCCATATGTAAGGTTTCTAAACTCTTTTGGGACTCCCCTCAACGGGATGACATGCCCATCAGCGGTTCTGTGGAAGACAGCAGGCCCGTCGCCAGAAATATTTGGGCCCCAGACAACTGGGTACGTGTGGACCCTTCTGCCTTCCCCCGGGTCCCCACATGCCAAAACCTTCAAATGCGTATACAAAAAAAATCAAGCGTGAAGGGGTCCCCTTCCATTAGGGCCCCAGACCAGAGTCCTGTTTGTCCCCCCTGGCGGTAGACCTGAAGACAGTTTATCAGTTGCCGGAGCAACTGCAGGCTCCCAACGCTGTAGCGGCTCACAGCAAAAGCAAATCCAAGTCAATCACGTTCTCATTCGCGTTCGTGCTATAAGTGCCTGTCGTCGATGGGCGACGCAACGAACATTATGCATGCAAGGAACAGGATTACTTGGTCACGACCCTGCCTGTTTGCTGTGTCGGTGTATAGGACAGCTGTAGATCCCGCTACAATGAATAACGGGGCTGTTCCTGTTTTCATGCAGAATAAAGTTGGTTTGGCTAAAGTACTGAGCCTCAGCCTCGTGTTTTGGGATGCAAGACAGGGAATCACACATCACACATGTATGTGGTGTGATAAAGGCACTATATAGCGCCCGACCCGGCACAGACTCACTCAGAGGCACGTGTGAAAACACACAAGACTTTTATTTTCTTCAGCTGGAGGGCACATCTTCCCCGTGAACCCCTCAGCCACAACACACAACACAAACACACAACTCTCCACCTTGGCACCACCACTGCTCCCAGGCAACCTTAACCTCTTCCTCCCGATTCTGGCTCCTGAGTGGCGAATGCCTGCCCTTTTTATAGCCCACCCTTTTTATAGCCCACCGGGCGGGGCTGTAGAGGTGTCCAGGTTGGCTCCGGGATCCATGCAGCACCCCCTGGCGGCCACCCCAGATCCCCACAGGGTTGTGGAGAACTCCATCTCCCATGGAACCCTGCGGGAAACTGAGTCACCATCGTCAACCAGATAGTCTGTCACCAAGCATTCCGGGGGAGGTACTGAGGAGCCCATGGCTGCTCCCCTGGAACATAAGTAGAAGGGGTGTCCCAGCCGGGCCTGACACAGTGGAGAAATAACTTTGGTGTGAAAAATACCAAACTTATCATTTAACATAATGGTAATACTTGTTATATGTTGTGGCCAGTAGTCGGCATTTAAGCACCCCATGCACAACCATAATGACACAATAAAAAAGGTTTTATGATGTTTGTGCCATTGTGATGGCAATTCTCCACCATTCCAGAGGGTGGTGCTGTGTGCTAACGCTCTCTCTGTTTCGGCCTCTGCAGACCAGAAGACTGACAGCTCTCCTCCAACCTGGCCATCCTCCATTACCATCATTTCTGGTGTCTGACCACCTGGACCTGCCACTTCCTGCCAAGCAGACATTTAACCAGAAGAACCGCCATCTCAGTCTCTCGGATTAGCACTCCAGTCTGAGACAATTTGTTTTTTACGTCATTAACATGCATTTTCTTTTTTCAAATCAAACCTTTATGATTATATAAGGTTGGCCACAAGGTGCCCCAAAACACGCTCTTTGTCTCATCTATCTTTAGCAGTAGCATAGTTGGCAGGATTTGCAGTGGGAAATGACGGAACAGCAGGACATGACAGTGATCCTCTATTTTCCCCCCTCTGCAGAGGGGAAAAATGATGGTGCTCCTCCAATGATGTCACTTCTGGTGTCCGCTCACCTGGACTCACCTCTTCCTGCCTGGCAGCCATATAACCAGAACAACCGGCATCTTAGTCACTTAGAATAGGACTCCAGTCTGAGACGACTCATTTTTACACCATTAACAAACATTTTTTTTTCAGATAAAACCTTTATAATTATATGGGGTTGGCAATGAGGTGTCCCAAAACACTTTCTTTGTCTCATCTATCTTTTACAGTGGCGTAGTCAGCAGGATTTGCTGTGAGAAATGATAGAACAGAAGGGCATTGCCGTGGTCCTCTCTTTTCCTCCCTCTGCAGAGAGTAAGAATGAAGGCTGTCCTTCAATGATGTCACTTCCAGTGTCCGCCCACCTGGACCCGCCTCCTCCTGCCTGGCAGCCATATAACCAAAAGAACTGCCATCTTAGTCACTCAGAATAGGACTCCAGTCTGAGACGATTTGTTTTTTCATCATTAACAAACTTTTTTTTTCAAATCAAATTTTTATGATTATATGGGGTTGGCCACAAGGTGTCCTAAAACACGTTCTTTGTCTCGTCTATCTTTAGCAGTGGCGTTGTCGGCAGGATTTTCTATGAGAAATGATGGAACAGCAGGACATATCAGTGGTCCTCTCCATTCCTCCCTCTGTAGAAAGGAAGAATGACGGCTCTCCTCCAATGATGACACTTCCAGTGTCCATCCACCTGAACCCGCCTCTTCCTGCCTGGCAGCAATATAACAAGAAGAACCGCCATTTTAGTCACTCAGAATAGGACTCCAGTCTGAGACGACTCATTTTTACAACATTAACACATTTTTTTTTTCCAAATCAAACCTTTATAATTATATGAGGTTGGCCACGAGGTGCGCCAAAACACTTTCTTTGTCTCGTCTATCTTTTACAGTGGCGTATTCGGCAGGATATGCTGTGATAAATGACGAAACAGTTGGACATAGCAGTGGTCCTCTGTTTTCCTCCCTCTGCAGAGAGGAAGAATGATGGCTCTCCTTCAATGATGTCCCTTCTAGTGTCCGCGCACCTGAACCCGCCTCTTCCTGCCTGGAAGCCATATAACCAAAAGAACCGCCATCTTAGTCACTTAGAATAGGACTCCAGTCTGAGATGATTTGTTTTTTCATCATTAACACACATTTTTTTCAAATCAAATCTTTATGATTATATGGGGTTGGCCACAAGGTGCCCTAAAACATGTTCTTTGTCTCGTCTATCTTTAGCAGTGGCATAGTCGGCAGGACTTGCTATGAGAAATGATGGAACAGCAGGACATATCAGTGGTCCTCTCCTTTCCTACCTCTGCAGAGAGTAAGAATGACGGCTCTCCTTCAATGATGTCACTTCTGGTGTCCACCCACCTCTTCCTGCCCATCAGCCATATGACCACAAGAACCAACAGTTAGAATATGACTCCAGTCTAAGAAGACTCGTTTTGCACTCTTTTTTTTTTTTTCTATTTCATCTTTATAATGGGGTTGGCTGCAAAAGGCTCCAAAATATTTTCATTGTCCTGTGTTTCTGCTATACCTTATAAAAATGGTTTCTTGCACATGGTGTCACCAAAAATGCTCTCTTCTCCTCCTCTCTCTCTGTCTATCTCTTTTTCCTCTCTTCTTCCAGGCAAAAGTTTTCCAGCTCCTCTCCCAATTCCCACTCGCCTGGACGAGGTCGAGCAGCTTTGTTTATTTTTGATCTCAGAGTACTTCCGGTGTTAGGACTTAGTCTTATTGGAAGCATTTTACATCGAGCAGAAATCCCAAATCTCCACAGCACCCTCTAGCGGCACCTCCGGAACTCAACAAGGCTGTCCCATGGGACTACAATTCCCAGCATGCTTTGTGAGTGTCCATACCAGTAGTGCCATCAAGGGATACTGCCACTTAACGTGTCAGGGGAGCATGTAACCCTACCAGGTTGTCTCCCCCTGTCCTCCTGGGTGGGTATTGTTACTTGGTACAACCAAGAGGCGGAGCCACCTGCCAATCACCACCAGGAACTGTCTTCTGCCCTATAACACCAGTATGGAGGAATATTTCGGACAAAATTAAATAAATAAATAAATGCGTAAATAAATAAAAGTACTGTGAAATGTGAACATAAATAAATAAATGTGTCATGAAATGAGAGCCTAAATAAATAAATGTGTCACGAAATATGTTTTTTGTTGCTTATTTATTTATTTCATTTTGTCCGTAACATTCCTGCAAACCGTCATGAAATACGACTTCAAATAAAACTGTCACTTTCACTCGTCAAAGTTGAGAGGGTGGGCTCTAACACGCCCTCTAGTTACTGATTGGTGAATGGATAGCACAAGAATTAATTAGAAAAATGCTTACTACTGCCGATGAAATGGATTCTGCCGAAGATATTACGTATTTCAGAGAGAGAATTGAAGATTTATCGGAAGAAATTACAATGTTGGCGGCCCTTTTAGACTTCGATGTAGATGAAACTATTTTTGAAATTATTGAAGAACAGGTGGAGCGGACTCGACTACACTCCAGTTCAGGTGACGCAGTTCCCGGCTCTGGACGTCCATCCTTTGACATTCCAGCTGAGTCAATAGAACACCTTCTGTTATGCGGTTTAAAAGTACGACAGATTGCAGATCTGTATGATGTATCGGAGAAGACGATCACAAGGCGAATGAGCCAGTTTGATACACGGTAAACTGCACCGGCTCTATTAGTTTAGGTACTTTGACATGGAATGCCCAAAGCAGCGCCAACCAATATTTTGAACTGAGTATTTGACCCTTGTTTTACGATTATAAAGTCAGGTGCATATTTGCAGCTACTTTTTCAAACAACTGTACAGCTCAGATCAGTGGCAAAGTTGTTTGAAAATTCTTCTGTAATTTCTTCCGATAAATCTTCAATTCTCTCTCTGAAATACGTAATATCTTTGGCAGAATCCATTTCATCGGCGGTAGTAAGCATTTTTCTAATTAATTCTTGTGCCATCGATTCACCAATCAGTAACTAGAGGGCGTGTTAGAGCCCACCCTCTCAACTTTGACGAGTGAAAGTGACAGTTTTATTTGAAGTCGTATTTCATGATGGTGGGTTGGCACCCTGCCCAGGATTGGTTCCTGCCTTGTGCCCTGTGTTGGCTGGGATTGGCTCCAGAAGACCCCCGTGACCCTGTATTCGGATTCAGCGGGTTAGAAAATGGATGGATGGATTTCATGACGGTTTGCAGGAATGTTACGGACAAAATGAAATAAATAAAAAAAGCAACAAAAAACATATTTTGTGACATATTTATTTATTTAGGCTCTCATTTCGTGACACATTTATTTGTTTATGCTCACATTTCACAGTACTTTTACTTATTTACGCATTTATTTATTTATTTAATTTTGTCCGAAATATTCCTCCATACACCAGAGGGTCTCCCGCAGTTCCTGACAGTTCATTTCAAATGCACTTAGGAGTGGTGAGTTATTGTGTTTTTTTTTTATGAATTCAATGTGTTTAATTATTTACTGGATTTTTAACATTTCACTCTGTATTTCATACTAGGACCTTTGGTTGTACTTGATTGCCATATTGTTTTGGGCAAATCCTATTTCTTCTGTGCTCCGTGCAGCTTCATTGTTATTGAAGAACACTTTTTGTGAAGAACAAATCTTTTATTTTTTTATAACAATTCTACAAGGCCCCTGTTGTGTCCAGTCAGGGTTTTTTGACTGGATTTCCCCCTCTAGTGGGAATGTTTGAAAATACTTTTGGGACTCCTAAATCCTGACGACTTAAGCTTTGCCAGACTTCACAGCTCCCTCTGCACGCCACATGAAATCCCGTCTGCTTTTTCCTGTCCGGGACACCTCCCCTTCTTCACTTGTCCTTCCATCCTATTGGTCAGTACTGGTCTTAATGTACGCCACTCATCACTTTTACTGGCAGCCTCCATTTGCATAAATCTGACAAGGCCCGTCACCCCCAGCAATGCTCTGGGCACATACTCGGTGCATTAGTATGGTAGTATTATTATTGTAGTATTATTATCAACAAATATACAGAAGTATTGAAATCACATGTTGGTGACGTCACTTCTGTTATGAAACTGCGGGAGTGGAACTGCTAGAGCAGACTTGTGGAGCGGCTCTGAAGTTGGAAGCTTCTCGCACAATCAGGAAGAAGCTCTGAAAGCCCCACGGGGCTTCATCTACTCAGAAATACATAAAACTAACGGAAGGATAATAATGCTGGGGGTCCACTTGTGGATGTTATCATTATTGATATCTGACCATCTTTTTTCTTTATTACTCATTCTTTATTACCATACTGTGAGGAACACTGAGATGGAAAGGCTGAGACCCACACACCAAATGGGGGACAACAAGCGAGATTATTTAACAACAAATGATTCACAGTCGTGCTTCAAGCGGAATCAACTTCCACTGTCAAAGCCGTGGGAAAGTCCCACATTAAAAATGACAGTCACTTGAACCAGAAGGGCCACTCCACTCGATCAACGTCCCCAAATAGACTCCAGCTGCAGACGAGACACTCTGAAGCGTCAGGCTCATTTAGCAGGAACCAAATCAAGGACTTTGTTAAATGGTGCGACTCAAACCACCTACACCTGAACACCAGCTAAACCAAGGAGCTGGTGGTGGAGTTTAGGAGGCCCAGGCCCCTCATGGACCCCGTGATCATCAGAGGTGACTGAGCAGAGGGTGCAGACCTGTAAATACCTGGGAGTGCAGCTGGATGATAAATTGGACTGGACTGCCAATACTGATGACCTGTGCATCTGCATATGGGTTATTGAGTGTAGATTGATGGACAAAAATGGCAAACGGGTACATTTACAGCATGATTATAGGGATCTCGATACTGTCTGGATCTGCTTTATTTGGATTAAGAAGGCTTAAAATGATGGGTGCGCCTTCACTTTGCCAATTTAATATTCCAATAAGATGCTGTTGGAAAGCTGGCATGATTTTTCAGAATAAATTTGGGTGAATGGGTGTCTGTGGTCGAGGGAAGACACAGGGAATTCCAAAAAGCCAATAAGATGCTTCAGATGTTCTATCAGACGGTTGTGGTGAGCGCCCTCTTCTACGCGGTGGTGTGCTGGGGAGGCAGCATAAAGAAGAGGGTCACCTCACGCCTGGACAAACTGGTGAGGAAGGCAGGCTCTATTGTAGACACGGAGCTGGACAGTTTGACATCCGTGGCAGAGCGACGGCGCTGAGCAGGCGAGTGTCCATCATGGAGAATCCACAGCATCCACTGAACAGGATCATCTCCAGACAGAGGAGCAGCTTCAGAGACAGACTGCTGTCACCGTCCTGCTCCACTGACAGACTGAGGAGACCCCACACTATGAGACTCTTCAATTCTACCCTCTAACGTTAATATTATACAAAGTTATTGTCTGTTATACCTGCATTGTTATCACTCTTTCATTTTATATTGTTCTTTATCAGTATGCTGCTGCTGGAGTATGGGAATTTCCCCTTGGGATTAAAAATTATCTATCTATCTATCTATCTATCTATCTATCTATCTATCTATCTATCTATCTATCATATAGTGCCTTTCATATCTATCTATCTATCTATCTATCTATCTATCATATAGTGCCTTTCATATCTATCTATCTATCTATCTATCTATCTATCTATCTATCTATCTATCTATCTATCATATAGTGCCTTTTATATCTATCTATCTATCTATCTATCTATCTATCTATCTATCTATCTATCTATCTATCATATAGTGCCTTTCATATCTATCTATCTATCTATCATATAGTGCCTTTCATATCTATCTATCTATCTATCTATCTATCTATCATATAGTGCCTTCATATCTATCTATCTATCTATCTATCATATAGTGCCTTTCATATCTATCTATCTATCTATCTATCTATCTATCTATCTATCTATCTATCTATCTATCTATCATATAGTGCCTTTCATATCTATCTATCTATCTATCTATCTATCTATCTATCTATCTATCTATCTATCTATCTATCTATCTATCATATAGTGCCTTTCATATCTATCTATCTATCTATCTATCTATCTATCTATCTATCTATCTATCTATCTTATATAGTGCCTTTCATATTTATCTATCTATCTATCTATCTATCTATCTATCTATCTATATATTATATAGTGCCTTTCCTATCTATCTATCTATCTATCTATCTATCTATCTATCTATCTATCTATCTATTTTATAGTGCCTTTCATATCTATCTATCTATCTATCTATCTATCTATCTATCTATCTATCTATCTATCTATCTATCTATCTTATAGTGCCTTTCATATCTATCTATCTATCTATCTATCTATCTATCTATCTATCTATCTAGCAGCATGTGACACTCTGATGCCTGTCAGGTGACGCCCCCTGTCGTCAGCGGTCTTTTTAGATCCCGCCCACTCTCTGGCAATCTCAGACGTTATCAAACCTCACAAGTGAGCATGTCCGTAAATGGGACGATTTGGTGTTCTACAGGGGGCACAATTCAACAGCTGCAAGCTTTGTGTTTTAAAAGTAACAATTAAAAGTAAAACTTACTTAAAAGTAAGAACCTGTCTGAATTTATTAGATTAGATAATCGTATGGGAATAAATAAAGGTAAAAAATAGATAAAGGTAGATTTTTTTGTCAAGAATAGTATTGTATATGCGGCGGACGGCTAGGGTCCTTACTCGGCCGGGACGCCCTGATTATGGAAGGACGGAGGGCGAGAGTATTTTCAGAACTGTTTCTCCAGGGCAGCCCCTTTTGTTTCCAGTGGGGTCACTGGTCATGAGCCTAGAGCTCAACCCTGTTGAGGCCTGTGGCCGCCACCAGGGTCTACATGGACATTTGCAGGGCCCTGTTTGGCAGCACTGCTGCCAGAAGAAGCTCGTTGGGCACCTGGAGTCCTTCAGGGTGCCCTATAAAAAGGGGCCAGTCGGCAGGAGTCAACTGCCCGAGTCGGGATGGAGTGGAGGTGGAAGGGCTGGCTGTGAGAAGGGACTGTGCAAGACTGTCCGTTGTAAATAAACCGTGTACTGTGTGGCAATTTGTGTTCTGGCCGTCTGTGTCGGGATAAGGGCAGCTGTATGCGCCCCTTGGGCATTTATGCGAGGACAAGTTTGACATAAACAGGCCAAAGTTTTCAATCCTTCCAGAATGGATGCTTGTGCTCGTGTACTAAACTTCTCATCATGGACTTCAACATGTCTGAGGTGCGCCCAGAGGCTAAAAACTGTCCTTGCTGCAGCTGAAAACATCTCGATCGTCGTCTTGTGTGGTGGCGGATAAACATTTTGGGGGGCTCTGAAGTTTGAACTGTTATAGAGGCCCATTTGCAACCAGCAATGAGGTCTGGGTAACCACTGGTTTCGTCTTCAATGGGGTTCTTCCATGACAGATCACCACAAAATTTTTTCTCGATACTTTAATACCCTTTGGATTTTTACTTTTTGCCATTATATTATATTGAATTACACTAGATCAGGGGTCTCCAACACGTCGCTCGTGAGTTACCGGTAGCTCGCAGCCCCTTTCCAAATCGATTAGTCTAATCATATCACGATCCTTTTAACACAAAATCACGATCCACAATCTGAATTGCAATCTGTCTTTTCAATGTGGCAGACACTTAAGAGAATATCCGGACTCAAACTCATCAAGACCTAAGTTAACACTTTATTTTAAATATCAAACAAAGTTGAATTCAATTGTTCTCTCGCGTGCTTCTTGGATTCACGCAAATAAATCAGTACCACAAGCGAACTCTGATACATAGCGAAATGACAAAATCAACCAGAATGTTCAAGAAAATAACAGAAAGAAAACCCGATCTAAACCCGCGAAGTAGTCCTCTCGTGAAAAGCGGACAGACATACAGAGAGAGACATTGGATTTTATATATTATATATTAGTAAACCTTCAAAATAATGTGCAGTTCAAGTCTCAACAGCATTTTTGGACCTTAGTAGAGCCAGAGAACTAGAAGAATCTTCACCAAGCAGCTCTGAAAATGTCTGCATTGTTTGGGCCTCCACACCTCTGTGAGTCTGAAGTCAAAGTTCAGAACAAGACGGACAGACGAACATTGAAATGACTCCAGGAGAGTGAACCGAAGGGGGCTGCACTCCACCAGACACCTCCGTGCCAGTCATCTGACGAACTAAGTAGCGGTGCCACATAGTTGGTGTTTAAATGTCAGTTCTGTGTGTGTCTCGTTTCATTGTCCCATTGACTGCGTGTATGTGTATCAGTTAATGTTGTCCCGTAAGGAGGACGGATGATGGGAGGAGTTCACAACCACTAATCTGGAAAACACCTGTGTGTCAAATCAATCAATTACTGCCGTCACTGACTATTTAAGGAGAAAAGAAGGAGACGAAGGGAGAACTAGCACGAGAGAGAGAGAAAGAGAAAGAGGAGAACCAATACCGCATTCACGAATACAACCTGCCTGCCGATTCATTTCATTGCGCTTTGATCCAGTTTGTTTTTCATTCATCCGGACTGCCTTTCAACCTGCTTGCCGCTGAAGACCCCGGGGTCGAATCATCATTCGCCACACGCCGAGGAATCACGGTGAGGTTGTTCCAAACGCCGGGAAATACAAACACTACAATTGCCGCTAATCAGTATCCGTATTCAGGACATTTATTCACGTTCGACTCAAGTTCACGATCATTCCGTTTGCTAGTCATTTGTCGCTTGTGTGGTGTGTGTTATATGTTACGTGGACAAGGGAGGGATTTGTATATATATTTTCAGTTTTGCTTTGGGATTGTTGGGGTGGAGGAATATTTGGGTGTGCATTTGTCTTGTGGCGTGTCTTGTCTCATTTAATACATTTATTCCTGTTTAATTTTACATTCTGCCTACTGTGTCTTTGTATTTCAAACCGTCGATTGTGGAGAAAGTTTATCTGTGTAGGAGTACGGCTTGACAGGAAAGGTTTCTCAGTAAATTATCCAGGCCACAGGTCTTGGAGGTGTAGCTGCCGGCTGGGAATAAGGGGTCAGCCGTTACAACTAAACAACACATCACACACGCAACTGGACATGTGAATAAAGTGACACAGTGACAGGTGACACAATGACAAGGTCATATCTGTGGATTTGGAATTGCATTGTTTTGTTTTGTCAGCACTCGTGTTTTAATTCAACAGTGTGAGATACACTAGGAAACGCACACAGACATACAAAATGCACTTCCTTGTGAACTCAAAATTCTTTGTGATGTTTTAATGCAAAAAAAGCTATGAGAATAAATGTTAGAAAACATGAGTAGGTCTCGGCCATTTTCATTTTGTAAAAGTAGCTCTTAGGGGAATAAAAGCTTGGAGACCCCTGCACTAGATTGTCATTTTCTAACCTGCTTTGTCCCGAACATGGTCACGGCGCTGGAACCTATCCCAGCTATCATAGGGTGCAAGGCAGGAACAAACCCTGGACAGGATGCCAGTCCATCGCAGGACGAACACACAAACACACATCAATCACACACTAGGGCCAATTTAATTTTGTCAATCCGCCTAACCTGTTTGTTGTGATCCACTTGTTGGGCACCAGAGAGCCTCAGACCCCAGACACAACTTCTCAGGCACCAGCCCCTTTCAAGTAAACACTCATTTATTTCTACAAATACCTTCCATAAAGGTTCAAAGGCCTAATCACCACCATTCTCTTCAATTTGTCCTCTTGCTCTCACTCTTCTACTCCTGGACGCCATCCAGGGGAGCTTTGCCCACTCCAACCCGACTCTAACTCAGCTGGAGGAGGTTGGCAAGTCCTTTCAGAAGTGCTTCAGTTCTTCCGCCCATGTGGTTTACAAGCACTTCCGGGATAGGTGGAAAGTAGAGCATCCCTAGACAAAAAAAGGTGCGACAATAACGGCCCAGTGTCGTTTGTCCCATCCCAATAAAATCGCCACTTGCTCAAAGGCTAAAAGGAACATCTCTGGGTCATCGGATGGATCCATCTTTGTCAGCACGTTCTTAGAATTTTCAGGAATCGGAGGCAAAGGGATGTACTGTCGAAGGTTATGAACCGGGACATTCAGATCAGGGATAGGGGGCTGGTCATCCTCTGGATCGTAAGGAAGTGGAACATTCTGAGCGATTTGAAATAACTCCTCGGCATCCATCTGTGCAGCCACTCCTGGTACCACTTGTCACACTTGGGTCACAGATTTGCACAGAAACAAAGGAGGCTGTAGAAAACAGGAATTTTATTCAAACACTGCAAACAAACATTTGCCTCTTTTTGAAAAGTTTAAACGCTCCGTGACAAGTCAGAGTTGACAGTTCCGCTAGGAGCAGAGAATGTCAGAGAGAGAGAGAGAGAAAAAAGCAGAACAATCAATTCCAAAGCTGACAGGCGCTGTACAAGGCTTTTAAGTAAGTGGAGTCCCGCGCGCGAGGTTCATCACGTGTTATAGCGCAAATAAGGTAAGGAGGGCAAGGAGCAACGTGAAGGTAGACTGTCAGCTGTTTCAGGGGTTTTCCCAGGGGCGTCTGTGTCCTCTGAGGGTGCGATCAGCCCTCCAGCTTATTATATATATATATATAAATATATATAGTGAAGTCCAGCCTGGATGTCCCTGGAAAAGAAGAATGGAGGAAGGCAGCCTTTTCAGGCTAGGTGGCAGCTCCCCTGGACGACAACGTTTCTCTTGATTCCCTCAAGGCATCCTGGGACATGGAGTCCGTTTCCTCAGCCCTGTTGGGTGCCGTGGGTGCCGCCAGGGGAGCTCACAAAAACCTGGAGACTCCTAATGTTACGACAACCCGGCAGTACATCGGAGTCACGAGGACAGTAGCCCGCAGTACTTCCGGGCTTATTGATTACGGATGATGTGGTGTTTAACCCAGGAGGAATACTTCCAGGTCATGGACTACTTAAAGCACTGCTGAAGACCAGCAAAGGGCCGGAGTTGGGTGGTAGAGTGACGGAGCTGCTGGGAGGAGTGGAGGATTGTGATTATTGATTATTGTGAATTATTAATGAAAAATTGTGGTGTGTGTGGTGCTTTGTGCACTGTAATTGAAGAAAACATTAAAAATCTTCTTGGTGTTTTTACAAGTGTGTCTTGGACGTCTGTCTGGTGGGTTTCACGGGCAACAACGACCCTAGCGTCCACAATATATACATATATATATATATATAATATATCTATATATATATTAATAATCTATATACAGTATATAAAAGTCAACACCTTCTCTTTAAGAATCTACCAAATGGTTGAGTTGACCACTCCTGGCATTTCTGCCATCTCTCTAAAGTGTTTGTTTTGTTTTCTCTGCCTGTTTGGGTTTGGTTTACCAGATATACAATTTAAAGAGATTGTTATTTTCATGGGAATTGTTACATATGCATTATTTCACGTTTACTTTAAAACTTTTGTAAAACAATACTTACCCTTTATTTCCAGCCCTGGACGTGGTTAAATGTCTTTCTGGGATGTATAACGCCGCGTTATGTGGGAGGGTCTGAACGCACACTAAGAAGAAGCGGTCGGATCATCTGCTGGCTTGTTGCTGCTGGCGAGCTGCATTTTCTGCTTGTTGCTTGTCGTTGTTTTAAGAGCTGGGAGCACATGAAGCGTGTCTGCCACAACAACAACAACATTTATTTCTATAGCACATTTTCATACAAACAGTAGCTCAAAATGCTTTACATAATGAAGAATAGAAAAATAAAAGACACAGTAAGAAAATAAAGTAAGTCAACATTAATTAACATCGAATAAGAGTGAGGTCCGATGGCCAGGGTGGACAGAAAAACAAAAAAAAACTCCAGACAGCTGGAGAAAAAATTAAAATCTGCAGGGTACCAGACCATGAGACCACCCAGTCCCTCTGGGCATTCTACCTAACATAAATGAAACAGTCCTCTTTGGATTTAGGGTTCTCACGGAAGGACTTGGTGATGATGATGGTCACGTAGACTTCTGCCTTTTAGTCCATCAATGTTGGAGCATCATGAAGCTTTGAGTAGGTTACCGGAAAAAGAAACAGAAGAGAGAGTAGGGTCAGTACGGATTCTAGAACCTCCATGAATAGTTATTATGATGAATTGAACATACAGAGTATCAGGATTAAATTACAGTGAAGATATGAAAAGGCCATGTTACAGTAATATGTTTTCAGCAGTTTATTAAACTGCTCTACTGTATCAGCCTGGTGAATTCCTATTGGCAGGCTATTCCAGATTTGAGGTGCATAACAGCAGAAGGCGCCTGCCGCCTCACCACTTCTTTTAAGTTTTGTTCTTGGAATTCTAAGGAGACACTCATTTGAGGATCTAAGGTTACGATTTGGAATATAACGTGTCAGACATTCCGATATATAAGATTGAGCGAGATTATTTAAGGCTTTATAAACCATAAGCAGAATTTTAAAGTCAATCCTGAAAGACACAGGTAACCAGTGTAGTGACATCCGAACTGGGGTGAAGTGCTTGGATTTTCTTTTCCTAGTTAGGATTCTAGCAGCTCCATTCTGCACTCATTGCAAATGATTGATGTATTTTCTGGGTGGTCCTGAGAGGAGTGCATTACAGTAATCTAGTCTACTGAAAACAAAGCGTGAACTAATTTCTCAGCACCTTTCAATGATATAAAAGGTCTAACTTTTGCTATATTTCTTTAGTGAAAAAATGCTGTCCTAGTGATCTGATGAATATGAGATTTAAAATTCAGGTCACAGTCAACAGTTACCCCTAAGTTTTTTACTTCCGTCTTGACTTTTAATCCTAATGCATCAAGTTTATTTCTGATAACCTCATTGAATCCATTATTGCCAATCACTACAATTTCAGTTTTCTTTTTATTTAGCTTGAGAAAATTACTATTCATCCATTCAGAAATACCAGTAAGACATTGTGTTAGTGAATCAAGAGAGTCGGTGTCATCTGGTGCTATTGATGAGTACAGCTGTGTGTCATCAGCATAGCTGTGGTAGCTCACGCAGATAATCTGACCTAACGGAAGCATGTAAATCGAAAAGAGCAGCGGACCCAGGATAGAGCCTTGTGGAACACCATATCGGATATCATGTGTCTTTGAGTTGTAATTACCACAACTAACAAAGATTTTCTGCCTGCCAGGTAGGATTCAAACAACTGCAAGGTTAGATGTTCATGAACTTGTTTTAAATGTTGTCTCACTGCCTTATCTTGAGGGATGTTTAATTGTGTTCCAAGAAGATCGTGTCTCCCTAGTCTCCCTCTCAAGATTTTTTTATAATAGAGACATCCCTGACGTGGCTTTATCAAATACATTGAAATTAAGTGCATATTGTTTATTAGTTTAATGGCATCTGATTGTAATTAACCTGTAACAATATAATGGTCCACAGAATGGCCAAACTATTCTAAATACCATAGCTGCTTTAGCGTTGTTCCTCTCACTGCACCTTCTTCTTCTTTCAGCGGCTTATCTTTTTCCATATTACTCTCACTGCACCACTCGGAGTGTTTATATCACTGTATCTGAGTGTGAATCACAGCAGCAGCTGATCGGAAAGAGAATTATCAGCCATGCGCACTGTCTATTTGAACTTCTTCCATATAGCAAATGCTTCAGAGCCTTTCCTGTAGGGACATTGCAGTTCAGAAACAGTTTCATTCCAAGAACTATAAATGCAATCCTTTTGTTGTTTATATCACTGTTTAAACCAGGGGTGCCCAATGCGTCGATCTCAATCGACCGGTAGATCGCAAAGGTAGTGCAGGTAGATCGCATTGCATTTAAAAGCGTTAGCCTATCATATATCCTCCCTATGGCATTTACCACTTGATTGACATACAGGGCAGCCAGTCTGAGATCTCTTTACTTCTAGCACACTGGTCATCCCCACACGATCAAATGCGTGAGGTACTGCAAAACTCGGCTGTGATCTAGTTAGCCTCCCAATAAAGAAGGGATTTAAATAAAATAGTTTAGGGAGGTATGGGCTGGATGTGGAATTGGAAGAGGGTTTTTTTTCTCACAATGTCACAATCGAAGTGCGTTTGTCTGATCTGTCAATCTAGAGTGCATCCGGAAAGTATTCACAGCGCATCACTTTTTCCACATTTTGTTATGTCACAGCCTTATTCCAAAATGGATTAAATTAATTTTTTCCTTTAGAATTCTACACACAACACCCCATAATGATAACGTGAAAAAAGTTTACTTGAGGTTTTTGCAAATTTATTAAAAATAATAACATTTGTAAACTGGAGCACCCGGAGGAAACTTCCCAAAAGTCAAAACTGATCATTAATTAACTGAGTGATCGGAATGTAACTCCTTTTCCTACATGGCTTGGTTTTGGAATTTCTTTGGTTCATCACTCAGTCTGCTTTTGTTTTCTACAGCACCCTGCCTACAAAAGGCCAACCTGATAGTAGTCTTCACTAAATTATCTAACACAACAGGATGAACCAACATGATCCTGGAAGACAGCAGCGGATACGTGGAGGGAGCAAAATCAATACAGCAAGGGCAAGGAGGAGAGGAAAATGAAGCATTGCAAGGAATAATGACTCTCATCTTCAACGTGTGTAAAGGTGAACAATGAATCTGATCCATGGAATGTCATGACAATGAATATTTGTGTTTTAATTTACCAACCCAAGGATGACACAGGCCCTGCCCGCAAAGAGAAGCTCATCAAGAGGGCTGGAGGCATTGGGGCGGTGGAGCTGGCCTGTCCCCTTTTAGAGATGTCCTGTCACTTCAGTGGTGCCCTTCTTTATCTAAGCCTAATGGGAAGTGTGCATGCCACTCCAACTGTGGGGAATGCGGAGATCACGTAAGGACCAGGGCAGGTGTCACTAGATAGTGACAGGCCTGAAACAAACAACATTTAAGTGAGGGCTGACCTAAGTGGACTCAGAAAGAATTCAGACCCCCTTCACTTCCTGCAGACTGTACGGTGGTGCAGTGGGTAGCGCCAGGGGACCTGGGTTCACTTCCCGGGTTCTCCCCGTGTCTGCGTGGGTTTCCTCCCACAGTCCAAAGACATGCAGGTTAGGTGCATTGGCGATCCTAAATTGTCCATGGTGGGGCTGTGTGTGCCCTGTGGTGGGCTAGTGCCCTTGCGCCCTGTGCTGGCTGGGATTGGCTCCAGCAGACCCCTGTGACCGTGTAGTTAGTATATAGCGGGTTGGATAATGACTGAAACTCAACAACCCATTATGAGAAATGGGAGACGTTTTCAGAAAAGTTGGCAAATTTACTGAAAATCATAAAAGGAAATGTCGCATTCCTAGAAGTATTCAGACCCTTAATTCAGTATTTTGCAGAAGCCCCCTTGGCAGCAATTCCACCTTGGTAAGTCTCTGCAAGCTTTGCACACCTGGATTTGGGCAGTTTGTCCCATTCTTGCTGGCAGATCTTCTAAGGCTCCATTAGATTAGATGGGAAGCATCTGTAAGTGGCCATCTTCAGGTCTTCCCACAGATGTTCCATGGGGTTTACATCTGGGCTTTGACTGGGCCACTTGAGGTCACTCGGATTTGTCGTGTCTTGACTGTGTGCTTTGGGTCACTGTCATCCTGGAATGTTAAGTCGCTTTAATCTAAGGTGGCATGCACTTTGGAGCAGGATTTCTTCAAGGACCTCTCTGGGTTGGGCTGCATTCATCTTACCCTCAATTCTGACCCGTCTCCCTGTCCTTGCACCCCCATAGCATGATGCCACCATCACCACACATCACCATAAAAATGGCTTTAAGCTGGTCAAGAGCAGTGCCTGATCGTTCAGCAGATATTGGGCTTAACGTTTTGCCCTCATCAGATCAGAGAATCTTTGTCTTCCTGCTCTCAGAGTCTTTAAACTGCCATCTGCCTTACACAAAAGTGGCTTCTGTTGGGCCACCCTGTCATAAACATCTGATTGATGGAGTGTTGCTTAGATGGTCAGCCTTCCAACAGGTTCTTCCATCTCAGCAGATGACTTCTGAAGTGTTGTTGGTCTGACCATTTACACAGTTTGGCTGGACAGCCAGCTCATGGAAAAGTTCTGGTAACTCCTGACTTCTTTCTTTTCACAATTTTTTGAAGCCACTGTGCTCCTGAGATCATTGAAAGCTTCACTAATGGTCTGATCTCCTTTTCATTGTCTATGACTCACCATAATTTGATCACAGACGTTTACTTGGACCTCATGGCTTGATGTTTGACCTGACTTGCAGTGTGAATTGTGGGACCTTCTATACACAGACACACCTGTGCCTTTCTAAATGATATTCAACAGATGGCACATCACAAACATGAGAACCACTTTTATGTATGCTATCCAACAGATGGTGCATCACAAACATTACCACTGCTGTTACAAATGCTGTCCAACACATGGCTCATCTCAAACATCAGCACAACTTTTATGAATGTTATCTAACATCACAAATACTAACACCACTTTCATGAATGCTATCCAACAGATGGTGCATCACCAACATTAGCACTTCTTTCCCAAATGGTTTCCAACAGATGGTGCATCACCAATATTAGGAATGCTTATACGAATACTATCCAACAGGCTGCATACTAAATTGTAGCAACGATTTTATGAATGCTATCCAACTGATGGTGCATCACAAAAACTAACACTACTTTCATGAATGCTATCCAATAGATGCCACATCACAGACATTTGCACCACTTTCTCATTTTTTTCCAACACCAACATTACCACCCCATTCACAAATGCTTTCCAACAGATGGCACATCACAAACATTGCCACTGCTTTTACAAATGCTGTCCAACACATGACTCATCTCAAACATTAGTGCTACTTTTATTAATTCTATCTAACACATGGTGCATCACAAACACTGACACCACATTCACAAATGCTATCCAACAGAGGGTGCATCACAAACATTAGCACCTCTTTCTCAAATGTTTTCCAACAGAGGGTGCATCACCAATATCACCACCACATTCACAAATGCATTCCAACAGATGGTGCATCACAAACATTGCCACTGATTTTTACAAATGCTGTCCAACACATGGCTCATCTCGAACATCAGCACAACTTTTATGAATGTTATCTAACATCACAAATACTAACACCACTTTCATGATTGCTATCCAACAGATGGTGCATCACCAACATTAGGAATGCTTTATGAATGCTTTCCAACAGATGGTACATCACAAACACTAACTAATAAATGCTATCCAATGGATGAGGCATCACAAACATTAGATAGATAGATAGATAGATAGATAGATAGATAGATAGATAGATAGATACTTTATTAATCCCAAGGGGAAATTCACATAATCCAGCAGCAGTATATTCTATCCAACAGGCTGCATACTAAATTGTAGCACCGATTTTATGAATGCTATCCAACTGATGGTGCATCACAAAAACTAACACTACTTTCATGAATGCTATCCAATAGATGCCACATCACAGACATTAGCACCACTTTCTCATTTTTGTCCAACAGAAGGTGCATCACCAATATTACCACCACATTCACAAATGCTTTCCAACAGATGGCACATCACAAACATTGCCACTGATTTTACAAATGCTGTCCAACACATGGCTCATCTCAAACATTAGCGCTACTTTTATGAATGTTATCTAACACATGGTGCATCACAAACATTAGGAATGCTTTCATGAATGTGATCCAACAGATGGTGCATCACAAACACTAACATCACTTTCATGAGTGCTAGTCAACAGATGGCATCACAACCATTAGCACTGCTTTCTCAAATATTTTCCAACAGATGGCGCATCACCAACATTAGCACCACATTCACAAATACCTTCCAAGAGATAGGCGTATCACAAACCTTAGCACTGCATTTACAAATGCTATCCAAATGATGGTGCATCACAAACATTAACACTGCTTTCATGAATGCTATCCAATAGAGGGTGCATCACCAATATTAGGAATGCTTATACGAATACTATCCAGCAGGCTGCATAACAAATTGTAGCACCGATTTTATGAATGCTATCCAACAGGTGGTGCATCACAAACATTGCCGCTGCTTTTACAAATACCATCCAACACATGGTTAATATCAAACATTAGCACCCTATTTATGAATGCTATCCAACAGATGGTACATCACAAACACTAACTAATAAATGCTATTCGATGGATGGGGCATCACAAACATTAGATAGATAGATAGATACTTTATTAATCCCAAGGGGAAATTCACATAATCCAGCAGCAGTATACTGATACAAAGAAACAATATTAAATTAAATAGTAATAAAAATGAAAAGAATTAAAATAAAATTAATGTTCGCATTTACTCCCCCGGGTGGAATTGAAGAGTCGCATAGTGTGGGGAAGAACGATCTCCTCAGTCTGTCAGTGGAGCAGGACGGTGACAAAAGTCTGTCACTGAAGCTACTCCTCTGCCTGAAGATGATCCTGTTCAGTGGATGCAGTGGATTCTTCATGATTGACAGGAGTTTGCTTAATGCCCGTCGCTCTGCCACGGATGTTAAACTGTCCAACTTTAATCCTACAATAGAGCCTGCCTTCTTAACAAGTTTGTCCAGGCGTGAGGCGTCTTTCATCTTTATGCTGCCACCCCAGCACACCACCGCGTAGAAGAGGGTACTCGCCACAACCGTCTGGTAGAACATCTGCAGCATCTTACTGCAGATGTTGAAGGATGCCAACCTTCTCAGAAAGTATAGTCTGCTCTGACCTTTCTTACATAGAGCATCAGTATTGGCAGTCCAGTCCAGTTTATCATCCAGCTGCACTCCCAGGTATTTATAGGTCTGTACCCTCTGCACACAGTCACCTCTGATGATCACAGGGTCCATGAGGGGCCTGGGCCTCCTAAAATCCACCACCAGCTCCTTGGTCTTGCTGGTGTTCAGGTGTAAGTGGTTTGAGTCGCACCATTTAACAAAGTCTTTGATTAACTTTCTGTACTCCTCCTCCTGCCCACTCCTGATGCAGCCCACAATAGCAGTGTCATCAGCGAACTTTTGCACGTGGCAGGACTCCGAGTCATATTGGAAGTCTGATGTATATAGATTGAACAGGACCGGAGAAAGTACAGTCCCCTGCGGTGCTCCTGTGTTGCTGACCACAATGTCAGACCTGCAGTTCCCAAGACGCACATATTGAGGTCTGTCTGTAAGAGAGTCCACAATCCATGCCACCAGGTGTGAATCTACTCCCATCTCAGTCAGCTTATCCCTAAGGAGCAGAGGTTGGATGGTGTTGAAGGCGCTAGAGATGTCCAAAAACATAATTCTTACAGCACCACTATTATTATACATTAGCACCAGTCTCTCAAATGTTTTCCAACAGATGGCGCATCACCAACATTAGGAATGCTTTATGAATGCTTTCCAACAGATGGTACATCACAAACACTAACTAATAAATGCTATCCAATGGATGAGGCATCACAAACATTAGCACCACTTTCTCAAATGTTGTTCAGCAGACAGCGCATCACCAACATTAGTTCCGCATTCACAAATGCAATCCAACAGACGGTGTATCACAAACCATAGCATTGTTTTTATGAATGCTGTACCAAGTGGTATTCAACGGAGACAAAGCAAATGGATGGACACACTGCACTGCAAATGTTAATTCTGATGCCTACGCTGATTACTTACATTTGAACCCGTCTTAGATGGGTAGCACAGACAGTGTTTTATATATTAACAAAAACATGGATTGTTGATCGTATTGTTTTATCATTGTTTTCTTGTTGAGTCCCAGCGCTGCAGGTGTGAGGCTGGTCTCCACTGGCTGCTGCCTTCGTTCCCAAGTTAATCAGCGTGTCAGTTTTGTCTTTTCTCTTTCGCCCTCTGTCACCTTGCCCCTGGGCTTCCGCAGCTCGCACTCCAAGACCTTGATTAACAGGAATAGTAAAAACATGGGGGGCCTGCAAACAACGATTAGAAAAATCCTGACCTCAGCAAACAACCTGTTTCACACTATCAGGGAGATTAAAATGAGCCAGCAAAGGGTTGAAAACAGACAGCTGGGACACGAGACGTGCGGACCTCCACACCAGGAAACAGCGTCTGACTGGGAATGGTCACCGGAGTGAAAACAACTATCAGCGTTTTTTCAATTTTTTGGCAAAAATGCACGCCCACTCGGGACAAGGATGGACCAAAACAATATCCATTCATCCATTATCTCACCCACTTAATCACTTCAGGGTCGTGTGGACTCACACAGCTTTGGACTTCAGTCCATCACAGGGTAATGTGACATCATCTGTACTTAATGTGGTATTTGAAGGACCTTTAAGTTGTGGCGCACTCACTAGTCACTTAGTCACTCAACACCTTTGACCAGGCCTTGCCAATATGGCAGGAAGTGACACACCGATGACATTCGAGAAACAGTGCAGACTCTGAAGTGCTGCCATGTGATTCAAAACTGTGGACATGTCTGACAGATGCACTATAGGTGGTCCCACTTGAAAGTGTTTCTGGAAAGGTACAGTTAAAATCTCTTCTTGGGTCTGACGTAAGACGTTTCCAACACCTGGACCTGGGGATGTTCTGCCATTTGTCTCTTAAGATCCTCTCAAGCTCTGTCACGTTGGATGGAGACCATCGATGGAGAGCTGTCTTCAGGTCTGTCCAGAGATGTTTGATCGAGATCAAGGCCGGGCTCTGGCTGAGTCACTTAAGGACATTCATGGAGTGGACACTCAGTCAGAGTCGGGGGGGCAGCGGAGGACACGTGCAGGAGCGGTGGAGGAAGGCGAGGAAGAAGGCCAAGTGTGTGTCTGACTGAACCCGGCAAAGAAATCATGACAGCCTGAAACTACCGTGAAGTGTAATAAAAAGTGTATTTGGTTGAGTGGGCTCTGGAGCGCCCCCTGATGGCCACACTGTCTATCTATTATATAGTGCCTTTCACATCTATCAAATAGTGCCTTTCTTATATATATTAATCACTAGCAAAATACCTGCGCTTCACAGCGGAAAAGTAGTGTGTTAAAGAAGTAATGAAAAAGAAAAGAAAATATTTAAAAAATAACGTAACATGATTGACATTGTCATTGTCATGAGTGTTGCTGTCATATATATATATATATACACACACATAAACATATATATACATATACACACATATATAACGTATATATACTGTCACGCACGCGTGAGTGGGAGACCGCGGAAGGATCTTAACGCACCTGGGAAAACATTCGCCGGCAGGGAATGGCGGGGTACTAACTTTCTCCCTCTGCTTTCTCATAGGAAAAAAGACTCTCCACCACAATAAGCCGGGTTTTGCCCGCACTACGTTACTTCCGCCCTTCCTCCTCCATCTTTGCTGACGTCATCAATCCCATCTTCCCTCACGGTCCCTTCCCAGCATTCCTCCACTTCCGGCTCCTCCTCCATAAAATGGCCGCCGACGCCATGATCGGCGTCTCGCTTATGAACCAATTTTGTGTTTACAGTTTTGACCATTTATTTGCTTTTTATTGTGGATCGTCTACAATATACGGGGCCGGAAAACCCCAAACCTTTGTGCTGTCTCCTCTTGAGTCTTTTACAATACATATGCATCCATCCATCCATTTTCTAACCCGCTGAATCTGAATACAGGGTTACGGGGGTCTGCTGGAGCCAATCCCAGCCAACACAGGGCACAAGGCAGGAACCAATCCTGGGCACGGTGCCAACCCACCACAGGACACACACAAACACACCAGGGCCAATTTAGAACCACCAATCCACCTAACCTGCATGTCTTTGGATTGTGGGAGGAAACCCACGCAGACACGGGGAGAACATGCAAACTCCACGCAGGGAGGACCCAGGAAGCGAACCCGGGTCTCCTAACTGCGAGGCAGCAGCGCTACCCACTGCGCCACCGTGCCGCCAATACATATACATCCACATATATATACATATGTGCACAAAACCACGCTTTTATCAAGGCTTCCGTCGGGTAGTCTTTTGAAATGAAATTTTCCTCCAATCAGTCGTAGCAACGCGCTTTCTTCCGACTCTTACATTTTTGTAGCTCTGATGTGTGCATCAATGTAATCCGTGTACCAGGAAATCATGCATTGACAGAAGTTCCCCTTTGCTTGTAATGCAAAGTGTGATTAAATTCATTATTTTTTAACGCGTTATGGAGCACATGCATCGAAGCTTCTCAGCTGTGCTTGTGCTAAGAAAAGGAAACATTTTAAAAATAACGTAACACGATTGTCAATGTGACCTTTTGTAAGTAGTGCCTGGAGGATTCAGTGTGGAGAAACTCTAGAGACAGCGTGTGTATTAACTTGTGGATTTTTCTGTGAGTATTTGGTGGCAGCGTCACAAAGTCACTTCTATAAGACGGCGTTAGCTGCGGAGCTCAGCTCAGAGCAAAATGAGGTGAATGGGAGGGGAGATGATGACGTGACTCCCCCACCCGCCTTAACTGTCAATCCCCCCACAAACACAGTCTCTCGGAATTTGCATAAGCACAGCCCTTCACCTACAATTTTAACTTAGTTACAAAGTGATGAAAACTCTCGTTTATATCCTGCGTCCTCTCATTAAACTTGTATCCCGCATTAGCCGTGGGCATGAGAAACGCCAGCGGCAGCCTGTCTATGAACTTAATTTAAACTTTAGGTTTACACCGTGCTTTGCTTCCGAGGTAGCAGCACTCATGAATATGGTAGTATATGTCACTCGCTCGCTTCTTATTGTGTCGCTGCCTTCTCAATTAAATAACGCATGTTTTCTTCAGCGCTTTTCAGAGCTCTATCGATCTATTTATCTATTATATAGCGCCTTTCTATCTATCTATCTATCTATCTATCTATCTATCTATCTATCTATCTATCTATCTATCTATCTATCTATCTATCTATCTATCATATAGTGTCTTTCAGCACTCACCATCTCAAACTGGTCCCATGAACACGGCAGGCACTGCAGTTTATTTTAATGGCTCCCACAGCCCCCTTATCCCAATCCAGTAGAGCACTTTTGGACTGGGGTGATCGATTATTATGGTTGCAGCCAAATCTCTACCATAGGTGTGTGATGGACCAGCTTCTGTTAAGAATGTTGCTGGTAGCATGTGGACTCTTTTGGAAGAAAAATGGGGTCCTACAGGTAAGAGATAAGTGGGCCGTGTGAAGCGTCTGCTGTGTGCACAGTTCTGTATATCAAAAGCAGTTTTGTATTTGTGGCCCGGCGAATGTCTCTGCATCCTCCTGCGCTCGGCTCTGCTCTTTCGCTCAGATAAATTCAGCCCTCGTCTCCCATTGGCTCCTCCTTATTTCTCATCTCCATATCTGACTCCTCTGATTGCTCTCTTGGGCTGAGGCAGATCCTGCAGAGTACACTAATGAGGCTGCATGTTCTCATGTCGTACTTTTATTACTACTATAAAGCAAAATAAAAAAAAAAAAAAACAATGCAAATTAGGAAATTGAGAAGCAAGAACACACTTTTTATTTATGGGCCTCTTCTTATTCATGACATATATGAGCTGTGGGAATGCAAGACCAATGGCAACAAGACAGATAAACATAAATCACCGGTGTGTTGAGTTTTAGCAGGGCTGCCTTGAGTTTATTTTTTTTTTCTCTACGTGGGGTGGGTGGCTGTCCACAGGCCACAGGGTCCCCAGAGGTCACTTAGCGCACTTATTATAATAAACAGCTGTGACCTTTCACATCAATATTAACAATGAGTGGTGAGGTGTGCTGGAGGACTTCAAACTTCACACGGATCAGGTGCCTTATCAGGGTTGCCACATTTTAAGGTTTTGCTGGGCTTCAGCTTCTGCCTGTTAGATTTGTTTTTTCTTTCATTTATTTTGGGTCGAACATTAGAACAATGAAGATGAGAAGAGGCCATTCAGCCCCGTCCTGTCCATTTAAATCCTCCAAAATAACATCAAGTTGAGTTTTCAAGGTTCCTGAAGGAATACTGTTCACCACTCTACTTGGTCACTTATTCCATGTATCTGTACTTCTTCATGTGAAGAAAAAGTCTTAATGTTTGTGTGAAATTTCCCCTTAACAAGTTTCCAACTGTGTCCCCGTGCTCTCGATGAACTTATTTTAAAGTCACCATCTTGACCCACTGGACTGATTCACTTCATAATTTTAAATACTTCAGTCAAGTCTCCTCCTGATCTCCTTTAATGGCTCAGCTCTTTTAATCTTTCCTCATAACTCATCCCCTGTAGCCCTGAATCAGCCTTGTCGCTCTTCTCTGGACCTTCTCTTGTGCTGTTATGTCCTTTTTGTAGCCTGGAGACCAAAACTGCACACAGGACTCCAGATGAGGCCTCACCAGTGTGTTATAAAGCCTGACCAGAACCTCCTGTGACTTGTACTCCACACGTCAAGGCGCTATATAACCTGACATTCTGTTAGCTTCTGAACACTGTCTGCCAGTTGACATTGTCGAGTCCACTATGACTCCTAAGTCCTTCTCATGGGGCGTACTTTTGATTTTCAGACCTCCCATTGTGTTTTCAGTCCTAACAAAACCTAAACTTAATGCAAGAGATGGGCTCAGCTCTTTTAATCTTCCCTCATAACTCATCACCAGTAGCCCTGAATCAGCCTAGTCGCTCTTCTCTGGACCTTCTCTTGTGCTGTGATGTCCTTTTTGTAGCCTGGAGACCAAAACTGCACACAGGACTCCAGATGAGGCCTCACCAGTGTGTTATAAAGACTTGAGCAGAACCTCCTGTGACTTGTACTCCACACATCAAGGCGCTATATAACCTGACATTCTGTTAGCCTTCTTAATGGCTTCTGAGCACTGTCTGGAAGTCGATAGCTTAGAGTCCACTATGACTCCTAAATCCTTCTCATAAGGTGTACTCTCGATTTTCAGACCCCCATTGTGTATTCAAACCTCCCATTTTACTTCTATATGTCATACTTTACATTTACTGACACTAAATTTCATTTGCCACAACTCTGCCCAAGCCTGTCT
Source organism: Polypterus senegalus (assembly GCF_016835505.1). Taxonomy (NCBI): domain Eukaryota; kingdom Metazoa; phylum Chordata; class Cladistia; order Polypteriformes; family Polypteridae; genus Polypterus; species Polypterus senegalus. Next base: position 199,530,779 of record NC_053158.1, read on the forward strand.
GCTGTGCAAGTCACTACGTAATAATTTAATGGGTTTGAGGATATCTGCTAATCCACCTATCTTGTTATCATCTGCAAACTTAATCAGCTTGTTACTGATTTTCCTATCTAAATCATTTATATATATATATATATATATATATATATATATATATATATATATATATATATATATATATATATATATATATATATATATACTGTATTTATATATATATATATATATATAGTAGCAGTAGGGGGTGCTATCACTCCCTTGAACCCTCAGGTACCACGCCAAACACCAGGTAAAAGTGCAATAATAATTATTTTTATTAATATAATAACGTGCACCAAGCACCCTCCACTCCATACTATTCATAAATAAACGCAATACTCCAATAATAATAACCAATCCTCCACTCCCAGCTCCCACAGTCCTTTATACTCCCTGACCCGGAGGTGTTCCTGCCCAACAGTCCACAAGTCCTTATTTCTTCCGGGTCAGGGTAAATAGTCCTTATCGTTACCCCGGAAGCACGTTGTTTTTTCCTGTCATGGGATTATGACGCACTTCCGGGTTATAGGGCATATATGAGTCCACGGGCCTCCCGACAGCGACTCCCAGTGGTCCCCAAGGTATCCAGCAGGGTTGTGCATAAAATCTACATGGTCCATGAGGCCCTGCTGGAATTCGGGGAACGTCCATGCATCTCTGGGAGTTTATGATTTATCATTTAATCGGATAAAGTGCAGAGGCCCAGTCAAGAAGAAGCTGACATTAAGAGTGTCTGGTAAGATTTCCGGTCTCAGAATTAATTTGACTAAAAGTGAGCTCTTTCCAATTGGACACCTTCCCTTTTATCATCGCAGATCAGTTTAACTACCGAGGGGTAAACATCACAAGTAAACATTAAGCTCTCTATCAGCAAAAATTTTGCCATCTGCATAGAAAAAATGAAGCAAGACTTGCATAGATGGTCTACCCTTCATCTCAGTTTTGCTGGAAGAATTAACATTGTTTGCCCTGCGGTGGACTGGCAGCCTGCCCGGGGTTTGTTTCCTTATAGTTAGGATATAGCAGGTTGGATAATGGATGGATGAATGGATGGATTAACTTTGTTGAGTTGAATATCCTTCCTAAGCTTGCTTCTATATCTATTTCAAAGTATTCGAATAACATCAAGAAATCATTTTTCAAGACGTTAGATTCATTCATAACCTTATTTATTTGGAATTCAAAACATCCACATATGCAAAGGGCGACCCTACAAAGACCTAAAGCAGTAGGTGGCACGGCACTACCTAACTTTCAGTTTTATCACTGCTGGCGAATATACAAACTATAAAAACCTGGACATGGACACAAATAGATGAACACACACAGGCTTGGTCCGCAATAGAAATAAAATCCTGCAGCACTTCTTTATGTTCCTTGCTTTGCACCCCAATAAGTACAAGTCATCGCCAACATACTAACAACCCAATTGTGCTTCACTCACTCAGAATATGGAAGTAGGAAGTATTTTAAGATTGAGAAGCTTTTACCTGTGGCACCTCTGCACGAGAACCACCTTTTTCCACCCTCTCTCAAACGTACGCAGTTTTTAATGGCTGGAAAACATCACTTAGAGATCTGTACATAGAGAGTGTCTTTCCATCAATTACACAATTACAACTGAATTTTCCAGCAACACATTTCTTTCACTGCCTTCAAATTCGAAACTTTGTTAAACAGAACCTGCCCGACTCTCCTCACCTCCCACCTACTTGTATGCCGGAAAAAATATTGCTCAGTCTCGAGGACTCGGACAGCATTTCTGTAATATATCAAAACCATTTTACAGTCCCTCTCTTTCAAAGATCCCAGAATGCAGTGGGAAAAGGATCTCTCACTCAACATCTCAGAAAAGGAGTGGAAGGTAGCAATGCAGAGAATTCACTCGAGCTCCATATGCGCAACACATAGAATTATTCAACTCAAAATTATATATCAAGCACATCTGTCTCGTTTAAAATTGTCCAAAATGTTTCCAGGGCGAGAGCCGATCTGCGAACATTACAATCGAGCTCCAGCCTCACTGGGATACGCACCAAATTATCAACATTCTGGACCACCGTCGGGCAAGCGGTGCGCCGCGGAATTTTCTAGGGGCGCCACGAAAACTTTTGTTAAATATTTAGAATTGCTAGTGTTTTTGAACTTTTGGTTGATTAAAAAGATAATGTTTAAAAAAATATATTTTATGTTATATAAAAAGAGATAACGGAACACTTACGGAAATGAAGTCTAAGAAACGCGAGAGACTTCAAATGATTGACAAGGAAATGCGCGTCTGTCTTTCGAAAATCGATCCTCGCATCAATCTCATATGTGCTGAAAAACAATCTCAACGTTCACATTAATTAAATTTAAGATTTATCCTTTGATTCCTTAATTAATAAAATGTCTTTCAAACTTGTAAAATTAACTTTTTATTGGCGATTGTCCATCGATTGTGTCGTCACGACTTTATTTATGGGCAGTCCCTCAGGTGCGAAAGAACATTTTTGGACTTAGTGTGGCGCAACTCGAAAAAGGTTGTCTTTCACTCTTCTGGACCAAAATGCCTTTCAGGGAGCCCTCCTAATCCACTAATAGCTGTGTTTGGTGGGCTCACAGAGGGGCTTAAAGTGGAGAAAGACAAACAAACTGTGATCGCCTTTACTTCACTACTGGCACGTAGACTTGTCCTTGAATCCTAACACACCTCTGTTAAGTCAGGGGGTAACCGTACTGACCACTACTCTCTCTTCTTTTCTTTTTCCAGTTTTCTGAGGTGGCCGCCATCACCACCCGATCAAAGCACCGTGATGTCCCTACACTGATGGATTAAAGGCCAGAAGTCCACGTGACCGTCATCATCAAGTTCTTCCATGTGAACCCTGAATACCATGAGGACTGACTGAGGTCATTTATGTTAGGTAGAATACCTAGAGGGGGCTGGGTGGTCTCGTGGCCTTGGACCCCCTGCAGATTTTACTTCTTTTCTCCGGCCGTCTGGAGTTTTTTTTTTTTTGCTTTTTCTGTCCTCCCTGGCCGTTGCCCCTTACTTTTATTCTATGTTAATTAGAGTTCCCGTATTCTAATTTTTATTTATTTTGTCTTTTTTCTCTTTCTTTATCATGTAAAAGCACTTTGAGCTGCATAATTTGTAGGAAAATGTGCTATTGAAATAAATGTTGTTGATGTTATATATTATTTGAAATTGGAAACAATTAATTTCTCACTTAGAGGATCTGTACAAAACTTTTTTCAAACCTGGCAGGATCTAATCAATAACATTTTAGACTAAGTGTTGTAACACTAGATGGCGCTATACCAGTGCTTAACCCGACACACAGGCACTGACGACACGTCTTTAAAACACCAAGACGCTGTTTCATTCCGTTTACCTTCTTGTATGGTGCCCAAAGCACCTCCACCACAATAAACAAATACAGTAATCCCTCGCTATATCGCGCTTTGACTTTCGCGGTTTCGCTCTATCGCGGATTTTATATGAAAGCATAACTAAATATATAACGCAGATTTTTCGCTGCTTCGTGGGTTCTGCGAATAATGTGTCTTTTTACTTCCTGTACATGCTTCCTCAGTTGGTTTGCCCAGTTGATTTCATACAAGGGACGCTATTGGCGGATGACTGAGAAGCTAACCAATCAGAGCTCGCAGTTAAGTTCCTGGTTGCTGAATGCAGTGTTAACCAGGAAGTCTCGTCTCACTCATTCAGCATCAACGTGTTTCGCTGTGTAAAGAGTTGTGCTCTTTTGTGTTTATCTTTGTGCGTAGTCAAGCCCTTCATTATGGCTCCAAAACGATCTGCTACTGCTTCAGGGGCCGTGCCCAAGCGCAAACGGAAGATGTTAACGATTGCGAAAAGGTAAACGTTTTGGATTTGTTGAAGGAAGGGAAAAGCTACACCGCTGTAGGACGCCATTACGGCATCAATGAGGCTACGATTTATTTTATTTAAAAAGGAGGAAAAGAATCTAAGATCTACGGCCGCAGTGTCCTTTTAACCAGGGTGCAAAACGAGTTGTAAGTGGATGTAATAAGGCAGTAGTCTGGATGGAATCTGCTTTAGGGATTTGCATTGAAGAAGAACAACGGCGGTGCTACTGTGTAAAGTGTAGTAAGTGTGGCGGTGTAAGTGTAAAGCACTTTGAGCTACATCTTTTTTGTATGAATATGTGCTATATAAATAAATGTTGATTGATTGATTGATACACAATCGCCTGAAGTGGCTCCTTTAAGGGCTGTAACGCTCTCCGTTGTTGTGCAGTAAAACTAAACTCATCGTTATCGGACAAGTCATCGTGTCACTGTTGGTGAGCACCCATAATTCATTTTCTACTTACAGTACTTAGTACATGTACGTACGTTTAGTGTCACTGTACACACATTTACTGTATACTATTTTTGTTGCATTGTACGTATTTATTGCTGGTGGCCTGTCTATCGTAATGGCTGTAACATGTGATATCGGAGACACTCAATATCTTTAAAATAATATTTAGGTTTTACTGTATATAACCAGTGTGTTTATATACATAATTTCAATGAATCTTACCTAATATCTAAGAGAATACAAAGGGATTATGCTGTATAACTGCGGGGAATATTTATAAACAGTGTGGGAGAGTTTCTAAGGGCTTAAAATATATAAAAATAACCATACAAACATATGGTTTCTACTTCGCGGATTTTCACCTATCGCGGGGGGGTCTGGAACGCAACCCCCGCGATCGAGGAGGGATTACTGTACACCAAACAATATTCAAACCTCTCCTCACAGGCGGCGCAGTGGTACTGCTGCTGCTTTGCAGTAAAGGAGACTGTGGAAGATTGTGGGTTCGCTTCCCGGTTCCTCCCTGTGTGGGTAGTGCTTTGAGTACTGAGAAAAGCGCTATATAATATGAACGCTGGCCCGGACACAGACAGACGGACAACATAGTTCACCCAACACACTGTTTATTTACATTATGTACAAATTTACCGTGCACTCCAATCCCCAGTGCCTCCAGCACCGATCCCCCAAAGTCCAGGCCTTACAGTCAAACAATGCCTTTCTGCCCGCCTCCAGTCCTCTCTCCAGCTCCGTCCTTCTTCCACCCGACTTCCGCCAAGGACTGGAGTGAGGCGGCCCCTTTTATAGGAACCCAGATGGGCTCCAGCTGCTTCCCGGCAATCAGTCCTAGCCACACCCCAGTGTGGCGGAAGTGCCGGCTGTGCACCCAGAAGCCGTCCGGGTGTCCCCTATCGTCTTCCCCCCAGCACTTCCTGGTGTGGCAGAAGTGCTGGACTCCAGGGTTCCTCAGGCACCTGGGTGCCACCTGGCGGTGGCCACGGGCCCCTACAGGGTTGGGCTTCCAAGCCCTGTACCCGAGGCCCCCAACATAACCAGTACAGACGCCCCCTTGCGGTCTGGAGGAGGCACAAGCCACAATAAATATAATGAATTATTATTAAATCTCTCCTCCGCACCTCCCAGCAAGCTCTGTCCACTACCACCCAACTCCAGCTCGCTTGCTGGGTTCCCACCAGTCCTTTAAATAGTCTTTGACCCGGAAGTGCTTCTGTCCTTCTGACCATGTGACTGGCTGGCACTTCCGAGTCTAATGAAGAACTGAGATTTTCTTCACCATGGACATACTTCAGGGCTTCCATCCTCATAACTACCTCGTACTTCCTGGCTATAAGGAAAGAATACGTCCCCAGGTCCTTCAGCAGCTCCTCCTGGCAGCAACCACAGCACCCAACAGGGCTGAGAAATCGATCTCTCGAAGTTCCAGGATGCCCTGTGGGAATTTGGGGCACCGCTATGCTCCAGGGGAGCTGCCATCTAGCATTTTGGGGGAAGCAGTGTCGGCCAGTAGCTGCCTTTCACCATCCTTGCATTCCAGGGGCGTCCATCACAGCATTTAAATTGAGGAAGCGGATTCTCTTCCCCTTTTTTAAATTCTTTATTTTCTCTTGCTTATCTTTTTCACTCTGTCGGCCCAGCTCTCTTTTTCATGGGTGGGCCTCTATTTGACTTGACATGAGCCTACGTTTGTAAAATTTGACTTGCTTGTTTGGAATGTTGTTTGATTTTAATTTCCTCTTTTATACAAGGTGTCCACAAAGTCTCTTTACAATTTCAAAAAATTACTAAAAAGGCAATTGATGAGAAATGTTAATCAAATTTGTCCCATGTACTCAGTCGTTGTCAAAGTTTGTTATCACATTGCATTTGGGTATTTCAGGTACCCTGTTGATGAAAGAGAGGCTGTTGAATAAACCCCCAAAAAAATGGCTACTCCTCAAGAAAAGGCACAATGTGTATCGTGGTTTATTGAAACAAAATCGAGTACGCAGACTCAGCGAAACTACAGGACTGAGAATGGAAAACATCCACCGTCATGTTCGTCAGTTCGTGCATGGCACAAGAAATTAGAAATTTATGGAGACAGGGACAGTATTGGATAAAGAAAGAATATTGGAGAAAAACGTTGATCGTGTAAGACAATCCTTTGCTCGTTCTCCTACAAAATCCATCTGTACTGCTGACAGACCTTACAGCTTCTACGTCCAACAGTACACAAGGTCCTACACAAGAACTTGCGATTGTACGCTTATAAAGTACAACTCTGATAGGCACTCAAGCCAAATGATAAACCAAGACGAAAAGAGTTTGCAGTTAACAGAAAACCCCCATGAGATATCGTGTATCGAACAAAGATACGGGACATTAACGACCTGAAGCAAGACCCCCATGTGATATCGTGTATCAAACAAAGATACGGGACATTAACGACCTGAAGTAAGACCCCCATGTGATATTGTGTATCGAACAAAGATACAGGACATTAACGACCTGAAGTAAGACCCCCATGTGATATTGTGTATCGAACAAAGATACAGGATATTAACGACCTGAAGCAAGACCCCCATGTGATATCGTGTATCGATCAAAGATACAGGACATTAACTACCTGAAGCAAGAAATCAAGCACCGTCTTGATGTACTTCCCTTACGCTCATATAAAGGACTATTAAATGAGGCAAAAAAAAACTTCAAGATCTACTCCTCATTTTGTAATAATTTCCACAGATTTGTCGATTCATTTGTTTTTTTAATAAAATTTTGAAATTGTAAAGAGACTTTGTGGACACCCTGTATATAAAATCCTAAGTGCAACGATTTTATGTGACTTTTTTGTCACGCTTTAAATCGGGCTTATTTTAAAAGCTACATATATATGTTTGGTATCATTCTTTTCAGAATTGATTGAACTTTAATGTGCTGTTGTTAGATTTTCAGATTCTTGTTCTGTTTTTAAATTATAAACTAAGAAATATCAAGAACTCACGTCCCGCGAGATGAGACTTTGTGGCAATACATGTAACCGCGCCCGGGGCTGAAAATAAAAGACAAAGAGTAGGGCAGCTGCTGTACAGGCTTTTAAATGTTCAAGTGCAGATCACACGGCATGGCAGCAGCAGCAGCAAGACAGCAGCTGATCGAGCAAAGAGGAGGTAAAAAAATTAACTATATTTGTTTCCCATTACATCACCGTTTAAGACGGGGTTTCAGAGGAGCGACTTGAGGTGCGTTCAGCCCCCCTCTTCACAACGCGAGCGGCGGAGATGCCAAGTGGCTAGCACGTAGTGCAGGCCACGGGGATTGGTGATCGAAGCAAGCAGGGGGATAACCCCCTAATAAATTCAATAAAATGTGAAAAGAAAGCCTCTGGCAGTGACGTTTTAAGCCAAGGACTTGTGTTCCAGCCATAGCAAGATGGAGAATACCAGTCAGTCCCCCCACCTGTCCCCCTGTAATGGAGTTAAGGGGTTCAAGAACTAAATGAAGGGATTTGCTTTCTAGAAGCTTTCTCTGTGACAGACTGGGGCTCCATTCAGGATGGCCTTGTTCCTGCTGTTTGACTCCCTGTACCCCTGAAATTGAAATAGTGGGCTCAGAAATGAAAATTTGTACAAACTGAGGAAGATTCAAATGAATCCCAAGTTGTACTTCTGAGATGTATGGCATCGGTGGGTGGGATCTGCTTGAAAAAAATGGCACTCGGTAAAAGATTCTGCAATGCTTCTGAAAGCAGATTCCCCATTCAAATGGTAAGTATGATGTTTATTGCTTGTTACTGTGTGAATGATAAATATTGCGACGTTGAATACAAACTACGCCGCTATTTAACATTGCAGTAATCTCTCCAAGTCGTTCTATTGTGAAGGGCGCTATATGAGATTTAATTGAGTTGCATTGAATGCCTCCGCCTCATTGTGCTCTGCAATGTAGGTTATGCTAAACGAGTTATTTGAACCCAGCCACACGCTCCGATATGAGAAAATTAGGCCTGAATAGGAGCCAAAAGCAGCCTCTTCAACCCTGTGGGGAATAAAAAAGCCAGCGCTGTCACTTTCTTTATGCGCTGAATAGCTGGTGACGACTTCATTTTTTATTTTATTTTTTTCAAAAGGAAGTAATTGCAACAGCTGCAGCATCTCATTGCTCAAACTTGACTTGGCATAAAAAACTTTGGCGTGGTGCTTGAGGTCTGCCATGTGTCAGGGTAGGGGTGACTTGCTGTGCCCCGGTAAAATGGACTGCTTTCCTCAAACTGGTCAGATTTAAAACAAAATGATGCCCGTTCTCTGAACACACACACACACCCTATACAGGGTAGGCAGTGAGGCGCAGTGCCCTTTCAAACACACACTGACGGATTTAAAATTAACAGACGCCATTTCTGAAGCCAACTTGCCTGACTAAGATACTGCTAACATTCAAGGTGTCAAATAGGTGGGCTCTGGGACCCCATAATGAAACCTTTAGACCCCCTGAAAGCTTGAAAATCAAAATTGGTCCCGTGAAAGCAAACTTTAGAAACATGTTACGGTGGCATGAATGAGAAGCCATTGCAGCAGCTGGCAGAGAACTCATCATTGGCAGAGTGGAGAAGGCAGATGTCTGTGAATGCCTCTCGAGCTGGGCGGAGCAGGGCAGTTGAGTGGCGGTAGGGTGGGCGGGGCTAAATGCTTTATAAGGCACCGGCTATCTGGCAGGTTGAAAAGATTTCAGAAAGAGATTACTTGAGAAAAAGGATAAACTAGTGTTGTGAACTTGAGGGCCCAAAGCACATACATTCCAACACTACCTTCAAAATTGCCCTCTAGAGGGGGATGTCACTGTCAGACCCAGGCTAGTAATAAGGGCAAGCACCCAATCTTTATAAAATAAAACAGTTGATTTCGTAAAAAAGCTATGTAAATACACAAAGCTCCATAGAGCACACAAACCAGAAATGAGCTGCCAGCCAGGACAATCCAAGGCAAACAAATTCCAAACCGAAAATCCAAAAACAGAGCCACCAGGTAGAAAATCCAGTTCTAATAATCGCCCTAAACTCAAGACAAGGTACGCTATGCTAGCATAACTGAAGTTCTTTTTCTCACAGTGGTTATTCTGACTTCCCCTCCCAAAGCTTACCGTCATTTAAAGATAAAAAACAAAACATATACGAGCTGATCATCTATGTATATACGGCCTCCCCAAATAACGTACAGAATCACTCATATACAGTACTTTTAAATACCGGATAGAGGAGAACAGACTGTAAAATTCGGCCTGCACCCCAATCAGTTTATCCCACCAATATACACATAAATAATCACAAAAACACTCAATACAAAATGTATCTACAAAAGACGCACCCATACAGTTAACCCCACCTATCTCTCTATCCTTCTATGTAAAAGCCGTCGGGATTGTCTTTCCATCCCGTGAGTGCTACGCAGGCGCGGAGTTTCACACACTCCCTGTCCATTTTGCAATGCACGATGGGATTTGTAGTTTCGTTTTTCCAGGTAAAAGATGATTTTCTATTCCAGACTGTGCGATATCTTCTTCTTCTTTCTTACTATATAAAAGCGGTCGGGATTGTCCTTCCGTCCCGTGAGTGGAAAGCGTAGCGGTATTCCGCTTATCACAGACTTACTACTTGCAGCTTGCGGTACGAAGCGACATGATGTGAGCAGAGTTCTGGTGCTCCCATCGTTCTCTTGCTTTTGTGCGCGATGCGCTGGAAAAATAGACAAAATTATGTCTCTGGAAATAATTAATGTTGATGGAGTACAAATGCCTCACCGCGTAGTAAATATCAGGGGGGTTCAAAAGGGCGACCTCAATATAGAAAAAAAGTTTAAATTACATCACAAAAATAACAGAAACTACGAGTATTAAAGTAAAACCGCTCAAATGCAATATAACCAAATTAATGAGTTTGTATAAAATATTAAATTGATGTACATATTGAATTGCCTTAAGAAGTGGTCCACTTAAAAGTCGGTCGCCTTAAAAGGCGGGTCAGCCTAGTATATAAAATCCAACGTCTGTCTGTCTATCTGTCCGCTTTACACGAGAGAACTTACTCAACGGATTTAGATCGGTTTTGTTTTCTACAGTTTGCTTGAACATCCCGGTTGATTTTGCGATTTCTCTTATCACGTTAAGCATCATAGCTGCGATTTATAAGCGCGAATCCGACTGCGAGAAGCGCCAGCCTCCGTTTGAGTCGGGTCTGTATATCTGTCCGCTTTTCACAAGAGAACTTACTTAATGGATTTCGATGGGGTTTTTTCTATTATTTGCTTGAACATTCCGGTTGATTTTGCGACATTGCGCAAAGTATCCTAGTTTGCTTGAGGAAACGATTAATAAGAGCGAACCCGAGAGAGAGAGAGAAGCTGCAGGCCGAGGGAAGGAGGGCCGGCACTCAAGCGCCAGCCTCCGTTCGAGTCGGGTCTGTCTGTCTGTCCTCTTTTCATGAGAGATCTACTTAACGGATTTAGATCGAGTTTTTTTTCTGTAATTTGCTTGTAAACTCTGGTTGATTCTGCGACTTCTCTCATCACGCTATCATAAGGCGCTTTTCCACTGCATAGTACGGCACAGCACGGTTCAGTACAGCTCACCTTGGTTCGGCTCGGTTTGCGTTTCGACTGCAGTTTAGTACTGCTTTAGAGTGGGCGGGATTATTCACGTATCGTTATAGTTGCGCCGCCTCTACTGCCGTGACACCGTGGAACTTTTACAACAACACGCAGACAACGACAACACTTTAGCTCGACGACGCGCAAGGGTAAGCATCTAAAAAAAGCACATCACTAGCTAACTTTTATCACTGTTACAAAGCATAAAATGAACTTAACTGCCAGTGTAACATTAAAATGCTGATTCTGTATATTACAGATCTTCCACATTTTGCAAAAAGTCGCGCAACAGACCATCTGTTTGGACATTTAACCGTGCTTCAGAGTGGTGGGATGTGATTGTTCCCGGTTTTACAAACACTCAGTGGCTGGAGAACTTTCGAATGTCTGAAGAAACATTCATCCACTTATGCAACAAACTGCGTCCAGCGATGGAGAGACGGGACACAAACATCCGCGTGTGTGTACCTTCAAAGAAAAGAATAGCCAGTGACGCAGTAATGACGATTTTCTCTGGCCAATCAGTGACCAGCAGAGTTTACACGTCACGTTTTCGTAACGGTTCGGCGCTTGGAACCTCGGCTGAGGTGGTACGAAAAAAAGGACCAGGTACCAGGTACTGTTCCCAGTGGAAAACCCCCCAAAAGTGAGCTGAACTGAACCGTGTCGTGCCGTACTATGCAGTGGAAAAGCGCCAATAGTTCGCTTGTGGCAACGATTTATAAGCGCGAATCCGACAGAGAGAGGCTGCGGGACGGGGCCATCTTCACACAAGCGCCAGCCTAAGTTCGAGTCGGGTCTGTATGTCAGACCACTTTGCAGGAGACATCTACTTAACGGATTTACATTGGTTTTTTTTCTAGAATTTGTTTGAACATTCCTGCTGATTTTGCATCACGCTAAGTATCATAGTACGCTTGCGGCAGCGATTAATAACCGCGAATCCGACTGTGAGAGGCGGCGGGGCGGGCCCATTCTCACTCAAGCGGCAGCCACTGTTCGAGTCGGGTCTGTATAACTATGAGCTTCTCAAGGGAGAACTACTTAACGGATTTAGATCGGGTTTTTTTTCTATCGTTTGCTTGAACTTTCAACATTGCGCCAAGTATCCTTGTTTGCTTGATGAAACGATTAATAAGCGCGAATCCAAGAGACAGAGAGGGGCTGCGGGCTGAGGGAAAGGGGGCGGGCACTCAAGCGCCAGCCTCCATTCGAGTCGGGTCTGTATGTCTGTCCTTTTTTCAGGAGAGAACTACTTAACGGATTTAGATCGGGTTTTTTGTATCATTTGCTTGTAAATTCTGGTTGATTTTGCGACTTCTCTCATCACGCTAAGTATCATAGTTCGCTTGCGGCAGCGATTTATAAGCGTGAATCTGAGGGAGAGGCAGGGGGAGGTATACAATTAATCAATTGGTGCTCAAATGATTTGACACGCTGTCACATACGTACACTTCAATAAATACGGTTTTAGAAAACAATGATTCAGTCCGTTATGCTACAGAATTTTTAAATCCCATTAATCCTCCTGGCATGCTGCCCCACAACTTAGCATTGAAACGATTATTCTTTTGAGAAACCTGAGTCCACCCAAACGTTGCAGTGGTACCCGTCTCCAGTTCTGTCAGCTTCAGACCAAAATCATAGAGGCGATAATCAACACAGGATGTGGCATTGGCGAGAGGGTTTCAATCCCTCGAATTCCTCTAATCGCGACAGACATGCCCTTCAAATTCAAGAGATTACAGTTCCCGGTAAAGCTTTGCTTTGCCACGTCAATTGACGAGACCCAGGGACGGACACTCAAGCTGGCAGGGGTTGATCATAGCTCACCAGGCTTCTCTCATGGTCAGCTTTTACGTTGCTTTTCCCCAATTTAGTTCCCCAAGAAACCTATATGTCCTCACCCCAGATGGCAAAACTAAAAATATTGTGTATCAAGAGGCTCTTGGATACAAAAGCTATCAATATAAACATTTTTTAAAATTTGTTTATTGATTTTTAAAGTTTGTCCTGTTTCACTACTACACGGATGGTGCCGCAGTGGATAGCTTATCTTATATATAACCGATGTGTGGAAGTGTGTCTGTCTGTCTGGCCCGGAAGTGAGAGGTGGAGTCAGAGTAAGGGCTCCGCCTCCGAGGAAACAGAAAACTTTCTCAGCCGCGAATACACAAGCGAGGCGAGCACATCGGTAAAACGAATCCTCCTAGGAGAGAGACGCCCAGAGTAGTTCCTTTCAATTACCTGACATCTCTACATTTCAATTTTATTTTTCTAGGACCCCGTGCATTACTACGGAAGCCGAGAGAGGATGTGCAATATCGTTATTTTTTAAAATTGTCTCCTTGAGATAACAGACTAATTTTATCGCGATCTGGAGAAAACGAAACTTGACCTATGCTCCTGGTATCAGGCTCACTTAGACTGCGACACCTATACAGCTGAAGCCTTGCTAACCGTCTTCTTAAATGACGGACACATCCATCCATCCATCCATTATCCAACCTGCTATATCCAGTTAAATCTGTGTAATTATAATGTATTGTTATTATAAATTACACTCTGGACAGTTTTGATCTTGAATGTGCTTATCTTGTCAGGTGACAGAAGACACTGACATATGAATCAAGTAGCCTTAGTAACAATGTGAAGTACAGAATTTTTGGAACTTCCTTGAAATATCCATCCATCCACCCATCCATTTTCCAACCTGTTGAATCCGAACACAGGGTCACGGGGGTCTGCTGGAGCCAATCCCAGCCAACACAGGGCGCAAGGCAGGAACCAATCCCGGGCAGGACGCCAACCCACCGCAGCCTTGAAATATCTTTTTTTTTCTTTTAAACATTTTATTGAATTTATTTAAACCAAATAACATTCCATACAAGCAAGTCAATTTTTAAAAAACTAGGTTTGAAATATCATAACTATAATGTAATACAGTCAGTCATTTACCAACCCGCTATATCCTAACACAGGGTCACGGGGGGTCTGCTGGAGCCAATCCCAGCCAACACAGGGTACAAGGCAGGAACAAATCCCGGGCAGGGTGCCAGTCCACTGCAGGGCACACACACACACACACACACACCCCTAACCTGCATGTCTTTGAACTGTGGGAGGAAACCCACGCAGACACGGGGAGAACATGCAAACTCGACTCAGGGAGGACCCGGAAAGCGAACGCAGGTCTCCTAACTGTGAGGCAGCATCGCTATTCACTGCGCCACCGTGCCGCCCGGACTCAGACAGCATTTCTGTAATATATCAAACTATTCTACAGTCCCTCTCTTTCAAAGATCCCAGAGTGCAGTGGGAAAAGGATCTCTCACTCAACATCTCAGAAAAGGAGTGGAAGGTAGCAATGCAGAGAATTCACTCGAGCTCCATATGCGCAAAGCATACAATTATTCAACTCAAAAATTATATCTATCGAGCACATCTGTCTTTTTAAAGCGGAGAAGGACAAACTGTGATCGCCTTCACTACACTATTGGCACGTAGACTTATCTTGCTCAACTGGAAGTCAGTGGGTAACTGATGTTATATTTTGTCTGAAAATGGAAAAAATCAAATTCTAACTGAGAGGATCTGTGCAGAACTTTTTGAAAACCTGGCAGGACCGAATCAACAGCATTTTAAACATTTAAAGTACTGAGGAAGCAGATTCTCATCCATTATCCAACCCGCTATATTATTATAAATTACACTCTGGACAGTTTTGATCTTGAATGTGCTTATCTTGTCAGGTGACAGAAGACACTGACATATGAATCAAGTAGCCTTAGTAACAATGTGAAGGACAGGATTTTTGGAACTTCCTTGAAATATCCATCCATCCACCCATCCATTTTCCAACCAGTTGAATCCGAACACAGGGTCATGGGGGTCTGCTGGAGCCAATCCCAGCCAACACAGGGCGCAAGGCAGGAAACAAACCCTGGGCAGGGCACACACACACACACACACACACACACACTAGGTACAATTTAGGATCGCCACCTAACCTGCATGTCTTTGGGTTGTGGGAGGAGACCCACGCAGACACGGGGAGAACAAGCAAACTCCACGCAGGGAGGACCGGGGAAGTGAACCCAAGTCTCCTTACTGCAAGGCAGCAGCGCTACCCACTGCGCCACCATGCCACCCCATTTATCTGTATTCACTTATTAATTCATCTATTTACATGTTTTTTACTAGCTTTAAGTTTTACTCTGCTGGCCATGCTCTCTTTCTCAGGGATGGGGTTTGATGTGTCAGTCAGTCAGTCAGTCAGTCATCATCCTACCTGCCATATCCTAACACGGGGTCACGGGGTCTGCTGGAGCCAATCCCAGCCAACACAGGGTGCAAGGCAGGAAACAAACCCCAGGCAGGGCGCCAGCCCACCGCATTACACACACACACACACAGGGGACAATTTAGGATCACCAATCCACCTAACCTGCATGTCTTTGGACTGTGGGAGGAAACCCACACAGACACGGGGAGAACATGCAAACTCCACACAGGGAGGACCCGGGAAGTGAAGCCCATAAAAATGTGTTCTTTTATCTCTTTTGATTGTTTGGATCTCTTATCTTTACTACGTTTCTTCAGTGGGAAAGTCGTTGAAACTGAAGCAAGGATGGGTATATTTAGAAAGTGAAGACTACCTTTCTCGGTTCGCTTCCCGGGTCCTCCCTGCGTGGAGTTTGCATGTTCTCCCCGTGTCTTCGTGGGTTTCCTCCCACAGTCCAAAGACATGCAGGTTAGGTGGACTGGCGACTCTAAAATTGTCCCTAGTGTGTGCTTGGTGTGTGTGTCCTGCGGTGGGCTT
The DNA here is from genome assembly GCF_016835505.1 of Polypterus senegalus. Lineage (NCBI taxonomy): Eukaryota > Metazoa > Chordata > Cladistia > Polypteriformes > Polypteridae > Polypterus > Polypterus senegalus. The sequence goes on from NC_053158.1 coordinate 199,546,608, forward strand.
GTTTCCTGCCTTGCGCCCTGTGTTGGCTGGGATTGGCTCCAGCAGACCCCCGTGACCCTGTGTTCGGATTCAACGGGTTGGAAAATGGATGGTTGGATACTACCTTTCTGCCATTCTTCATGTTAACTGGGCGACAGCTGACCCATCAATGACGCCTCCTGGAAAATTTGACATCCTGGACTCCGTGATGCACCGGCGCCGTGCTCCATTACAAAATCCCCCTTTTTTTTTGTCAAATTCCCTTTATCTATCATCACCCCACTGAAGGGTTAGGGGACGGGCTGTATGAAGTGTCTAAATGACTCGTGATTTAGTAGCTCGTGAAAAACCCATGAAAATGTTTCTCTTCCTTTCAGGGGCTTTTTGTCTAAAGCTTTTCATTAAGTGCACATCCCCTCGGAGCAGGGTAGGATTCCAAAGATGTGCGTTTCATAGCTCCCCTGAAGGATACGGACCACTTCATACTAGATGGGGTTTTTTTTATTTTAATAGGAGGCTTGGAAAACTCTTTGAGGAGTTAATCCCGACTGAAAGTTAATAAAAGAGGAGGCTGATTTGTAATAAGAGTTAAACCTCCAAAGCCTGCTAGTGTGAGACAGGCCCACCGATCTTCTTTCATTCTAGAGGACCAGAAGGGATAATAAACATGGAATGGCTGTTTAATAAAGTCCACTTTAACTTTATATTAATTCCTCACTGGCCAGGCGGGAATGTCTTTACCTGATTTAGACTCACACCACTGGGCATAAATCTGCCTTTGTTCTGCTTGAAAAGAATAGGCAGGAAAAGGACCGGGAGATGTGAAAGACAAAGCTGCTAGTGAAGTAAGTAAGGAAGTGCTGTCACACACGTGAGCTTAGGAGAAAGTCAACAAGGCCGGAGGTGAGTGAAATATCACAAGACTATGGGGATGATTTGCGGTGCTAACGCCTCTCTCTCTATTTTTCGTCAGACAAAAAGAAAGTAAAATAACGTACCTTCCATACTTTGTTTCTGGACTTTTCTGGCACCTTCAACTCCATCCAACCTCTGCTCCTTAGGGACAAGCTGACAGAGATGGGAGTAGACTCACACCTGGTGCCATGGATCGTGGACTATCTTACAGACAGGCCTCAGTATGTGCGTCTCAGGAACTGCAGGTCTGACATTGTGGTCAGCAACACAGGAGCGCCGCAGGGGACTGGACTTTCTCCGGTTTTGTTCAGTCAACATACATCGGACTTCCAATACAACTCGAAGTTCTGCCACATGGAAAAGTTCAGGGACGACACTGCTATGGTGGGCTGCATCAGGAGTGGGCAGGAGGAGGAGTATAGGAACCTAATCAAGGACTTTGTTACATGGTGCAACTCAAACCACCTACACCTGAACACCAGCAAAACCAAGGAACTGGTGGTGGATTTAAGGAGGACCAGGCCCCTCATGGACCCCAAGATCATCAGAGGTGACTGTGCAGAGGGTGCAGACCTATGAATACCTGGGAGTGCAGCTGGATGATAAACTGGACTGGACTGCCAATACTGATGCTCTGTGTAAGAGAGGACAGAGCCGACTATACGACTATACTTCCTTAGAAGGCTGGTGTCCTTCAACATCTGCAATAAGATGCTGTAGATGTTCTATCAGACAGTTGTGGCGAGTGTCCTCTTCTACGTGGTGATGTGCTGTGGAGGCAGCATAAAGAAGAGGGACGCCTGGACAAACTGGTGAGGAAGGCAGGCTCTATTGTAGGCACGGAGCTGGACAGTTTGACATCCATGGCAGAGCGACGGGCACTGAGCAGACTCCTGTAAATCATGGAGAATCCACTGAATCCACTGAACAGGAGCAGCTTCAGAGACAGACTGCTGTCACCATCCTGCTCCACTAACAGACTGAGGAGACCCCACACTATGCGACTCTTCACTTCTACCTGGGGGGGTAAACGTTAACATTATACAAAGTTATTGTCTGTTATACCTGCATTGTTATCACTCTTTAATTTTATATTGTTCTTTATCAGTATGCTGCTGCTGGAGTATGTGAATTTCCCTTTGGGATTAATAAAGTATCTATCTATCTATCTACTTCCGGGTTCCCAAGATGGCCACCAAACGTCACGTCCTCATCCGGCTCCCTCTGATGATGTCACTTCTGGCTCCATCTCAATGATGTCACTTCCGGTCGGCAGAAGATGACGTCACTTCTGGTTCCTTACGATGACATTGATTCCGTCTGGCAGTCATCTCCTGCCACATCATTTCCGCCCGCCATTTTGTTACAGTATATAGTCAGTTGATCGAGCTGCCCTGTGGGACATCCTGAGGGTTCGTGGGATCCCCTTGAGTTTGCTGGATATCATGGCCGGCCTGTACACTGGTAAAGTGAGTGCTGTGCAGAGTGGAGGTAGGACCTCTGTGTTTTTCCCAGTTGATTCTAGGGTCCCTCGGTGGTCTGTTTTGCTCCTACTCTGTTCAATGCTTGTATGGACTGGGTGTTGGGCAGGTCGTGCAGTCCAGCAGCTGTGGGGCATCTGTTGGTGAAGAAAGATTCACAGATCTTGACTTTGCTGACGATGCTGTGATCTTCACGGAGTCAATGGAGGTTCTGATCGGGGCACTTGAGAGACTGAATGAGGAGTCTGAGTGTCTGGGCCTGCGACTGTCCTGATAAAAACTAAAGAACCAGGCCTTTAATGACCTCTTGGGCACAGCCATCAGCAGTGTGTCTGTCTGCGGAGAGAGTGTGGACTTTGTTGAGAGGTTTACTTACCTTGGCAGTGACATTCATGTCTCTGGTGACTCTTCTTATGAAGTCAGTAGACAGATTGGGAGAGCATGGGGGTCATGAGGTTGCTGGAAAGGGGTGTGTGGCGCTCCTGATATCTGCAAAAGAACAAAGGTCCAAGTCTTTAGAGTCCTGGTGCTTCCTCTCTTGCTATGTGGTTTGAGACATGGACACTATCCAGTGACCTGAGACGAAGACTGGACTTCTTCATGTGTGTCTCTATGGAGAGTCCTTGTTGTTCTGCTGGTTTGACTTTGTGTTGCTCACGAAGTCCCGGAGGAGGCCCATGACCTGCATTGTGAGGGAGTGTCAGTTACGGCACTACGGCCATGTGGTGCGATTACCCGAGGGTGATCCAGCTCGTAAGATCCTCATTGTTGAGGACCCGAGTGGCTGGACCAGGCCACGGGGTCGCCCACGTAACACCTGGCTGCGGCAGATAGAGGGTCATTTCCGGAGGGCGGGACTGGACAGCATGTCTGCCTGGGGGTTTGCCAACCGGGATCCCGAGTTGTTTCGTCGTGCGGTGGGTGCAGCAATGCGCTGTACCAGTGCAGGCTCCCCAACTTGACTTGACTTGATAAAAACGCCATCTTTGTAATTCACATTAGTCAACTGCTGTAAAAAGTATTTTGATCAATGATTTGCCTTTTTTGCATTCTTTTGTCCATTGGACATTATAACGGGGACAGTCCCCAACTCTTTTCCTTTGTGGAAGCTGTGTTATTTCATTACAGTGTCTATGTGGCTTAACACTTTGGTGCAATCCGAGACTTAGTTGAACGATTTGAAACTTGGAGCATTATAACAAAACAAAAAAAAAAGAATCATTTATGACATTTTTGTGACAATACGTCTGCTTTTGGCCTCTCCCCTTAGAGGGTCACCATAGCAGATTATATCTTCCTGTCCTTGCCATCTTGCTCTGTCACACCCACCACCTTCATGTTCTCTCTCACCACATCCCTAAAACTCCTATAGGCCTTCCTCTTCTCCTCTTACCTGACAGCTCTATCTTTAGTACCCTTCTCTCATTATACCCAGCATCTCTCCTCTTCACATGTCCAAACCAACACAATCTCACCTCTCTGATTTTGACTCCAAACCATTCAACCTGAGCTAACCCTCTGATGTATATTCGTGGCCAAAAGTTTTGAGAAAAAAAGTTTTGTGCCCTGTGTTGGCTGGGATTGGCTCTAACAGACCCCCGTGAACCTGTAGTTAGGATATAGCGGGTTGGATAATGGATGGACAAATATGAATTTTCACAAAGTTTGCTGCCTCAGTTTTTATGATGGCAATTTGCGTCTACTCCAGAATGTTCTGAAGAGCGACCAGATGAATTGCAATTAATTACAAAGTCCCTCTTTGCCATGAAAATGAATTTAATCCCAAAAACCCCATTTCCACTTGTCACACACACACAATTAGAGGGAAGCCTAAACAAGTGTGAAAGTATGAAAGATGGGGGATTGGAAGAGAGTAGTATCATCCATTATTCAACCCGCTATATCCTAACTACAGGGTCACGGGATCTAATCCCAGCCAACAAGGGTGCAAGGCAGGAAACAAACCCCAGGCAGGGTGCCAGCCCACCGCAGGGCACACACACTGGGACAATTTAGAGTCGCCAATGCACCTAATCTGGATGTTTTTAGACTGTGGGAGGAAATCCACGCAGACACGGGGAGAACATGCAAACTCCACACAGGGAGGACCCAAGAAGCGAACCCAGGTCTCCTTACCCACTGCGCCACCGTGTCGCCCATTCATATTTGTGTCATTCTCAAAACTTTTGGCCACAACTATACATTAGAGCAGGAGTTCCCAAACTTTTTTTTTGCCGCAGACCCCTTTACCAAAAACTTTTAAAACCATCGACCCCCTAATCACATGCAACGGTTTTTCATGGCCACACTTGCTTTGATAAGTTCGTTAAGACAATGCACAGACATGTTTGTGCTCCGTGTATTTTCATGCATTCTTACGTGTGACTCTTTTAATGACACATTTTACCTTTTCGTTCACAAGTTTGGTATGTAATGTGTTTTTATCAAAAAAGTGTTTTTTTGAATTATTTTGCTTCATAATTAGGTATCATAGATATTTTGAAGTAACAAACAAATAGCAGTAGTAAGGGGGTCTATTTTTGCTGTCGTCGACCCCCACATTTTTTTATTGAAACTATCGACCCCTAGAAAGTTCAAATCGACCCCAGGGGGTCAATATCGACCACTTTGGGAAGCCTTGCATTAGAGGGTGAGCTCAGGTTGGATGGTCTGGAGTCACAATCAGAGAGGTGAGATTGTGTTGGTTTGGACATGTGAAGAGGAGAGATGTTGGGTATAATGAGAGAAGGGTACTAAAGATAGAGCTGTCAGGTAAGAGGAGAAGAGGAAGGCCTATAGGAGTTTTGGGGATGTGGTGAGAGGGAACATGAGGGTGGTGGGTGTGACAGAGCAAGATGGCAAGGACCGGAAGATATAATCTGCTATAGTGAACACGGGTCTCCTAACTGCAAGACAGCAGTGGTACCACTGCGCCACTGTGCCGCCTCTGCTAATATCCTCCTGGTCAAATAGATGCAAGTATACTGTACATATAAATTACCTCTCTATTTCCATGTGACACAAATGGTGACTGTGGAACCAGCGTGTAGGTGAACTAACCGATTACGCTGCCAGTCAAATTTACGTCCAACGGGGAAAAATATAAAGTGGCCTCGCGAAGTACAACATTTTCCTAAAAACGAAAGCGGGTGCTCATGTCAGCTTAAGCACAAGCAGGCAGACGCAGACAGCGCCTGTCTGATTTGACGTTATGTTTTCCGAATACAAATAAATGGCAAAACATTTGTACGAAATAAATATTCATAAATATCCCCTATTTCTACTTATCTGAATATCGGATTCGGATCCACTCCTACATTACAGGGTAAGGCCAAACGTTTAATCAGAACTTACACCTGATCCAGAATTTCACCTAAGTTCTTCAGTTGCAAATACGTTACGTTAAGTTCACCGTTCTTAGAAAAATGAGCTTGTTCAATCGGCGCGCCTTTTTTGAACTCGTTCATGCACAGCACCGACTCTGGGTGTCATCTACATATGAGTGAAAATGAATGTTATGTTTTCCAATGCGACTTCCCAATGGAAGCAAGTAAAGTGAAAACCTGCGGGACACCATATTTAACTTGTTGTTTTAATGATGGATTGCTGTCAGCACATTTCTGTACGTACTGGAACTGATTTGATAAATAAGAAGTAAAACGGGCAAGGACTGTGGCCGTCAGCCTAATGCCAGTTTCCACCCTGTGCACTAAAACAGAATGATCAGTGGTGTCAAATGGTGCGCTTAAATCGAACACATTAATTACAGTGGAATTTCCTTCATCAGAGGATACCAGAGTGTCATTCACAACACGTGTTAGTGCCATTTCTGTATGACGACTGGTGTGGAACCCAGACTGGAATTTTTCAAATAAATTCTCATGTGTAAGGTGAGCCTGAAGCTGCATGGTGACAACAATTTCAAGTATTTTAGAGAGAAAGTGTAAATTTGAAATGGGTCCATAACATTTAAACAAATGTGGGTCTAGCTCTGGCTTTTTATGTAATGGTCTGATAACTGACATTTTTAGTTCATCAGGAACTGCGGCATTGTACTGATGAAGCTAAGAATATGTGCTGCCTGAACATCAACTGAGCTTTTGTGCAGATGTACCGACCACTGCACGTCTTGCACATCACACAGGCACCCAAAGTAAGCCGGCTAAGATGGACCATTTGATGCATCCTGCATATCTTTAGACTCTAAGATGAAATTAGAGAAGTCAAACATGGGGAGAACAAGCAAACTCAACAGAGACACTGGCAGAGCCAGGCTATGAACACTGATCCCTAGAACTGAAAGATGGTAAAGCTAATCATTCCGAATGTTATATGGCACCTTTCACATAAGGGATTGTGGCGGGTGGCGCCAGTGTGTGGAGAGTATTATCAGGACAGTTTCTCCCCCGGGTCAATAGAGGGCAGCCCCCTTGGTTTCCAGTGGGGCCACGGGTTATAAACTGTGGACTGGTCTGCCTGCTACTATAAGAGATGACCTTTCAGTCTCAGCTTTCAAATCCTGGCTGAAGACTCACGACTTCAGTTTAGCACACCCTGACTAGAGCTGCTGATTAACTGTACAGACTGCATCTCTCCTTTGGTAGTCATTAACACTAAAACATAAGGAATATGATACAGGCAGTCCCCGGCTTACATACGAGATAGGGACTGTAGGTTTGTACTTCAACAACAACAACAACAACAACAACATTTATTTATATAGCACATTTTCACACAAAAAATGTAGCTCAAAGTGCTTTACATAATGAAGAATAGAAAAATAAAAGACACAGTAAGAAAATAAAATAAGTCAACATTAAGTAACATAGAATAAGAGAAAGGTCCGATGGCGAGGGAGGACAGAAAAAACAAAAAAAAAAACTCCAGGCGACTGGAGAAAAAAAATTAAATCTGCAGGGGTACCAGGCCATGAGACCACCCAGTTGAATTGAGTTGAATTACTTAAGTTGAATTTGTATGAAAAGTCGGAACAGGTCCATTATTTTAATAAGTGCTATTGTTGACCGACTGTAACCAAGTGCTCTGCCAATGAATGATTAGAGTTTCACCTCTCTCTGACGTTTTTATTATTTCTACTTTATTTTCCATGGTGATGGTTTTTCTCTTCTTTACTGTATCACCAGCACTTGCATCAGTTTTGTGTTTCAGAGACATCGTTGAAGGGTGAAGACAAAAGGTTAAGATGAGCTCCTCTGCACAGCACTGTACACGCGATCACAGCAGGAAGGCACCCGTCGTCAACACGCCTGATGTACTGATGAGAGACAACTTCCTGCTATGTGCGTAACAGTACAAGCAGGCTTGCTATTGAGTATGAACGGGGGCGGCGGGGGTTCATCACCAGCCCACCTCACAGTCACCTCCACTACGGTAGGCTGCCTGCAGCATCCGCCCATCGAGAACAAACACGGTGCGGCCAAAGGCGGGTAGTTAATCGCCCACCACCAATTCAACAGGAAGCCATCTAAGGCACACTACAATGCTACCCCCGCCACCCCGTTCACCCTCAATGGCTTCCATTCAGCGACAACCAGGTCACCACTTGCAGCATTACCAGCCGTGTGTGCTGGGTGGGCAGTGAAACGCCCCCCTCCGCTCCATTCAGCCTGCGTCCAGTCAGGAGCAGTAGCTGCGGTGGTGTAGTGGGCGGGCAGCAAACCATCGTCCTGCACACGAGCGATAGCTGTGGCCCTGGTGACTATGGCCCACGGGTCACTGCTTGCCGCTGGGAGCCGCCCGAGGGACACTACACTGAGCGAGCAGCGAAATTGCCCCCCCCCCTCCAGCCACCACTTGCAGCGTCCCCAGGCCGAAGATGACGGAGTGCGTCGCAGCTGCGGCCTTGTTCGTAAGTCGTAGGTCGGATGTCCGCAACATGGGGACTACCTGTAGTTAGAATTTGTTACTCGCCCTCACCTATTCTGTTTATCCTCTCGGTACTCAAATGTGGCACTTGGTGCCAAGGCCCACCTGCCAAATTGCCTAAGGTCAAGTCATCTCTGATGGAGGATCTCAGGAATCATCGGGAAGAGGGGTCCTTTCATCGGATTGGCTGGCCCAGCTGTGGAATGGCCAATAGGGGGAGGCAGCTTGATAGCTGAGGTCTCCAGGACTCTAACCAAATCCAAGTCGTATTATGGGATATCATCTACTGTTAAATTCTGCTCCGTACTTGTAATATTTTTATTTTTTTACTGTATTGAGGATTTGTTCTGTTCTGTGTATTGTATTGTATTGTATTGTATTGACCCCCTTTGTTTTGACACCCACTGCACACCCAACATACCAGGTAAGGGGTCTCTCTTTGAATTGCCTTTCCAAAGGTTTCTTCCATTTTTTCCCCCTACAAGTGTTTTTTTGGGTTTTTTTTCTTGTCTTCTTAGAGAGTCAGGGCTGGGGGGCTGTCAAGAGGCAGGGCCTGCTAAAGTCCATTGCGGCACTTCTTGTGTGATTTTGTGCTACACAAAAATAAATTGTATTGTATTGTGTTCTCAAAAGTTAAAGCGAACTTTATTGACATCTCAACCACATACACAAGCATACATATAGACAAAATTGCGAAAGTTAGGGTCCACAGTGTAATGACATGAAGTGCAAATAAAAAATTAAAATTAAATGAAAACTAGAATTAAAGTTAAAAATGTAAAATTAAAATGAAAACACAAACAAGACAAGACATTGTGCAAAGACAAGTATTGTATTATGAGCATGGGAGCTCAACCCTGTCAGAACCCGTGGCCACCACCAGGGGGCGCATGGACCTTTCCAGGGCCATTATTTGGACACGCTTCCATGTGGCCAGAAGAAGCTCGTCAGGCACCTATAAAAAGGGGCCAGTCCCACCATTCAGGGGCCACAGTCTGGAAGAAGGAGTGGAGGTAGATGGACTGGCGGCAAGAAGGGGGCTGAGTATTGGTGTGCTGTGGTGCGGTGTTGGTAATTTGTGCTCTTTTGCTGTTGAGTTGAACCTTCTTACACAGTACTTTACAGGCCTTCTCTACCCGAGGTTATATAAACCCATTCTGCATCTCACGTCCTGGCAGGCCACTTTCTGTAAATCTGTGTCTCTCGCTCTTTGCGATGCACAAGCTGGGCCAGACTCAGCAGCTTTGATTTCTGGACTCACTCTCAAGAGTGTTGCAGGTGGGATGTGCAGCTCATCACCAAAGGCAGCTCACAACAGCTCATGCAGGATGGCACCAGCTGTCAGCCCACGGGTCCTCAACGGCCCTGTGGCTCTTGTCTCTTCTGGGTCACGTCAGGAAGAGTTTCTCTGTCCAAATCTCAGAGCAGGAAGCATTCGGCGTGCCTCTCATGAGCAGGCGACACTTGACCTAATTAGCTGAACGGCTTTGTTTGAACAGCCTTCTAAATCTGCCATGTTGCTTTGGACGGCTCCTTGAGATATGCAAAGGCACCGTGTGAGTTAGTCTTTAGTAAACTTAAACAGAAGCGTAGAAATGTGCCAATGCTGGGCATTCCTTGAACCTCCTAACAAAATTTTAGAAGTGGCAAACTGGGTTTGGACCATGGAGACAGCAAGCATGAAGTAAAAAAATAAAAATGAAAGACATCATTTATAAACCCTGTGACCACCAGGGGACATAGAAGAATCTCAAATCCCGAGTCACAACTGCATGACACAGTCCCGGGTTCAGGGCGCTCTTAACAGCATTATAGGCCCCCGGGCAAAGCAGTGCACTAGTGCCCCTACCTACCCCACCACACAGCAAATCACAACATACATAAGTTAGTATGGGGCCCCTATGCTCGTGCCCAGCGTGCCCATGTGTTAAGACAAGGTTCCCAATACAAGGTATTTTATTTAACACAATGCCTTGACAGGTTTCCAGTTCTCTCTTTTCAAGGCAGCACAATAAAACAACAGTTTTTTATTCTCCTTCTGCATCTCATTCATGGTCACCTCCGCCTCCAGACTCCAGACTCTGACTACTCATGAAGGAAGCCTGGCATCTTTTATGCTGGACCCAGAAGTACTTCTGGTGCCACAGCATTGCACACTGGAAGTACTTCTAGTTCAGAGAGAAGGGGGTAACGATCCCCTGCTGCTCCTCCTGGTGGCACCCAAGAACCCCAGTGGGGTTGTCTCATGGGACTGCAATTCTCATCCTACTCTAAGGGAATCCATCAGGGTGTCCCACCAGTGGGATGCTGCCATTGTGTGTACGGGACAAGACACTGGGAAGTAGATAGCTTCCGACCTTTTGCGCAGGCCTCCCTTCTGGGAATGGCACCCATACCCATCCAAGTCAGGATGCCAGTCCATCCCAGTCCTTCCACCCTGGCCTCCTTTCCTGGCATGGAACCAGCTTCCATCTGGGTCAGGATGTCTGTCTATCATTGTCCTGCCAGCACAGCACTCAGCATTCATAAACGCTTATTAGGAAAATTTAAGCAGTCACTTGAGAAAGGAGAAGTATCTGTGGACTGGAAAGTTGCAAATGTGACTTCAAGAAAGGAGACAAAATAGATAATAATTCTTTGCATTTATATAGTGCTTTTGTCACTACTCAAAGCACTCAGCAATTACAGATTAAGGACCTTTTTCAAGTCCCAGGTGAGGTAATCACAGATTGTCACCCAAGTGTCACCATCAGGCCTGAATTTTGAGGTATAATATCTTTTTCCAAACATGGAAATCATTTTGCATACAGTTGTCAGGGCTGCATCCCGTGTTTATAGGGGCGTGGTCTCTGGGATCATGACCTCAAATTAATTAGCACATGAGATAAAAGGTCTGCGGTGGGCTGGCAACCTGCCCGGGGTTTGTTTCCTGCCCTGCGCCCTGTGTTGGCTGGGATTGGCTCCAGCAGACCCCCGTGACCCTGTAGTTAGGATATAGCGGGTTGGGTAATGGATGGATGAATGGATAAAAGGTGAGTGGTTGCACTGGGCCTTATCCAATCTACAGATAAATCCTTCGAAATGTCTTTTGAATTCTCGTTATGATTATTTTCATATCTTGCCTGAATATTGACTGTCATTATTGTACTCTTAACTGGGTTTCAGTCGCTTTGTTTTATTTTATTTTTGTTTGTTTTGCCTTTTGCATGCATCTTCTTGGCTTTAACCCAAGAAATCAGTTATCTGTTCTGCTGTCGAGTCAGGACAGCATGTGCGTCTTTGGATCACTTCTGAGGTATGCAATACCAGCCTGAGTTGAGAGGGGGCGCTGGCACTAACCTTCTCCTCTTTTAATTCCTCCACAGCACAGAGGAGATGCCCAGTGAGGGCAATTGATTTATTTACATATTAATAAATTATTTACATATTTATTTATTTATTTCTCCTACTATTAAAGTTTTATTCTGTTGGCCTAGCTCTCTTTCTCATGGGTGGGTGTTGATTAATTTCAAACCTAGTTTTCTGAAAAAACTCGACTTGCTTGTTTAGAATGTTATTTGATTTTAATAAATTCAATAAACTGTGGTGGCCTGGCGCCCTGCCCAGGGTTTGTTTCCTGCCCTGTGTTGGCTGGGATTGGCCCTGGCAGACCCCCGTGACCCTGTAGTTAGGATATAGCGGGTTGGATAATGGATGGAAATTCAATAAAATTAAAAAAAGAAAATTCCTTCACAGAACAGAGGAGACGCCCAGTGAGAACAACTGACTTCGCCCCTTCTGGTGCCTCACCTAAAAATGTCACAACCACCAGAAGGAGGCATTGTGCTGTTGTTGAACAGGACTGCAGGACGGAGCTCCTACCGGGTGATCAAAAGACAACCTGATACTAAACCTGGCAGCTTTTTCTTTTCATTGTGGACTTTTCTGTTACCGTTTCGCCCCCAGTGGCCATTTTCTTTTGTTTTCCCTTGTTAGATTAAACGGGTATGACCAGGTTGTTACCTAACAATAATTCCGTGGTCTTGCAGTTCTCTTATATGACTACAAGTCAAGTCAATTTTAATTAACAGCACATTTAAAAGAACAACAGAAGTCGACCAAACTGCTGTACAGCTTCCATAAATTTCCTCTCTCTATATAAAATCCTAAGCCTAAATAAAACTGCAAAGATTTTGTGCAACAATTTTATGTCCCATTTTTATGTCACACTTTATATATTTATATTGTGACTCATAGGAGGCACTATTGCTTCCTTGAACCACTGTCCAAGACTCCAGACACCAGATAAAAGTCCAATAGTTGACTTTATTTTTATGCCACAGTGCACATAGCACCCTCTCCTCCACTATACTCATATACAAATCACAATACTAACAATAAATCAATCCTCCACTCCCAGACGCGTTGCCACCCTTCCACCCAGCTCAGCTCGCCGTCTGGGAGCTCCTACAGTACTTTTATGCTCCCTGACCCGGAAGTGTTCCCAATCCCCAGTCCATGTGATTCTTTATCACTTCCGGGTCAGGCACAAGTTGTTCTTCTCACCCCGGAAGTACGTCACTTCTGTCGTCGCTCTTCCGACTCTTCGGTCCTCCCTGCAGCTCCCTCTTGTGGCCCCTGTGGTATCCAGCAGGGCTGTGAATAAAACCTACATTGCCCATGATTCCCTGCTGGTCTTCGGGGCACCTCCATACTGCTGGGAGGGCTCCATCTGGCTGCCTGGGGATATTGGCCGGGATGACAAGCTGGCCATATACCACAATATATATATATTGTGGCGAGTGGCTGGGGGTGGTACCCAGCTGGGACGTCCTGAAGGACCAGAGGAGGGATTACGCCTCCTCCAGACCACGAGGGGGTGACCGCCCTGGTGGCTTTGGGGACCACGGGAACAGAGCTTAGGAGCTCAACCCTATAGGGGCCCGTGGTCACCACCAGGGGGCGCCCCAATGCCTGAGGAACCCTGGCCTTCAGCACTTCCGCCACACTTGGGAGTGCCGGCGGAAGTTAATCGGGAGGCACCTGGAGCACATCTAGGTGTGTATAAGAGGGGCCGCCTCCCTCCATTTGATGGCTGGAGTCGGGAGCGGAGAAAGACGGAGCTCGGGAGGAGAGGAAAGGAGGCGGCCTGAAGAAGAAAAAGGCATTGTTGAGGTCTGGACTTTGGGGGGAGTTTTTGGGTTGTGTGCTTCACCTTGTAAATATTAGTGTTGTAAATAAATGTTTATTGGGTGAACTAACAATCTCTGCCTGTCTGTGTCCGGGCCAGCCTCCACAATATATACAGTACATAAATGTTCACACACAAGATTAAAAAGCTAAAACAAAAAGACAGACTTAAGGCAGGACCAAAATTGGTGCTGACCAAATATAAAAAGATAGACGTTTCCAAAGACTAACAGGTCTTTCTTCCCTTCAGAAGTCCCAAACATCATGGAAGGATTTGTATGTGCATTAGAAGAGGTGTATTGTCCTTTCTGATAACCTATCATGATTGGGAATCATGGACGAACGTGTTTTGCTATTTTGTAAACATTATAACTGGCCTCTGAAGCGGAAAGTAAAAACACACGGGGTGCTAATTTCTGTCTAGGATAAAAAAAAAAAAAACAGAAACAGACCCTGCCTCTCCTGTCTGTGCTGATCATTACCCATGATGCAGTGGGACAATCCAGTCAAATTCCCCACATTCCGGCATTGCGCCTACGTGTCTGTAAAAGCGACCTTCATCCGGCATGTTTCCTGTTTTACTTTGCAGTTTCACTTTCTTCAAGGCTGTTCTTGTACATGAAGAACATACCGTCTTCTTAAAATGTTTCTGAAGTCTCACTGCTGACAAACAACTCTGATAAAATGTAAGACATATCTGGCGTGTGTGGTTAGGGGCACCCTGCTCCGCTCCTCTTGTCACAGTCTGACACATATTCCTTGCAATGATTTGTAAAAAAATCTCAGATAGGCAGCAAACACAAGGAAACTAACTTGTAACCCAAGTATGTGATACTTTCATCTATGAGTGCGGTTTTTGCTTAATGCACTTAACGGTTTAAATACATTCACATATACATACTAACTGTGATGGTCCAACCAGAATGGACACTGCTCCCTTACCTGGCCTGATATCCAGAATAAGGGATGGTCAGAAAGGGTGATGAAATCTTCCCTGTCTGTGCCAGGAGGTAAACATGGAGGAACGCTGTGGCAGCAGGTGCACCAGAGCTGGCGTCCTAGCAGCCACGGAGGGACATGTTGGCTGGGGAAGCAATTTGACCAGACTGGATGGCAGTCCTTTTTCTGGTCAAGATCATTCCCCCCCATACACTGGGGAGCAGCATGCCTTCTGGTGGGACCCGTTATGGGCAGCATGAGATTTATAATTCCATGCAGCTGCGCCTTCAACACCATCCAACCTCTGCTCCTTAGGGACAAGCTCACCGAGATGGGAGTAGATTCATACCTGGTGTCATGGATCGTGGACTATCTTACAGACAGACCTCAGTATGTGCGTCTCGGGAACTGCAGGTCTGACATTGTGGTCAGCAGCACAGGAGCGCCGCAGGGGACTGGTCTTTCTCCGGTCCTGTTCAGCCAACATACATCAGACTTCCAATACAACTCGGAGTCCTGCCAAGTGCAAAAGTTCGCTGACAACACTGCTATGGTGGACTGCATCTGGAGTGGGTAGGAGGAGGAGTATAGGAACCTAATCAAGGACTATGTTAAATGGTGCGACTCAAACCACCTACAACTTAACACCAGCAAAACCAAGGAACTGTTGGTGGATTTTAGGAGTCCCAGGCCCCTCATGGACCCCAAGATCATCAGAGGTGACTGTGCAGAGGGTGCAGACCTATAAATACCTGCAGCTGGTTGATAAATTGGACTGGACTGCCAATACTGATGCTCTGTGCAAGAGAGGACAAGACTCAACTATACTTTCTTAGAAGGTTGGCGTCCTTCTACATCTGCAATAAGATGCTGCAGGCATGGAGCTAGACAGTTTAACATCTGTGGTGGAGCGACGGGCGCTGAGCAGGAGAATCCACTGAACAGGATCATCTCCAGACAGAGGAGCAGCTTCAGCGACAGACTGCTGTCACCGTCCTGCTCCACTGACAGACTGAGGAGACCCCACACTATGCGACTCTTCAGTTCCACCCGGGGGGGTAAACGTTAACATTATACAAAGTTATTGTCTGTTATACCTGCATTGTTATCACTCTTTAATAATGTTTTTTATCAATATGCTGCTGCTGCTGGGATTAATAAAGTATCTACCGGTATCTATCTATCAGGTTTTGTGGTGACCACCAGTGGGAGCTGCCTGGAAAATAACTGCTGAGTTACCAAGGTGGTCCTGGTGCTTCCTGATTTGCTATATGGTTGTGAGACATGGACGCTATCCAGTGACCTGAGATGAAGACTGGACTCCTTCATGTATGTCTCTTCAGAGAATCCTCGGGTGCCATTGGTTTGACTTTGTGTTGCTCATGGAGTCCCGAATCAGGCACATGAGCTGCATTGTGAGGGAGCGCCAGTTATGGCACTATGGCAATTCCTATATTGCTTGCTGGAACCTCAGTGCTGAGGACCCAAGCAGCTGGACCAGGCCAAGGGGATGCCCACATAACACTTGGCTGTGTCAGATAGAGGGTCATTTCCAGAGGGTGCCTGGGGGTTGCCAACTGGGATCCCGAGTTGTTTCATTGTGTGGTGGGTGCAGCAGCGTGCTGTACCAGTGCAAGCTCCCCAACCTGACCTGACCTGACCTGACATCATGATACAGATCCTGGTTGGCCTCTGGGGTCATGACATCGGGGTAATTGGTGAAGGATTAAAAAAGGCCTTCACGGTGGCCATTTTGTAGCTGAGATAAGGCAAAACTTAGCAACTTGTGATTCTTTTGATTTTCGGTTACTGTTTCTAACAATCAGCCCTGCCTTTTGACTTTGATTTTTGCTCCGTGATTTGGCTCTAACGTCTTTCCCATTTTCTTTTTTGGTCTTGACCTTTGCTTTGCCCTTGACTCTGTTTTTTTTCTCCACTTCCTCACTTTCTATATATTTTTTTGAACTGTCTGCCTTTTTGTATTTTGCAGACGATACAGGGATTTACATTAACCCGTGACTTGTACAAAGAAACTTTATAAAAGAAGGATTTACTGGAGGAATGGGAAAAAACAATAAAACACTTCAAAGGAGCAAAAAAACAACAAGAAATCTAAAGTACAAAACTGACGTAACAGAAGCATAGAGAGAGCCAGAGATCAAAATCAAAGAAGATGCAAAACTCACAAATCCCACCAAAATCCACCAGGGAGCATTCAGAATGATCTGAATGGACTGCAATTCCCAGGATGCCTTAATAAGGTTAAAGTTGGTCCTTTAGTGGTGATGGACAGATGGCCCCGCCTCTTGGGGATCTACCTACAAAATGCAAAGAATATTAGAGAGCTGCAAAATACACATAAATACTATGTAATAACTAAACAGAGTAAAATTAATAGTAATTAATAAATTAACAGACCAATACAGTCAGTCATTTTCCAACCCGCTATATCCTAACACAGGGTCACGGGGGTTTGCTGGAGCCAAGGCAGGGCACCAGCCCACCGCAGGGCACACATACACACACCCAAACACCAAGCACACACTAAGGACAATTTAGAATCACCATTGCACCTAACCTGCATGTCTTTGGACTGTGGGAAGAAATCGGAGCACCCGGAGGAAACCCACGCAGACACGGGGAGAACATGCAAACTCCACGCGGGGAGAACCTGGGAAGTGAACCCAAGTCTCCTAACTGCGAGGCAGCAGTGCTACCACTGCGCCACCGTGCCGCCATCAGAACAATACAGTACTATCAAAATAATGGAAAACATCCATCCATCCATTATCCAACCTGCTATATCCTAAAACAGGAGCTCTGAGGCTAGAGCTCTGCACTGACAATCAGAAGGTTGTCGGTTCAAATCCCGTAAATGCCAAAAGGGACTCTGCTCTGTTGGGCCCTTGTGCAAGACCCTTAACCTGCAACTGCTGAGCGCTTTGAGTAGTGAGAAAAGCGCTATATAAATGCAAAGAATTATTATTATTATTACAGGGTCATGGGGCTCTGCTGGAGCCAATCCTTGCCAACACAGGGTGCAGGGCAGGAACACATCCCGGGCAGGGCACACACACACACACACACCAAGCACACACTTGGGACAATTTAGGCTCGCCAATGCACCTAGCCTGCATGTCTTTGTACTGTGGGAGGAAACCCACGCAGACACGGGGAGAACATGCAAACTCCATGCGGGGAGGACCCGGGAAGTGAACTCACGTCTCCGTACTGCGAGGCAGCAGTGCTACCCACTGCACCACCCTAATGGAAAACAATGAACAACAATTAAAAGTGAACAAAGAAGACAAAAAGTTTCTATTTAAATATAACCCTGGCTTGACCATAACACCTTAGCTGAGACTGCGCTTTGGCTGGTAGAAAACTTTGCGCATGCTGATAATGATGTCTTCCCATCAGTCCCACTGCTCTCTTGCTGCCTAATGGGAATTGTAGTCCTTGCAATGCCCACCATATTCCATCCCGTTGCTCCAATAAGTCAGTCAACTTTCTCAATGCACAGTGTATTGCAGATTTTCTCTTTCCAGGATATTTTTGATATGATTTATAGACCAGATCTGATGATTAATTCTCACCTTCATTTTTTTCTCTTCCATTTCTTTTCAAGTATTTCATTTCAAATAGATCCTTCACAATGAACATATGGTTGTAAATGGGTCCAGGTGACACAGTGGGTTATTAAGTGTAGATTGCTGGGTGTGAGGAACCAAAGGGTATCCCTGCCAGGATGGGTCCTGTTTCCTTACCAAGCTTGGAGGCCACGGACAAAGAAGGACAAGTGGGGATTGGAGACATTCCTCTGCCGTGCCAGGACGTGGGCACAAGAAGATGCAGCAGTAGCAGCAACTACAGTGGGGTTTGTATCCCAGCAAACCTGGAAGAATACACCGACTGGGCTAGTGGACTTCAATTCCCAGGATGCCTTAATAAGGTTATAAGCGGTCCTTTAGTGGTGAAGGACAGATGGCCCTTGGTGATCCCTCTTGGTGATCTACCTACAAAATGCAAAGAATATAAGAGAGCTGCAAAATAGACATAGATACTACGGAATAACTAAACAGAGCAGTTGCCCAGAGGGGACTGGGCGGTCTCGTGGTCTGGAACCCCTACAGATTTTATTTTTTCTCCAGCTTTTGGAGTTTTTTTTTTGTTTTTTCTGTCCACCCTGGCCATCGGACCTTACTTATTCTGTTAATTAATGTTGACTTATGTTTATTTTTTATTGTGTCTTCTATTTTTCTATTCATTTTGTAAAACACTGTGAGCTACATTTTTTTGTATGAATATGGGCTATATAAATAAATGTTAATTGATTGATTGATTGATACAGCAGGGTTGGCATCCCAGCAACCCCGGAAGAATACATCGACTGGGATAGTGAGACGGGGATTATGGGATAGTGGGCGACTGCCTACAATGGGCAGAGTGTTCCCCCTGTACACCGGATGGCAGCATTCTGTCTGGAGGGCCCTAGTATGGGCACCTGTGGGGGCCAGCATGGGAGTTACGGTTCCATGGGTCTGCTCTGGCAAGTTCTGTAGAGGCTGCCGGAAACAGCTATGGATAACTATGGGCGCAAGTACCATTAGGGTCCTGACTGACCCGTAAGTGCTTCTTGGTGGGGTAATGCATTGTGCACTGGGAGTACACCCGAGTCTGGGTATAAAAGCGAGCCCCCCGCTCGACTCAGGGGAGTTAAGGCTCAGTCGGAGTGGGCGAGGCAGTGGAACAGAGACTGTAGTAAGAAGGTATGCAGTAGTTGCCATTAAACCTCTTTGATTACACATGGACTGTTTGTGTGTGTAGTTGTGTCTGGGGTTTGGGGCGCTGCAACTCCCCCTAGAGGCCACATCAGCAAATTTAAATGGAAATCGATCACACAATAAAGTGTGCTGAAAGCGAAGGGGCCTGAACACTTTTCTAAGCCACTGTATATAGCGCCTTTTCAAGTGAGCCACTTGAGAAGGGACTCATCTAATAAGGAGTGCACATCTAAAACTCCCCATTTTTGTGCGGAGAATAATCTGAGGGAAGCAAATCAGTGGTCGGTCTCCTCTATGGCCTACTTGCGTTTTCCAGGTTTCTATAGTGTTAATTCCACAAATATAGAGCCTGTTAAACAGAGCCATCTTGACAGGAATGGACACGGGTCAAGCACCCTGACAGGACAGTGTGTGCCCCTTCAAGTCTCTCAGTGTGTATACTCGAGACCGCACAGTGCAGAGGGCCATTACATCACACTTCCATTGGTGGCAATCATGCAAATCTATATTTACTGTGAGCGGCCATATAGGAGTAAAATGAAGCATATGGGCACACATGGTACTTAACCATGAAAGCTTTGTGAACACTCATCCAGAGATTGACTAAATGCGGATAAGCTGAGCCGATACATTTATCTCATCATCAGGAGAGTACAAGAGCAGTGAAAGCAATGCCACGCTAATCTCCGCTGGCATGGAAACTGACAAAAGGCCCTGAATCAAGGCTTTATGATGCTTACACCTCGCCGAGGCTAAGAGGGGCACAAAAATAGTCAAAGTTGCATTAACCGCAAAAAAAAAAAACATTTTTTGATAACAGATGTGTTTTTATTTTGACGAAAGCCATACTGTTTTTTTATTGTGTTTGTTGTTGTTCTGGGAGAAGTGCATATTTAAAAGAATGTGGGGCCCCCTAGTGGTGAAGGCAGTCAACTCTAAATCAGAGGTTCTCAGACTCGGTCTTGGTGACAACCTAAGGCTGTTGGGGTTGTTCTCAGGGTAATTGCCAAGGAGGTTAAAATTTTTATATATATAAAAATCCAATGTCTGTCTGTCTTTTCATGAGGCAACTACTTAACGGATTTAGATCGGGTTTTTTTCTATAATTTGCTTGAACGTTCCGGTTGATTTTGTGACTTCTCTCATTGCGTGAATTATCAGTCAAGTGTCACTAAACACATAGTCTGTTTAGAGTTTATTTTCTCCAGCCAAAGATTAATAAGACTCATATGCCAGCGATACGGCTAAGATATGGCATCACCAGGGGCTTCTTATGAAAGGCAGTAGGGCAGCAAGCACAAGGTGGGTCAGTGACATGCGGTGAGGTTCATGGCTGGTGAGGCACTGACTCCTTCAGAGTGAGATTTACAAATACATATAATACAATACAAAACAATTTATTTTTGTAGAGCCCAAAATCACACAAGAAATGATGCAATGGGCTTTAATAGGCCCTGCCTCTTGACAGCCCCCCAGCCTTGACTCTCTAAGAAGACAAGGAAAGACTCCCAAAAAAACCCTTGTAGGGAAAAAAATGGAAGAACCCTTGGGAAAGGCAATTCAAAGGGAGACCCCTTTCCAGATAGTCAAAAAAAAAGGGGGTCAATACAATACAATACGCAGAACAGAAGAAATCCTCAATATAGTCAATCAGTCATTCATATCCTAACATAGGGTCACAGGGGTCTGCTGGAGTCAATTCCAGCCAGCACAGGGCGCAAGGCAGGAACAAATCCCTGGGCAGGGCGCCACACCCACATACACCCACACAACCCACCGCAGGGCACATACACCCACACACCAAGCACACACTAGGGACCAGTGTGTACCAGTGCATGCTTACCACCCTGACCTGACTTGACCTGACATCATGATACGGATCCTGGTTGGCCTCTGGGGTCATGACATCAAGGTAATTGGTGAAGGATTAAAACGGCCTTCACGGTGGCCATTTTGTAGCTGAGATAAGGCAAAGCTTAGCAACTTGTGATTCTTTTGATTTTCGGTTACTGTTTCTAACATTCAGCCCTGCCTTTTGACTTTGATTTTTGCTCCGTGCTTTGACTCCGACGTCTTTCCTGTTTTCTTTTTTGGTCTTGACCTTTGCTTTGCCGTTGACTCTGTTTATTTTCTCCTCTTCCTCACTCTCTATATATTTTTTTGAATTGTCTGCCTTTTTGTATTTTGCAGACGATACAGGGTTTACCATCAACCTGTGGCTTGTACAAAGAAACTTTATAAAAGAAGGATTTACTGGAGGAATGGGAAAATACAATAAAACACCTCAAGGGAGCAAAAAAATAAGTAAAAAAAAAAAATTTGCCTAAACAAGAAATCAAAAGTACGAAACTGACGTAACAGAAGCACAAAATAGTTGCAAGCCAGAGATCAAAATCAAAGAAAATGTAAAACTCACAAATCCCGCCAAAATCCACCAGGGAGCATTCAAAATGATCTGACTGGACTGCAATTCCCAGGAGGCCTTTATAAGGTTAGAGGCGGTCCTTTAGTGGTGATGGACAGATGGCCCCGCCTCTTGGGGATCTACCTACAAAATGCAAAGAATATTAGAGAGCTGCAAAATACACATAGATACTATGTAATAACTAAACAGAGTAAAATTAATAGTAATTAATAGTAATAATACTAATAATAATAATAAATTAACAGAACAATACAGTCAGTCATTTTCCAACCCGCTATATTCTAACACAGGGTCACGGGGGTCTGCTGGAGCTAATCCTAGCCAACACAGGACGCAAGGCAGGAACAAATCCCAGCAGGGCACCAAGCCACCACAGGGCACACACGCACACACACACACCAAGCACACACTAGGGACAATTTAGAATCGCCAATGCACCTAACCTGCATGTCTTTGGACTGTGGGAGGAAACCGGAGCACCCGGAGGAAACCCACGCAGACACAAGGAGAACATGCAAACTCCCCTCAATACAGTATAAAAATATTACAAGAACGGAGCAGAATTTAGCAATAGATGATATACCATAATATGATTTGGATTTGTTTAGAGTCCTGGAGACCTCAGCTATCAAGCTGCTTCCCCCTATTGGCCATTCCACAGCTGGGCCAGCCAATCTGATGAAAGGACCCCCTCTATCCCACGATTCCTACAATCCTTCATCAGGGATGACTTTACCTTAAGCAGGCAGAACAACTTGGCAGGTGGGCCATGGCACCAGATGCCACATTTGAGTACTGAGAAGAGGAACAGAATAGGTGAGGGTTAGTAACAAATTCTAACTATCATATTACTTATGTTTTAGTGTTAATGACTAACAACAGAGATGCAGTCTGTACAGTCAATCAGCAGCTCTAGTCAGGGTGTGCTAAACTGAAGTAGTGAGCCTTCAGCCAGCATTTGAAAGCTGAGCCCGAAGGGGCATCTCTTATAGTAGCAGGCAGACCACTCCACATTTAAGGGGCCCTGTAACTGTATGAACCCCAAAGAGCTTATTCACTATTCAGTTGGCAGCATGCATAATGACTACTGGTTATGTTTCAGATCTCATCAGCATTCTTTACACACACACAAGTAAGGTACATATTGGTTTAAGAAAGAACGTTACCTTTATAGCAACGAGGGAGAGTGGAGAAAGCGCCTTTGCTCCTCACCCTCCATGTGTTTTAAAGTTGCTGTTGCAATTCCACATTTCATACTCATTCAATACAAATGAAAGTATAGAGCGGTGTACAAAAAAAAAAAATGGACTTCAATTTTGACCTTAATTAAAATATTTAGTTTTTTAAAAGCTTTTCATTCTGATGCTTTAATCAATTTTAATACAAACTGCTCAACAAAAGGATAACAAGACAAATAAAGAATATTTTATTTAAGGTCAAAATTTAGTTTTTAAATATTGGATTATTTTTTCTTAGTCTGATCCCATTTTTTTGTAAAATTGAAAACCGTTTATGCTCTTACCTTTATTTGTAGATGAAGTCCTTGCGCCTGTCCATCCCCATGAAAATCTCTCCCACTTATTTCTTATTTTCCTTTAATTTTAAAAATCTTAATCTTACATTTTGGCAGTCAGTCACAACAAAAAATAAAAATGAATCTCTGATCCCGCTAAGTTATTGGCGACTCTGCGAAGAAGAACAGCAGCCACGAGCAGCTGTTGGGCTCACATGTGCCCTCTTCAGGGCGACATTGTACCATCTGCCTCACCTTGTGCCTTTTCATTGCGGTTTTATGTCTGATCAGCAAGACTAAATATGTCACACACATTCATTAGAGATATTAGGCAGACTGTGGTGAGTCAGGATGTATAATAAATGTGTTTGCAAACATTATATTGGCAACATACAGAGAGACAGCAACAGGCATGTGCCAATTGCCTGCATCAACCCGGTGTGTGAGGGAGAGCGCAGTCGAGGTGAGATGAGACTCGTTGCTGCCGCACTGCGCGTTTCTCCCCCGTGTTTATCAGGACATGCGCCTGACTATGACTATAAAAACGATCACAGTTATTGAA
Organism: Polypterus senegalus; assembly: GCF_016835505.1. NCBI lineage: Eukaryota > Metazoa > Chordata > Cladistia > Polypteriformes > Polypteridae > Polypterus > Polypterus senegalus. The sequence goes on from NC_053158.1 coordinate 199,570,261, forward strand.
ATCATACAGAAAACAAATTTATAGCATAGACCAGTGGACACATTTATTTCATATTATCATTATTAGTTTTTTTACTTTTCATGATGACAGGCCCTGGGTCATTCTTAAGATTTAGTTGATGCCTCTCTAAACTGCTAGGGAATCTTCAAATTGTTGTTTTTTGCCAGGAAGACCACACACAGCTAGTATTTATACATATCTCTCTATAAATATAAAATCCAACGTCTGTCTGTATGTATGTCTGTTCTCTTTTCAAGCGAGAACTACTTCACGGATTTAGATTTGGTTTTTATCTAGAATTTGCTTGAACATTCCAGTTGATTTTGCGACTTCTGCCATTGCGCTATGTATCATAATTCGCTTGCGGTAGGGATTTATTTGCACCAATCCGAGAGAGACGAGGTGGGCGTGGCTCTCTTCACTGACGCAAGCACAAGCCTTGGGGTATTCCTTACATCCATGGACATATACAGGGTGGTCCAGATCTAATTATGCAACTGTTCGACTGACAACCATCTCCCCGCCATTTTGGAATACAGGGCAGGTGCTGCCATCTATCGGCAACAAAAAGAATTTTGAGTGAAATCTTGATGTGCAGGGCAGGTGCTGTGAATTCTCTATGTAATAAACTTAATAAGTTATAGCGTAATGAAAATTTCATGATTAGATCTGGACCACCAAATATAGGTAGACGCCGCATTCACTGTGTTGCCCAGTTGACATGATACGTCAGCACGTCCGCCCTATTGTGAGTGGCAAAAGTGCCATTTAAACTAATACAGGAAACCAGGTTTTCTGATGAAAAAACAATAACGTTTAAAACAGTATCGTTTACATACAACAGATTTTGGCGAATCGTTAAAATGCAATTATATATCCATTTATACACTAATAATGGCAATTATTAAATAATAATAATTATTATTATTAAATAATTCATCCCATATAAGTAACATTTCTCAGACTGCCTTCTTCCATCTCTGAAGCATTTCTAGACTTCGTCCTGTTCTTACGCAAGACAGTCCTGAAGTATCGGTTAATACCCGAGTCACCTCACGTATAGATTACTGTAATGCTATTCTATCTGGCATCCCACAAAAACGTATCCATCGCTTACAACTTCTTCAAAATTCTGCTCAAAGGATAATAACCTGCTGCTCTAAATCCACTGAACATATCACACCGATTCTCTCTCAACTTCACTGGCTCCTTGTTAACTACTGAATACAATACTAAATCCCGCTCTGAACATTTAGAGCTCTCTACAACCTCACTGATCTCCTCCAGACTGACACTCCTCTCGCTCACTCAGATCCTCGTCTGCAGCTCGACTTTCTGTATCACACATCAGACTCAGTGCTATGGCAGCTCGAGCGTCTCTCTTAGTGCTCCTCAACTCAATATTCGTCAGCTCGATTCAATAACACATTTTAAAACTACTACATTTTCAAAACTTATCTTTTCAAACTGGCATGCCAATTGTGAATTTTCTACTGTAACTGCCAGTTATATTTGTTTGTTTGCTAATTATTGCTTTTTGATTTATCGTTCTCTTGTTTTAATTTTGCTAATGTTGTTTAATTTTATTGTAAGGTGACCTTGAGTGCTAAGATTATAAAACGAGATTTTCTAATGGCCAAATATAACCAAAACAATTATTCAGCCTTACCCATGAAATGTAATCCCCCTGGATCTGGTTTGGAGCATGTAGCGGTTTGTACAATCCCAAGCAGCACATGCGTGAGGCATCTTTATCCATTACTTCACTCCACAGCAGTGCCACTCGCAATATGGCGGCGACGTTGACGTACAATGCTGCTGGTCATGCGGTGTCTAGTAATTCTACAACAACATTTATTTCTATAGCACATTTTCATACAAATAATGTAGCTCAAAGTGCTTTACATGATGAAGAAAGAGATTAAAGACAAAGTAAGAAGTAAAATAAGACAAAACTCATTAACATAGAATAAGAGTAAGGTCCGATGGCCAGGGAGGACAGAAAAAAACAAAAAAAAAACTCCAGATGGCTGGAGAAAAAATAAAATCTGCAGGGGTACCAGACCATAAGACCGCCCAGCCCCCTCTAGGCATTCTACCTAACTTAAATGATCCGTCCTCATTGTTTGTAGGGTTCTCATGGAAGGACTTGATGATGACAGTCACGTGGACTTCTGGCCTTCAATCCATCAATGTAGGAACATCATGGTGCTTTGATCAGGTGGTGGTGGTGCAGGTCGCCACCACAGAAAACTGGGAAGAGAACAGAAGAGAAAGTAGGGGTTACTATGGATTTTGGAGCCACCATGAATAGTTATGATAATTAATTGAATATGCAGAGCATCAGGATTAAACTAAAATGAAGCTATGAGAAGGCCATGTTACAGTAATATGTTTTCAGCAGTTTATTAAAATGCTCCACCATATCAGCCTGGTGAATTCCTATTGGCAGGCTATTCCAGATTTGAGGTGCATAACAGCAGAAGGCCGCCCGCCTCACCACTTCTTTTAAGTTTTGTTCTTGGAATTCTAAGCAGACCCTCATTTGAAGATCTAAGGTTACGATTTGGAGTGTAAGATGTCAGACACTCCGATATATAAGATGGAGCAGATTATTGAAGGCTTTGTAAACCATAAGCAGGATTTTAAAGTCAATTCTAAATGACACAGGTAACCAGTGTAGTGACATCAAAACTGGGGTGATTGTGCTCAGATTTTCTTTTCCTAGGTAGGATTCTAGCAACTGCATTCTGCACTCGTTGTAATCGATTTATGTCTTTTTTGGGTAGAACTGAGAGGAGTGCGTTACAGTAATCTAGTCGACTGAAAACAAAAGCGTGAACTAATTTCTCAGCATCTTGCAATGTTATAAGAGGTCTAACTTTTGCTATGTTTCTTAAGTGAAAAAATGTTGTCCTAGTGATCTGATTAATATGCGATTTAAAATTCAGGTCACAGTCAACAGTTACCCCTAAATTCTTGACTTTTAATCCTAATGAATCAAGTTTATTTCTAATAACCTCATTATATCCATTATTGCCAATCGCTAAAATTTCTGTTTTCTCTTTATTTAGCTTGAGAAAATTACTATTCATTCAATTAGAAACACAAATAAGACATTGTGTCAGTAAATCAACGATTCTATGCCTATGCTTACATCTGCTTACCTAGCGAACGAGAGAACCACTTCACGGATTTAGATCGGGTTTTTTCTTTTTTATTCCAGTTGATTTTGCAACTTCACTCATCACGCTAAGATTCATAGTTCACTTGCAGGGGCAATACATTCGCACTTATCCGAGACTGGCTGCAGCCGAGGGGGTGGAGGAAGCTTGACATCAGGGGTAGGGAGCCGGGCAGGACACTCCTCATTGTCCTGTTTCACTAATACGCAGGCAGAGTTGCTGGGCATGGCTAGTCGTTCCTAAATGAAACCTTTAAAATAAAATCCTTCTATCCACATGGTCTCATTATACACTATCAGCGCCCCGCGCTTGTCTCTGCGTCTGTGCAGCGTCGTGTGAAAACCTCAAGAGTGGCTGCTCACTCCTGCTCCTTGAAACCAAAGAGGTTTAGTGACATGTCATTCATGTCTGTAAAAGTAAAAAAAAAAGATAAAGCCTGCATAACTTAGGTAGAAACAGTGCCCTCCATAATGTTTGGGAGCAAATACACATTTTTCCTTGAATTGCCCCACGGTTTAAAATTAAAAAAGCAAACAGTTCAGCCCTTGTGATTTAAGTGCACATTGCAAAGTTTCATTTGAGAAGATTTACAGACATTTATTTCTCCACGCCCCCCATTTTAGGGCACCACAATGTTTTGGGACAATTGGCGTCCCTGGAGTTTGTGACTCCCCAGGTGGGTTTCATGGCTTCATAAGAGACCTCGACTCGCTTCTACCCTTTGGAGTCTGGAGTTCTCACCCACGATAGAAAAACCGAGCATGTCACACCTTTGAAGTTTTCGGCAAATTGCGAAAACAATGTCGCCCCTGTAATTAACGATCTCAAAATTTCTCTTTTGCTGAGCTTTTCATTTCACGAATCAACAACACCTGGCATTTAAATCACCCAGTCGCTACTGTAAATCACGTGATCGTCATCCGACGTTTTCATTGGTAGGTGGTCTTTCCTCATTGGTCAGTGGAATCGCTAGGTTTTTGTCTTGCAGTATGTATCGTGCTTCTTCCATCGTGGTGTGGCCGGAATGAAAACATGTTTGGCCATCACCACTACCTTATAACATCAGGAATGACCTAGGAACTCCAAAAACTAAAAACAAAGACTCCATTTCGAAATAAATGACACATGAGAGTTGTCATTGTTCAACATGAGGACAACAGCTATGCCAGTGAGAGTCAAAGAAGCCATCATGAGGATGAAAAATGCAAATAAAACCATCAGAGACATCAGTAAAAAATTAGGATGAACGAAATCAACTGTTTGGAATACCATGCAGAAGAAAGAACACACTGGTGGCCTCAGTAATCACAAAGGGGCTGGTAGGCCAAGGAAGACCTCCACTGCTGAGGTTGGAAGAATCCTCACTGTGGTCAAGAAAATGCCCCCAACTCCTGTCTGACAGCCCAGAAACAGACTTCAGGGGGCCAATGTGTGTGTGTCAGAGACGACTATCAGCAGAAGACATCATGAACAGAAACACAGAGGAGGACACACTACTAGATGAAGACCACAAAAACAGAATGGACAGATTACAGTTTGTGACAAAGGACTTCAAAGAGCCTGCAGAATTCTGGGAAAAAGGTCTTGTGGAGAAACAAGACAAAGATGAACCTCATCAGAGTGATGGCGAAAGCAACATGTGGAGATGACAAGGAACTGCCCAAGAGCCAAAGCAGACCACCTCATCTGTTAAACATGGCGGTGCTGGGGGTGTTCTGGTTTGGCCATGTATGGTTGGCACACTTCTCGTCATTGATGATGTGACTGCTGATGGCAGTGGTACAATGAATTCTGTCGGGTGTATAAATATCTGATCTGCTCAAGTTCAGTAAAGTCCTCCAAACTCAGTGGACGGCGCTTCATCCTACAACGAGATAATTAGCCAAACACACTGCTGAGAACACACAGGAGTTTATCAAAGCTAAAACACGGAAAATTTTGGAATGGCCAAGCCAGTCCCCTGATTTCAATCCAATTGAGCAGACCTTCCATATGCTGAAGAGAAAACTTTAAGGGGACAAGCCCCACGAAACAAGCAGGAGCTGAAGATGGATGCATGACAGGCTTGGCAGAGCATCACCACCGAAGACCCTCAGCACCTGGCAGTGCTGTCATGTAATGACAGTTCAAGCAGTCATTATATGTAAGGGATACGCGACAAAGTCCTAAATATAACAACGGCTCTGATAGACCTGCCATTGCTGTGTGCCCTGAAATGGGGGGACCAGGTAAGAAAAAGTGTTGTGTGACCAAAATGTCTGAAAATCCTCTTCAATGAAAGTCTGCAGTGTTGCACTTTAATCAAGGTGTCTGAATTATTGGATTTGTAATCTTAAACTGTGCAGCAGAGGGACAAATCAAGGACAAATGTGTCTTTGTCCCAAACATTATGGAGGGCACCATAAAAGCAGAATAACTTACGTTGAAATATATGGCTCGGTGACACTTTATTCTACAGTGACTAAACATGTTCTCAGGGCTTCTGTTACTCTAACAACAATTTAATGGCTGCATTATTGGAAGATCTGAATGATGCAGTATTTCTCTAACTGTGCAATTTATCTGCGAAGAGCTACAAGCTGATGTTTCTGAGTTTCCTTTTCTTAGAAATCTGTATTATATAGTGCCTTTCACAGCAAGGGCCATTATGAAGAGCATCAAAATACAATTGAAAGGAGCACACAATTATAATACACTGCAGAATGCAGTAATAATGAAGACACACAATCCTAAAGTGCAGAAACCATTGGAGAGAGAAGAGCAGGGCCCTCAACTTTGATTTCAAAGTCACATCATCCTGCATGGCTGTCCAAATGAAGTGCTGTCAGTAGGCCAGAGCACATCAGAGACATCCTACAGATAACTGCGTTAACCAAACTCCGTGGGGACAACTCGGTTTCTTGATAAGCCTTATCAGACCTGCTGGTCTGGGATCAGCTAGCCACTTAATTTATTAGGAATGCTAAAAGGCAAATGGGTACTGTTCATGAGAGCCATGTTTATGGCCTTCCTTCTTCTGTGCTAGGAGTCCCCACCTATTTTCCTCCACAACTACACATTTTTGATTGAGTGTTTTAATGTCTTCAACCAAAATTTAACATAATGAAAAAAATTTAATATTAATTTTCTGAGGTTTTTCAGCAAAGATGGAAGATGTTTCAAAGTTAAGGTAGTTCTACTCATTAATCATAGTGCTGGAAACTGGCAGTGTATTGCATGATGATTAGCAAAGATAAATAAGAATTTACATTGTATACATAACAAGACCACATAATAATAATAATAATAATAATAATAGATAGATAGATAGATAGATAGATATGAAAGGCAATATATGATAGATAGATAGATAGATAGATAGATAGATAGATAGATAGATAGATAGATAGATAGATAGATAGATACAGTAGATATGAAAGGCACCATATAATAGATGTTTGTTTCCTGCCTTGCGCCCTGTGTTAGCTGGGATTGGCTCCATCAGACCCCCATGACCCTGTAAGGATATAGCGGTTTGGATAATAGATGGATGGAGGGACTATATAATAGATAGATAGACAGATTTGAAATGCACTATATAATAGATAGATAGATAGACAGATATGAAAGGCAATATATGATAGATAGATAGATAGATAGATAGATAGATAGATAGATAGATAGATAGATATGAAAGGCAATATATGATAGATAGATAGATAGATAGATAGATAGATAGATAGATAGATAGATAGATAGATAGATAGATATAGATATATATGATATGTGTGTGTGTATATATGATACGGTACCTGCCAAATAATACAAAGAGTACACGACACATGTTTCACCCTAATTTGGGGCTAATCAGGTGTCTGCACCTTTGCTTCCCTTACTGGGATCAAACCTCGGATGTCCGTAACTGAGGCAAAGCCTCTGACGTTGCACCATGGCGGCTTGTTTGCTTACTTGACAGGGTGAAGATCGGAATATTACATTCATAGATCTCAATCGCAGTCTGATTATTTGGGTGGTTTCTTACTCAGGCATTGACGTCCAAGGTTCAAACCCCGTAAGGGGAAGCAAAGGTGCGTCCACCTGATGAGGTCCAATTGGGGCGAAACACGTGTTGGTTTGGCAGATACTGTATCACATATCTATGATCTGCTCCTCGCAACTGAGAGGGCGCGGCAGATGGTTGCCGACTGGCAGACAAATTGCAAGAGTTACCTGGTATGCAATTCAGACCTATGAATATATTTATATATATATTTGTTTCTTTTGCGCTCCTTATAATTTTCCATTTCCCATTAGGGACAAATAAAGTATTATCAATTTATCTAGCTATATGTCTACAGTGATGGCTGTCCTTCTGGAAGTTTCTCCCATCTCCACACATGTGTAACCATCGAGTTCTTGGTACCTTCTTTGACCGAGGCCCTCCTTCCATGATTGTTCAGTTTTGCCAGACAACAAGTTGGCAGTTGCTCCAAGTCTCTTCCATTTACGAATTATGGAGGCCAGTGGACTTTCTACACTGTAAACGTTTCGTGTAGCCATCCCGAAAATCAATGCCTCAAAAGAAACCTATCTCTAAGCTCTGCAGGCAGCTCCTTTGACCTCATAACTTTGTTTTTGCTCACCTGTGGACCCCTCTATGGACAGGTGTGTGCCTTTACAAATCAGGTCTAATTAATTGAATTGACCAAAGGTGGACACCAAACAAGACCCACTCATTCAAACAGGGCAACCAATTAACTTAAGGAGTTCCTCCATGGGGTAAAAACTGAAACCCACAGAGACGCAGGGGAATGTGCAGACTCCACTCAGACAGCAAGCTGACTGGGATGTGAACTCGGTCTTCATGTAAAGAGATGGTGCTGTTCAAATATGTAAAGAGCGACAAGTCAAGAAACAAGACACCTTTTACTGGCTAACTAAAAAAGATTATAATATGCAAGCATTTGAGGCAATTCAGGCCCCTTTTTCAGGCAAGCTGCCTCAAAAGCTGGAATATTGTAATCTTTGTAGTTAGCCAATAAAAGGTGTCATGTTTCTTGACTTGTCACTACATTCATAATGCCTAACACGGTACAACACCCTAGTACTACAAATACATACAGACAAAATCTCAATGTGTGGCAGACATTCCTGGCTCCCCTTTTTGATCTCACTTTACACGGTGCTGTTCCTACTCTTCCTTCTATTACTCTCAATGTCCATTTTAAACATTTCATTCATTTCTGCATGATGGGTCAACTCTTTTCATCGAGCCTTCTAGGAATATCGGAGCTATTTAAAGCTTTCTAATCTTGTAGCATGTCTCACAGTAAAGACGGCAAGGGTGAGCGAGCAAAGTAGCTATTGACCTCTAGTTTGTAAAAACAAGTTATTTTACTCAGGCTCCGGGAGTGGGCCGCTTGTGCGTCTTTAGGGCTGACAGCTGCATAACGGACTAGCGAGTCAGCAGTACAAGAGGCTTTGGCGCAGGGCACACGCTTCACAGTCACATGAATATTCATGTTTCTTTGAAAAGGAAAAGCAAACCCCTCTCAGCAGGTAAAGCCTGAGGGTGACACTTGTGACACCATGTGCAAGGGGAAAAGAGGACCCCAAACTACACACTGGGTGCCTCTGTGACTGAACAGGACCAGAAGATGAGACATAAGACAGGGAGACACAGACACAAATACTGGATTTTTGAAATGTGAGGTGCAAATGACGGAAAGGAGAACCAAAGAAAATTTTGGGTGCCAGCCGAGTTACTCCACTTACTGCCAGTGTCTGGCACAAAGAACAAAAATGAGCCTGCATGTCATGATTTGGTATTAATTTTGGGTCCTTAAAGGCCACCAGTATTTTTTCAGCCATTAGGTCCGCTGCTAGTGTTGCTAGGCCTGTGGCCTCTGAGGTCAGGACCCAAGCGCAATCGAAGCAACGGGATAAAAGGATGGCTAAGGGTGCTATTCTTATGTGAGCTGTGGATACTGTCACACATGTGCGATTGGGAGACAGCCAGAGGGCCTAAATAATAGTAGGACCACACCAGACCAGGGGGTGGTGACCTGCACTAACTCTCTTTCTCCGTCCCCTGCAGACTATCCATGTGAAATCCCACTAGTTGCCGCCACTATTGATGATGTCACTTCTGGTACCAGGGCCACGGATGGTGTCACTTCTGGTCCCAAAGATGTCACTTCCGGTATATACTGCATATGCAGTATATAGATGAAGGACTAAGACAAACAATACAAAACATAAAATTATTCTATAGTTATTCTATAAATCTACCTATTATATAGTGCCTTTCATACCTATCTATCTATTATATAGTGCCTTTCATATCTATCTATCTATCTATCTATCTATATAATGCCTTTCTATCTATCTATCTATCTATCTATCTATCTATCTATCTATCTATCTATCTATTATATAGTGCCCTCCATATCTATCTATCTATCTATTATATAGTGCCTTTCATATCTATCTATCTGTCTATCTATTATATAGTGCCCTCCATATCTATCTATCTATCTATCTATTATATAGTGCCTTTCATATCTATCTATCTATCTATCTATTATATAGTGCCCTTCATATTTATCTATCTATCTATCTATCTATCTATCTATCTATCTATCTATCTATCCATTATATAATGCCCTTCATATCTATCTATCTATCTATCTATCTATCTATCTATCTATCTATCTATCTATCTATCTATCTATCTATCTATCTATCTATCTATCTATCTATCTATCTATCTATCTATCTATCTATTATATAATGCCTTTCTATCTATCTATCTATCTATCTATCTATCTATCTATCTATCTATCTATCTATTATATAGTGCCCTTCATATCTATCTATCTATCTATACTGTAGTATAGTATAGTTCTTTACTTGTCTTGCACTTCTCCTGAGTTTTGGTATGTGTTGCACCGCAGTCCTGGGAAAAGTTATTTCGTGCCACTGTATGCTGGTTGGTATGACAATAATGCCACTTGAATTGACTTGGTAGGGCTGGGGTTGGTCCCTTAATGATGATGGAAAGTTGGCGCGGCCTCTTGGTGATCCACCCACAAAATACAAGGCAGAATATGAACATATTCTCACACACTAAATTAATAACAAAATAAAGCTGACATAAAGAACATGAATAGACTAATACTAAAAATACATAATAATATTATAAAAAAATAATAGAAAACAATGAATGATAATGAAAACAGCACCAAGAAGATACACTGAAGCCCTTTTAACATGTGCCGGGTCATAACCCTGGCTTGGCCATACCAATTGTTGGTATCATTGTGGTAGTCACTGGTGCATCTATTAAAGACAAAACGGTCAACATTTACAAAATTTAGAAGTGTTTGTTCTCTTAATTTATTACGCAAATACAGTATACCCAGTAAACACTGGGTACTTCCACTAGTTTATTATACAAACAAAAACATAATGATTACACAATTGTATGAATACAACATAGCTCTATTGAAGCAGACAACTTAACTTACTATAGCAGAAAAAAGAAATAAAATCTGAATCGTGGTCCGCATGGTGGTCAGTGGGTGGAGGACATGTGGCGTCTACCGAGTTGCTGTTGACGTCATTTTCCAGCACTTTGCTTATAAAAGCTTTAGAAGGTGAGCAAATGAAAAAGGCAACACAGCTGAAACATTGTGTCTATAACCTTCTTCTCTTTTTATTTTTTTTTTTTTTTACTATTTTTCTTATTGCTGCTTATATGTAGCATCCTGCCTTTACAATCTTGCTTGAGTGAATGAAACACTAAGGGTACGTTAGTCCTGTTAACTCAAAGATTTTGTGTAGAAGAGCCCTCAGTAAAGAAATCTGGTAGGGTCAGAGGAGTTGATCTTAAGACAGATGAACAGAGAATTGCAATTGAGAGCCCTCGGGGTAGCCTGCTTTCTAATGCAGCTGCTTCAGTGTGCCACCCTGTGGCCAAGTCTTGAAACAGCATGCAAAGGAACTTGCTTTAAACCTAAGATAGCCTGAAGCCCACCTAGAACATGAGTGGGATTGAGAAGGTTTGAGAATGTAATATTATTGCTATTGCCATAACATCAGTGGCATGAAATGTGATTTGGTGAAGATCATAGAAATAATACATTCTCAATAAAGACATCTGCTGCAATATTATCAACTGGTCTCTTTTTTTTAAAAGGTTGAATATATTTGTTAATAACCACTAAAACAAACAATACATTTGAGCTACAAAGATTTCAGCATTGAGCCCTTCAGGCCTCTAATTGTGTTTGGGGTGATATGGATGTGTTAAGTTGATTTTTTCCAATCCATCCATTTTCTGCCATTTATTTGGTCCAGGTCACGGGGGACAGCATGTCAAAGCAATGATACCTTGGTCGTCCCTTTTCCCAGCCATGTCCTTCACCTCCTCTTGGGGGGATACCAAGGTGTCCCCATGCCAGCTAGGAGATATAATCTCTCCAGTGTGTCTTGAGTCTGCCCCGAGGTGTCCTCCTGGTTGGACATGACCGAAAAACACCTCCCCATGGAGCCATCCTAATCTGATGCCTTTACCCTCTTTACTCTAATCAGCGGCTCTGCTTTGAAGCTCCTCTCTCTTAAATATCTTCTACTTTACTGATCCCGGAGACCCTCAGAATAGAGTCGGTGCTCTCCTTTGAATAAAGTGGAAACAGTTGAGGGGGTTTGGGCATGTTATAAAGATGACTCCTGGATCGCTCTCCCTAGTCCTGCTCTGGGTACATCTCACTGGGCAGACACCCTGTGGCAAGCCCTTTGGCATACTGGATGGATTTTATCTCTCAATTCCCCAGAAACAGTTGAAATCTGTAGGTAATGTGTAACTTTTCGTATCAAAAAAAATAAAATAAAATAAAATAAAATGCATTAATAGCAGAAAAAAATATCTGTAACACATACTAAACTGCTACAGAGTGCAAATTACTTTGGGAAGGAGTAGCGACTGAGTAGGCCATAACATTCTAAACATACAGTAGATTCAGAAAGGAAAATCAGTCAGTCAGTCATTATCCAACCCGCTATATCCTAACTACAGGGTCACGGGGGTCTGCTGGAGCCAACAGAGGGCACAAGGCAGGAAACAATCCCCGGGCAGGGTGCCAGCCCACCGCAGGGCACACACACACACACACAGTAGGGACAGTTTAGAATCACCAATCCAACTAACCTGCATGTCTTTGGACTGTGAGAGAAAACCGGAGCACCCGGAGGAAACCCACGCAGACACAGGGAGAACATGCAAACTCCACGCGGGGAGTTGATATATTATATTGACATTCAAAAGTGTCAAAATGGCAATGATGAGTATCTCAAAAACCTGACGTGCGGCTTAATTCTGATTTCACATATGAAATCAGTGTAAAAAAACTTAATAGAGAGCTGCTCTGAAGTTCCATCCATCCATTATCCAACCCGCTATATCCTAACTACAGGGTCAAGGGGGTCTGCTGGAGCCAATCCCAGCCAACACAGGGCGCAAAGCAAGAAACAAATCCTGGGCAGGACACACACACACACACACACACACACACTAGGGACAATTTAGGATCGCCAATGCACCTAACCTGCATGTCTTTGGACTGTGGGAGGAAACCGGAGCACCCAGAGGAAACCCACGTAGACATGGGGAGAACATGCAAACTCCACGCAGGGAGGACCCGGGAAGTGAACCCAGGTCTCCTAATTGCGAGGCAGCTGCGCCACCGTGCCGCCCTAGAAAGGAAAATGTCCTTCCATTTCACAATTATGAGGCCACTGAGCATGGGCATTGTAGTGGGGGTAAAAGGGTAATGATTACCCAGGGCCAACATTTTGGGTAAGATTCAAAGCTTGGAATTAAAAGTTTGTTTGAGACCTCTTATTTATGGGGCCCGGAGTTCTGTGCTACACCCCTGCCACTGGGGTCCTAGGAACACTCAAAAGCTTAAAAATGGTTGTATTCCTTGCCTTAATATATGCCTCACCACAATATCATCATGGTGGTCTACAGAGAGTTACTTGGAGTTCATGGCTTGGTTTTTATCCAGACATGCATTGTGCATTGTGGGAACCTCCATACACAGTGTAAGGGATGGCCGGCAGATTATCCTGGCCGGGATGCCCCAGTACTGAAAGGATGGGGGGAGGCAGCTTATCAAAGACACTGCCTCCCTCAAGACGATAGATGGCAGCTTTCCTGGAATGCAGCAATGCCCCGGATGCCTGCAGGGCACTATGGGACTTGGAGTTCATCAGCACAGCCCTGCTGGGTACCATGTGTGCCGCCAGGGGACGCTGTGGGAAGTTGGTGGGAGAACAAATTCTCACCTAGGCCGGAAGTACTAATGGACTATGACAATGGAAGTGCCAAAGTACTTCCGAACTGATTAAAACTTAAATTCTCCAGCTGACCCGGAAGTGCTGGGAAGTCACGTAGGAGGAAGAACAGAAGCACTTCCGGGTCAAGGACTATAAAAAGGACCCAGCAAGCGAGCTAGAGTTGGGAGGTAGTAGGACAAAACTTGCTGGGAGGAGTGGAGGAGAGATTTGGGTTGATTATTGTGCAGATTACTGTATTATTGTTGTTTTGCCTGTGTATGGTTGCGGTGGTGCTTTTGGGCACTATTTCAAGAAGAAAGAAAATTAAAGACCTTCTTGGTGATTTTACCCTGTGTTCAGTGTGTCTGTCTTTTGGGTTGAAAGAGGCAACAGCGACCTCTAGTGTCTTACAACAGGTAAACGTGTGCATGTCTAAATGATTCCAAATCAAGACAATTTGCCACAAGTGGATCCCAATCAAGTTTTAAATTTAAGCAGTTTCTTAATTAGAACCCATTTATTTATTTGCTACTAAGGCAATATATTTTTTGGGCTTAATTTTAGTTATCTTGCCTGTTACAATTCAGAACCCTTAATTGCCTATTTTAATTTTTAACAGTATTTAAGTTTGAAATGTTGACTGTTTTTTTAACCACACATTAGTTAATAATGAAATGCAGATCACCAGTAAACCAGCAGCTCTCCTTTTGAAACCTGTGCATATGCATAATGACATATCTGTGTTAAAAATGTTTAAAAATAAATGAGAGGGAAATTGGAAGGACCATTAAGTTTAAATCGAATCTGGCCCACAAAACACATGATTAAATTTCTCATGGAAGGAAACTCTACATTGCAATTAAAATTTCTGTTGGATGAATGAAAGAACTAACAAGTAAAATAGTTAAATACCAAGTTTCATGATCAGCAGAGCAAGGACTGTCTTCTCATTAGGAAACCAGTTGGAAGGAAAACCTGCAACCACTGCAGCCCCCCAGGACCGTGATTGAGGACCCTTGTTCTAGATACATCTCAAGGAGAAATGATGCACCTAAGCACAATTTGGAGTGCTACAGCAAAGAGAGATAGAACTTTATTTGTCCCGGGGGAAATTTGGCTTTTTATAGACACTCTTTAAATTAATAAATAGTTAGGGGGCTCTGCCCCCTGCCCACTTTGCTTACCAACCCCTGTGTGGGCCATGCGCGCTTGTCATTTCCCGGATCTGCTGCTTGTGACGAATCATGCTGTGCTTTTGGATAAACACGAATATCAACTCTGTCTCTGATATCTCTGTCTTTCAAAACTATTATCACTGCCAACTTATCCCATGTTGGTTTATAAAATACTAGACATTAAGCCCGTTACAATAACGGGCGCTAGAACAGAAGTGCATAAACATTAGTAGGAACAGTCTATATTAAATGGCAAGGGAGCTTGTATGTGGCTGTAATATGCGTCACTGTATTGTGTGCCTTTAATTTTCTCTCTCAGTAATACTGGTTTGTATTTCCGTAAAATGCCTGTAATTTTGTCGGACAGTAATACAGTGGAACCGAAGTAATTTCCCCCATAGGATTGTATGTAAATACAATTAATCTGTTCCAGATCGTATGAACTGTATGTAAATATATCTTTTTTTTTAAGATTTTAAGCACAAATATAGTTAATTATACCATTGAATGCACAGCGCAATAGTAAACTAAATGTAAAAACATTGAATAACACTAAGAAAACCTTGAACAACAGAGAAAACTAACACTGTAAGAGTTCTCGCTATAGCCTTATGACCTGCTCGCCTTTTTTATTGAGTTTTAAGCACAGGAAAAAAAATGAACATTTGAAAAATCCGTAATCTAATAAACAACCAAGAAAAGTAACATTGCAACAATGCAAGCGTGCACCTGTGTGTGTGTGTGTGTGTCTGACTCTATCCCTGGCCTGTGTGTGTGTGTCTGACTCTATCCCTGGCCTGTGTGTGTGTGTGCGTGTCTGTCCCCCATACGGGCCTGCCTGTGTGTGTGTGTGTGTGTGTGTGAGTGTGTGTGAGTGTGTTTCTCGCGCGGGCCTGACTGCCTGCCTGCCTGCCTGTCTGCGTGTGCGTCTGCGTGTGCGTGACTGTCTCTCGGGCGGGTGGGCGGGCGGTCCCGCCTGCATGCCTGCGTGCATGCATGTGCGTGTGTGTGTGTGTGTGCATGCATGTGTGGGTCTGTCTGTCTGTCTGTCTACGCGCGGGCCTGCGTGTGTGTGTGTCTCTCGCTCTCTGCACACACAGGGAATGCACAGGAAGAGACTGAACACGTGCCGTGTGGCCCCGTGCATGCGCACTTCACCAGAAAACACACACACACGGACACCCGGACGCACACAGGGGTTTTATTAAAGAGGACTAGCAAAATACCCGCGCTTTGCAGCGGTGAGGTACTGAAGTAAAATTTTTATTAAGAAGAAATTTAAACCTTTTTAAACTGAGGGAAAATATATCAATAATTATTTGTTAAGGATCTCTTTGTATACCACATTGTGAGTTCGGCCCTCCGGTTGTAATATGACCAAGCTGTGCGCTGAGCTTACTCTTGAGCATGTAACGTACAGTTGGCCATGTGAACAGTAATCTTGTCTCAAATCTCACAGCTTGGATTGCTGCTGTCATAATCAGTTTGAGTTTCATGGTTTGTTTCAATTACGACCGTATTTGCAGGACTTGTGTTGAAGAGACATTCAGCATCTGTCAAGCGTTGTAAGTATACAACCGGTTTCATCGATAAAATCACATCCAGCTTTTGAGAGTTTAAACATTCATAAACATCAAAGTGTCCACTACTCAAATCGTCACCTGTGAATCTAAGATGTTTAAGAGGCATTGGCGGTTGTTGAAAGGTGTAAAATATTTGGCCATTTCGGTACACTTGAAAGCGACAACTGAACAATTCAGCGGCAGCCATCAACTCACATGCAGATCCATAGGTGAAGGGCTTAAGCATTTCACTCTTCTAGTGCTCCTGTGTAGTCTAATTATCTCCTGTACCGTCATCAGTCCACACCTTGAACCTGTCCAGTCATTCAATACATAAGACACAATGTTCCTCCAGATATCAAGAGTGAGCCTGATCTGTCCGTGCAATATGTAACACAGAGAATGGAAAAGGCAGGCGCCATCTCCGGGCATGGAAACCACTCGGTAAGTGACAGTTCTTTGATCGATGGTGATCACCTCGATAGACATGTTAATGGGGGTACGGTTAGAATGATAAAGGAAATGGGTACCTGAACAATGTAAAGTAAATCTAAAATACCTATACAATAACTATAATTGTAATAAATTAACAATAAAACAGCGGAGAAGCTGTGGATTAAATAAAAAGGCTGTAGTTATCAGCAGGGAGACGTGAATCCCGTGGCGAAGCAAGGAAGGGAATGTAGAGACTGGAGCGACGGACGGCCTTATATAGGCAGGCAGCCAACAATGATGGAGGACCCAACGCCGCCTCACACGGTGACCGAGCTGCAGGCTATGGACGTATATATGTACGTAAGTAGGATTCAGTTAGCGTTGGGAACCCGCCTACCAAATTTCTTGAAGATGGGCCCATAAGTAACAAAGACCGTTGAAAAGTTCAATATGGCGGCCGACAGTAGCATCATACCACCGAAATAAGTACGTACATTGGTTTTGGTTAGCACAGGAAAGCCGCCTACCAAATTTCGTGAAGATGGGGACATAAATAAGAAAGTTCAACATGGCGAACGTTGTCAACCGTTATGACAGTTACGCGTAGAATTTCGAAATGAAACCTGCTTAACATTTGTAAGTAAGCTGTAAGGAATGAGCCTGCCAAATTTCAGCCTTCTACCTACACGCGAAGTTGGAGAATTAGTGACGTTGGAAAGTTCATTATGGCAGCTGACAGTGACGTCATACCACCAAAATAAGTACGTACATTGGTTTCGGTTAGCTGGGAAGCCGCCTACCAAATTTCGTGAAGATGGGGCCATAAATAAGAAACTTCAACATGGCGGACGTTGTCGACTGTTATGACCGTTACACGTAGAATTTCGAAATGAAACCTGCTTAACTTTTGTAAGTAAGCTGTAAGGAATGAGCCTGCCAAATTTCAACCTTCTACCTACACGGGAAGTTGGAGAATTAGTGACAGTGGAAAGTTCAATATGGCAGCCGACAGTGGCGTCATACCATCGAAATAAGTACGTACATCTGTTTCGGTTAGCGCAGGGAAGCCACCTACCAAATTTCGTGAAGATGGGGCCGTAAATAAGAAAGTTCAACATGGCGGACGTTGTCGACCGTTATTGACCGTTATGACCGTTACGTGTAGAATTTCGAAATGAAACCTGCTTAACTTTTGTAAGTAAGCTGTAATAAATAATAATGCTTAATTTCAGCCTTCTACCTACACGGAAAGTTGGAGAATTAGTGATGAGTCAGTGAGGGCTTTGCCTTTTATTAGTATAGATGCGAGTGTGACCTTTCTGATTCATATACAGTAGAAATCCAAACTTCTTTGTCCGTGTTTTTCAGATAAATTGTGTGTAAAGTGCGATACTTTTGGATGTATGGATTTACACTGCTCACAAAAATTAAAGGAACACTTTAAAGAAACACATTAGATACATCAGATCTCAATATGAAGTTGGATATCTATACAAATAACGACAGGGCAATGTCTTAGGAACAAAAGGATGCCAAGTCTTTTAATGAAAATAAAAGTTTTCTGCCTACAGAGGGCTCAATTGTGTAGACACCCTAAAATCAGAGTGAAATGAAGATGTGGCAGGCTAGTCCATTGTTTCAAAAACTTAATTTCTGCTACTCAAAATGCTTTTCAGTATCTTGTGTGGCCTCCACGAGCTTGTATGCATGCTTGACAACGTCGGGGCATGCTCTTAATGAGACAACGGATGGTGTCTTGTGGCATTTCCTCCCAGATCTGTATGAGGGCATCCCTGAGCTGTTGTACAGTCTGAGGAGCAACCTGGCGGCGCCTAATGGACCGAAACATAATGTCCCACAGATGTTCTATTGGGTTTAAGTCAGGGGATCGTGAAGGCCATTCAATTGTTTCAATTCCTTCATCCTCCAGGTACTGCCTGAATACTCTTGCCACATGAGGCCGGGTATTGTCGTGCATTAGGAGGAAACCAGGACCTACTGCACCAGTGCAGGGTCTGACAATGGGTCCAAGGATTTCATCCTGATACCTAATGGCAGTCAAGGTATCTTTGTCTAGCTTGTAGAAGTCTGTGCGTCCCTCCATGGATATGCCTCCCCAGACCATCACTGACCCACCACCAAACTGGTCATGCCGAATGATGTTACAGACAGCATAACATTCTCCATGGCTTCTGCAGACCCTTCAACGTCTGTCACATCTGCTCTCATCTGTGAAAAACACAGGGTGCCATTTGTGGACCTGACAATTCTGGTATTCTATGGTAAACGCTGATCGAGCTCCACTGCGCTGGGTTGTGAGCACAGGGCCCACTACAGGACGTTGGGCCCTGAGACCACCCTTAAAAAGTCTATTTCTGATTGTTTGGTCAGAGACATTCACACCAGTGACCTGCTGGAGGTCATTTTGTAGAGCTCTGGAAATGCTCATCCTGTTTGCCCTCGTCCAAAGGAGCAGATACTAGTCCTGCTGATGGGTTAAGGACCTTCTATGGTCCTGTCCAGCTCTCCTAGACTAACTGCCTGTCTCCTGGAATCTCCTCCATGCCCTTGAGACAGTGCTGGGAGACACTGCAAACCTTCTGGCAATGACACACATTGATGTGCCATCCTGGAGAAGTTGGATTTCCTGTGCAACCTCTGTAGGGTCCAGGTTTCACCTCATGCTACCAGTAGTTACACTGACCATAGCGAAATGCAAAACTAGTGAAAAACAGTCAGAAAAGATGAGGAGGGAAAAATGTCAGTGGCTTCCACCTGTTAAACCATTCCTGTTTTGGGGGTCATCTCATTGTTGCCCCTCTAGTGCACCTGTTGTTAATTTCATTAACACCACAGCAGCTGAAACTGATTAACAACCCCCTGTGCTACTTAACTGACCAGATTAATATCCCAGAAGTTTCATTGACTTGATGCTATACTCTGATTAAAAAGTGTTCCTTTAATTTTTTGAGCAGTATGTATATATATATATATATATACATAGGAAATCTTGGGACAGGACTTTTTGCCAAGAGATAAAGTCCCGCGTGGCATGCACACAGTCCAATCACTTCTCATTCGTGTGAATGGTTTTGTCAGACACAGTTCCTGCACTCTCTACACTCTCTACTCTCTATATATATACTAGGGGTCATCTCTGCTGCTCGCATATGTGAATTTCACTTTCACCAAACAACAAAATGTTTAATTCTCGCGGATAGGGCTCTTCATTGAGAAGAAACACTACTTTTCCCTGAATTAGACGATCTACAGGTTTCCAACTTAAAGTTTAAATCTATATATTTGATCTCTTTTCGCTGTTCCATTATTTCACAGAGTAATAATTTCAATTTGCGCTAAGGTTCTCCCTGTGGAAGTCCTGGTGCCATCCTCCTAGGACTCCCCCTGTTGGCCCCAGGTCCTCTTAACAGACCACCCTGGCTGCCACCAGATCACACCTGGGGACATCTGTCAAATTTTTAAGCACCTCTTGTTGTCCCCTTCCTAACTGCTATGCCCCTCGAGTAGTCTTTTCCAGGGTACTCCCTACAAACTTGCATTCTATTTTGCTCTGTACAGCATCCTGCATGAAACCTAAAACCCCTTAAGTCTAAGTGACACGTGCTATTTTTATCTTTGCCTATATGGGTCACAGCTGTTAAAACCAAAATTGTCCCAAGTGTTTTTTTTTTTTGTGGTGTGACACTCTCACTTCCTACTGCCTGTGTATTAGACTCCCAAATGAGTTCCTCCGTATCTGTGTTTTCTTATAATGCTAAGAAAAAGAGCACTCACCTCATGAAAGATAGTGGCATTCAGCATCATCTTAAGATGGGACAGGGATGATTTTCTTTTTTTGTAATTAAATGTCTTTTTAAAATTCTGATGGCTGTTTTTCTGTGCCATGGATGGCTTTGCTCTCAGTATGGTATCTCAGTCCTGAAGGAGCACGGTCACTCTTGTGACTCAACCAAACTATAGCATTTGATTTAAAAACGTAGACATCAGTCTCAGTTTTCGCCTTTCGCCCATATTACCCTGGGATTTTCAAACCCCGAAAACAAACTCAGACTCGAATTGAGCTCTGATTTATTCAAGCATATTAAGTGTCCTTTCCCAGAATGGTGGCTCTGAAGCTTGGGTTAGATTAGAGGATGAAAGGCCGAAGGCAAAAGGCTCTGGCATGCTAATCAAGTTTAAAAACTTTTATTTCCAATAAATATATATCTCTAACAACTAACAATAGTAAAGCTTTCAAAATTTGAAATACTATTTAATAAAATGTGTCTTACACCTGTCTTAATCTCTATATATTGTGGAGCCGACCCGGACACAGACAGGAGGACATGTTGTTACTCACCACCACACGTTTATTATGTACAATTATTTACAATTATAATGGTCACTCAGACCCAGTCCAAACCCCAACACACAGTCCTGGCCACACAAATGCCTCTCTTCGGGCCGCCTCCACACTCCTCATGTGCCTTGTCCTTCCACCCGACTCCAGCATCGAATGAAGGCAGACGGCCCCTTTTATTCACTCCCGGATGAGCGCCAGGTGGCTCCTGGCATTCCCTCGTTGGCCACGCCCCAGCGTGGCGGAAGTGCCGGTCTGTTCTCCCGGCAGCTCTCCGGGTGTCCTTCCTAATCTTCCCCTCAGTACTTCCTGGTGTGGCGGAAGTGCTGAGGGAACAGGTCCCCAAGGCATTGGGGCGCCTCCTGGTGGTGACCACGGGCCCCTGCAGGGTGGGGCTTCCATGCCCTTAACCCGTGGCCCCCAAAGGAACCAGGAAGGCGGCCTCCACGTGATCCAGGGTGGGCGCAGACCCACATCCGGTCCCTCACGGGGTCCCGGCCGGATCGTTGCCCCTGGCATCCCTGACAATATATAAAAGCCAAATACAACCCCAATTCCAATGAAGTTGGGACGTTGTGTAAAACGTAAATAAAAACAGAATACAATGATTTGCAAATCCTTTTTAACCTATATTCAATTGAATACACTACAAAGACAAGATATCTAATGTTCAAACTGATAAACTTTATTGTTGTTTTGCAAATCTTCACTCATTTTGAATTTGATGCCTGCAACACGTTCAAAAAAGCTGGGACGGGGGCAGCAAAAGACCGGGAAAGTTGAGGAATGTTCAAAAAACACCTGTTTTGAACATTCTACAGGTGAACGGGTTCATTGGAAACAGGTGTTTGTCAGGATTGGGTATAAAAGGAGCATCCCCAAAAGGCTCAGTCTTTCACAAGCAAGGATGGGGCGAGGTTCACCACTCTGTGAACAACTGTGTGGGCAAATAGTCCAGCAGTTTAAGAACAGCATTTCTCAATGTACAATTGCAAGGAATCTAGGGATTTCATCATCTACTGTCCATAATATCATCAAAAGATTCAGAGAATCTGGAGAAATCTCTGACCTTCGATCCCTCAGGTGGCACTGCATTAAAAACCGACATCATTCTGTAAAGGATATTACCATGTGGGCTCAGGAATACTTCAGAAAGCCATTGTCAGTTAACACAGTTTGTCGCTACATCTACAAGTGCAAGTTAAAACTCTACCATGCAAAGCGAAAGCCATATATCAACAACATCCAGAAACGCCACCGGCTTCTCTGGGCCCGAGCTCATCTGAGATGGACTGACGTAAAGTGGAAAAGTGTGCTGTGGTCTGATTAATCCACATTTCAAATGGTTTTGGAAATCATGGACATCGTGTCCTCCGGGCCAAAGAGGAAAAGGACCATCCGGATTGTTATCAGCTCATTGTTCAAAAGCCAGCATCTGTGATGGTATTGGGGTGTGTTAGTGCCCATGGCATGGATAACTTGCACATCTGTGAAGGCACCATTAATGCTGAAAGGTACATACAGGTTTTGGAGCAACATATGCTGCCATCCAAGCTACGTCTTTTTTAGGGACGCCCCTGCTTATTTCAGCAGGAGAATGCAAAGCCACATTCCGCATGTGTTACAACAGCGTGGCTTTGTAGTAAAAGAGTGCGGGTACTAGACTGGCCTGCTTACTGTCCAGACCTGTCTCTCATTGAAAATGTGTGGCGCATTATGAAGTGCAAAATACGACAATGGAAACCCCGGACTGTTGAGCAACTGAAGTTGTACATCAAGCAAGAATGAGAAAGAATTCCACCTACACAGCTTCAACAATTAGTGTCCTCAGTTCCCAAACGCTTATTGAGTGTTGTTAAAAGGAAAGGTGATATAACACAGAGGTAAACATGCCCCTGTCCCAGCTTTTTTGGAACGCGTTGCAGGCATCAAATTTGAAATGAGTGAAGATTTGCAAAACAACAATAAAGTTTATCAGTTTGAACATTCAATATCTTGTCTTCGTAGTGTATTCAATTGAATATAGGTTGAAAAGGATTTGCAAATCATTGTATTCTGTTTTTATTTATGTTTTACACAACGTCCTAACTTCATTGGAATTGGGGTTGTACCACTGACTCACTCATCAAGAAATCTCCCGAACCATGAGGACTTGGGAGTTGAAATTTGGAATGTAGGTTACCCTTGGCCCATAGGTGCTCGTTAAGAAACGGTTTTAAAAATTTCGTGGTCCAAGTGTGTTCTGTCTGTATGTCTGTCCGCTTTTCACAAAAGAATAACTTCCCAGATTTAGATCTGGTTGTTTTCTATCATTTTCTTGAATTTTCCAGTTGATTTTGCGACTTCTCTCATCGTGCTAAGCACCATAGTTCGCTTGCGGTACCGATGTATTTAAATTCAAGAGAGTGGCTGTGGGCCAAGAGCAGGGGGGCGGGGCCTTCCTCATTCACACACCAGCCTCTGTTCGAGTCGCTCTTCATCTCGCCACCTGTTGGAGTGCAACTTAACTCCACTTAGCTAGCGATACCTGCTTGTTCAGCAGACATTTTCACCTACAGATTGTTAAGGAGTAACGTTCAACGTTTTTGAGAGAGAGATCAGAGCTCCTTGTGTTTTAGAAGGTAGCTGCTGATTGCCAGAGATATCACAGCCATGTGCTTTTCTCCCCATGCGGGGAACGCTCTCCTGTCAGAGCTGAACACAATTAGATTTAGTGCCAAGACTATTGATTTTTAAAGTTTGTCCTGTTTCATTAGTATGTGGGTGCAGCCACGGGGTACAGCTAGTTAAATATATTTCAACAACTATTAAATTTACAATGAAAATAAGGTAAAACAATAAAGGGCTCAAAAAGAGTTCACCCTATTGACAAAAATTTAAAATTGCTAAAATTTAGAAAACCATATACAGACCTAGACAATTGAATATATTAAATTTACCAAAGCTTTAATCAATATTTAAGTAAGGTATTAATAAAAAACGAATAAAGTTGTGGCTACTGTATATCCCAGGGTTAACCTTACAGCCCCAAAGAGGCTTATTAACCTCAGGGCCCTACGAACTATTAACATTAGTGTTAGAAATTATTAACATAAGGGCCTTAAAACAATAGGGTTAAGATAAAGGAATGGTTGAGGGGTTAGGGTTATCTAAGTACTATTTTAACATTAGGGACTTAGTCAATTGGGTTTACAATAATGGTAAGGGATGGGATAAGATGTACAATTCTATACATTTAGATTAGAAATGTTCCAAACACTTTCTCAAGCCACAAACGTAATGCATGGACGCAGTAAAGCAATAGTTGATTGTGCCATTAAATAAAAGGATTATCTGGCATCCGGTTTAGCTTTACTATAGAATTTCTTAAACCATGTGGAAATGTATCTGGAAACTTCAAAAGATGGTTAGTAAATGTTTCCAGTGTTACACACATGCGCATGGGAGGCAGCTAAAGGGCTTGAATGAGGGTAATTCCGAGCACAGACCGGGATGGGGCAGAATGCATTGACCCTTTTTCTCGCTTTTATGCAGACCGTTCACAAGAAATTCCCCCTGGCCCTGATGATGTCAATTCTGGTTTCGACCCCTTTGACGTCACGTCCGGGCCCAAGCCTATGAATAAAGACCCTTCCGGTTTCAGCCCCTTTGATGTCACTTCCTATACTGTCCTTTGAATGCCGCCACCTTTCCCTTATCCCCTCAGTTCTGTTTTAGACTCCGATTTGTGCACATCAGTGCTATCACTTTATTCAGTTTTGCAGCCATGAAACAATATACTGGGTTGCTGCCCAAAACCTTGCTATGGCTCTTTGTCGAGTTTGTGACACCAGATTCTCATTATCTTCTAAATTTGTGTTAATGGAGACTGTGTCATATATAAAACTGCATTTGGGAGTGTATATTTAAAATTATGTAAAAATTGGACAAAATCAATCGTTCCACCTTCTATCATATCAGCATATTCTGCACCAAAAACAATCCGGTAAATGCCAGAAATGACTCTACTCTGTTGGGCCCTTGAGCAAGGCCTTGCTTTATCCTGGGTAAGACGTTAACCAACATCTAGCCCTGCAAGCAGATCCTCTAACGTACTGGGAAAACTTGGGGGTTGGTGGCAGGATTGGCACTCCAGCCACCGTAAAAAAAAACCTCACACTGTTACACTGTGGTGCTGAGGTGTCACCCAATGCACTTGGGTCCCATTCTAGGTGGTTTATCGTGTGATGGGTGTAGCAACGCGCTATCAGCGCATGCTCCCAACCTCTCTCTCTCTCTCTCTCTCTCTCTTCCCTGATTGGACGCAGCTCATTACAACATCTCATTCCATGATTGGTCATCCTTCACAGAAGAAAACCATATTCTCACACACCAGACACAGAAGAGTTGCTTCCATGGCACTTATGTTCCTTCCATACTTGCATTTTGTACACTTTGAATGCTGCATATATGTGCAAAATGCAAATACTGTATTGATCTGTGCAGTTTTTGTGACAAATCCAGCTGATGATGACATTACCATATCTTCAAGGGTCACTGGTTTTGGGTATGTGATGCGATGGCACACATAGGTGGGCATCCTGGCTAAGGAAGGAGTGAGGTTCTTTACCTAGACAGGAGACCAGCCCTTCAAGAGGCACGAGAAGGAAGGCTAAGATTGTTCTGCTTCATGCAGATGATGCCAATGCAGCAGTGGGCACAATGGCATCCTTAAAGGGATGGAATGAGAAACTAGGATGGGGGAAGGAAAGGGGGAGACAGCCTGGCAGGACTACATGTTCCCTCAACGTGCTAGGAGGCTGCCTCCCGTGTGACACTACCTGTAAGGTATGATGGGAACTGTAGTTCCATAGGGCAGCTTTGTCGGGTCTTGTTGGTGCCTCCAGGGGCTGCTGCAGGCATCCATGATCCCGACTTTGTGGAGATTCCATTTGACCTCCCAGATACTCACAGGTCTAAGATAAAAGAAGCCACTCAACCTCATCCAGACGACTTGGCGGTCGGGTGGAAGATGGACAAAGTTTGCCTGGAGGAGTGGAAGGAGTCGAGAAAAGAGCAGGAGAAGAAAATTTGTGTCTATGATACTTTCAAAGCCCTTTATAAGCTATTTTATAAATAAACCTTTTATTAGAACCTGGGACTTCTGTCATGGTAGTTGTGTCTGGGGTGCAGCAACGCCCCCTAGTGGTCACAGGAAAGATGTCAGTGCTGCACTCATGCCCAGTATAGATAGATAGATAGATAGATAGATAGATAGATAGATAGATAGATAGATAGATACTCTACTTTATTAATCCCAAGGAGGAATTCACATACTCCAGCAGCAGCATACTGATAAAGAACACTATTAAATTAAAGAGTGATAAAAATGCAGGTATAAAAGTCAATAACTTTGTATAATGTTAATGATACTGTTAATTGGATGCATTGGATTCTGTATGATTGACAGGTTGCCTGCTCAGCGCCCATCGCTCTATATAGGTGGTATAGTATAGGTGGACAACTGCTGTTATATTTAAGCCAGGAAATGGCTGGAGCTCCAATTTTTGTTTTTATTACTTTATTTACATTAATGTTACTTTACTTGTATTATTCTTTCTTTTTGATTTTGTCTCTAAGCCTTTGTTATGTGCTTTGTATTTTGTGAGTAATTACCCAAGTGGCAAGACCAACTGTCCAACACCGCCAGGGACTACCCTCAACCCTATAAAGGTGGGAGGGTTTCCCACAGTTTATTGGGGTTTATTTGAGTCCACCTTCATTTTTTTGTGCTTGTTTTGATTTCTGGATTTTTTTGTCCTGTGGAATTTTGGTCTCCAGGCTACAAAAAAGGACATAACAGTCCTGAAAAAAGAGAAGAGTAACTAGGCTGATTCCATGGGACGAGTTATGAGGAAAGACTAAAATAGACTTAAGAAGAGACCTGACTGAAGTGTTTACAATTATGAAGGGAATTAGTCCAGTGGATTAGGACTATGACTTTAAAATCAGCTCATCATGAAGATAGGGGCACAATTGGAAACTTTTTAGGGGCAGGAAAAATCCCTGAACGGTGCGGCAGTTCATCACTACCACTGCCCACCGTGTCTACACGTTTAATAAAAGTATACATTATTTAAATAAAGTTAAAAATGTATCTGTATAATGTAATATATATACTTTACTGCATTTCATCTGAAAAATTATATCAAGAGCTCCAAGAAGATAGCATCTAGAAATCTAAATCGACTTAGAAGCCAGTAGTCATCATCTGTAAATACACGCTCTCTTCTACTGAACTGAATTGAATTCCTTTATTGTTATTGTATGGTACAATGAGATTTAATATGCAAATCCTCCATAAACTTATTTTCCTATAAAATGCTAAAATAACAGCAAAAACAAAAATAATAATAATACAATAAAAAATGAAAAATATACAATATGAAAGCATAAGTGGCTCAGGTTGTGCAATATTACAACTGTATCACAAGTTTACAGTGAGGCAATTGTACTTATAAGTACAAACATTTCTACCAGGAGCACTTAATGGACTGATTGAGTGTGTTTATATCTCTTGGGGTGAAACTGTTTCTGAGTCGCGAGGTTCATGCAGGAAAGGCTCTGAAGCATTTGCCGTATGGAAGACGTTCAAATAGACCGTGCACATGGCTGAGACGGCGTGTGCTTGATGCTGTACCCCGATAATTCTCTCTGCTCTTGACCCAATCTGCTGTAGAGCTTTCTGATCAGCTGCTATTGAGCTGTGATTCCACACTCAGATGCAGTGGGTTAAAACACTCATAGTACACTATTTGATTTCTGAATCAAAATAAAATGGAGGTGCTTATAGTGGGTCCATCAGCGAAAGCCCAAATTGGTCTTGGACTTCTCGGCTCTTTCTCTGTCTTTTGCAAACCTCAAGTCCGCAATCTTGGTGTTATCTTTGACAGTAACCTCTCTTCTGAGAAGCAAGTTAATTCTGTAGTCAAGAGTTGCTTTTTCCAGCTTCGTCTATTAGGTAAGATCAAGCCTTTTTTATCTTCTAGGGATCTTGAGAAAGCTACTCATGCTTTTATCTTTTCTCACCTTGATTACTGCAACTCGCTGTATTCTGGGATTAGCAAATCGCTGATACGCAGGTTACAGTTGGTCCAAAATGCTGCCGCTCGCTTTCTGGTTGGGGCAAGAGAGTATGACTCTGCTTCTCCAATATTAGCTTCTTTATACTGGCTACCTGTCAGTTTCTAAACTGATTTTAAAATCGTGTTGCTAGTTTTTAAATCTTTACATGGGCTTGCTCCTGCCTATTTATCCGAATTGTGTGCTTTACACCAGCCATCTAGAGTGCTTGGATCTTCTGGTCAGTTGTCTCTTATTGTCCCTCGCACCGAGTGTAAAACTAAAGGGGACAGAGCATTTGCAGCTGCTGCTCCTCGCCTGTGGAACTCTTCCTCATTATATAAAGGAGTCGTCTACAATTGAACTGTTCAAAACGAGATTAAAGACTCATTTCTATTCACTTGCATTCCGTGACCTTCAGTAATACTGATAGTTTCCTCATTGTGATCATGTAACATCACTTCTATTTATTATTTATTTTATTTATGTTCATTTATTTTATTTCTATCTATGTTATTCATGTTAATTGTATGTTTTTCTTTAATTCTATTATTGTAAAGCACTTTGGCCACAGCATTCCTATGTTGTTTTAAATGTGCTATATAAATAAAGTTGACATTGACAAGTTGACATAGTATTTGGAAAGGTTTAGCCATTCCGCGCACCATTATATGGTTACGGGTTGATTACAATCAGATGCCTTAAACTAAAAAACGGTATGTCGTTATTGTCAGTGTATTTGATGTGGATCTAAAAAATAAAGGGAAGCCACCCAGGAACAGTAGCACTGCTTTGACGCTGGGTGCCACCAGTTTGCAAAACCGAGTCGAAAACTTGCATAGGCTATGGTTTGAGCTGGCGTGAAAATGTGTGTGGCTTTATGCCAAGTTTAGTTTTTGTGCGTACGCACCGTTTATACATGAGGCCCAAGCTCACTATGTTTCTACCACAACTATCATCAAGGTATTGATGAAGTGAAAATGATGACAGTGATAACATACCTTGAAAGCCCGAGTCCATCAGCAGTAAAAGCATATCCAGTCTAGGGTTTCGTTCCAATACCAGGAGAGAGAGAACTCAATCAAAATGGCTCAAATGCCACTGCAAGAACACAGAGAACAGACAGAGACTTTAGCAACTGCAAATCATAACGATCACCACAGCTAGTAGCACAAGATGAACCTCTTCACCCACAGCTTTAAAAATCACAGATCAATCTGGCAATGCTGTTATTTTACTTTGCAGTCAATTCCCAGTATGGACACAGGTGCCCATGATGTGACATCCTGATTACTAGCTGCTCATATTGACTCATGTGCCCCATTCCGCTACTCCTTATAAATTGGCTGACTTCCTAGGTTTATTTTAATATAAATACAAAAGATATTTTCAAATCAGGCATCAGAGGAAACTGAAAATCTCACCTGCGTGGATGACATGTGGAAAGAGGGAAATAGGAGGCATTGAAACAAATATCAAGATCCAAATGAAGATTATATATAGAGATAGTTTACATTTTGTTATTACAGGTTACTAGCAGCAGCACCCGATATTGCCCAGGTAAGAAATTTTAAGGCAGAACTTTCTTTCTAAAAAAGATGTTTCTTAATGTATACACTTCCAGAGACAAATTAAATGAATCTATTTCAGGGCTCAAAATCCGGGAAAAGGCACTGCCCATAAAATGCACTGGAGTAAAACAGAAAACACACACACACTCCCATAACCCCAGAGTCAGTATTTTGGGATCCAAAGTTGTCTAGTGTATCTTCCTGACAAAGTGGGGTATCTTTGCAAAATTTGGCTGTGATTGGCACAATGGTGTGGAGTTGTATAAAAAAGAAACACACACCCAAACTGTACGTTATATATTAGACTAGCCAAAGAACTGGCATTGCCTGGTATACATATATATATATATATATATATATATATATATATATATATATATATATATATATATATATATATATATATATTATATATTATATATTATATATATATATATTGTGAATTTCCCCTTGGGATTAATAAAGTATCTATCTATCTATCTATCTATCTATCTATCTATCTATCTATCTATCTATCTATCTATCTATCTATACTGTATTGGTATAATAAGTTAAGGAAAGAAAGCAAAGGTTTATGTGTTTTACAAACAGTGACCCCCTATTGTCCTTTCTAGCTTATGCCATTCATCATCCACACTGCCCCTCTATCAATGTCTCAGTTTTCGAGAGTCGAGAATTTGATCTTTTTGAGTCAGTTTGGATACCAGAATTGCAGTAACTACTTGTTGGGTTGTAACCATGAATGCTGTTGTGTCTGACTTGTCCACTTACTTCCAGGTGGCCAGTTAATACTGCTTAAATTATGAAGAAGAGCCGATAAAACAGGAGTTAAACAACAACCATTTGATTTTTCCTTTGTGTTACTCTGCACTTCTACTCTTGATCAAGATTAACCCAACAACCCCCAGCAAAAGTGCATGATATTCCATTTTATATATGGAGTAGATAGCATCTTATATCACAGCTCCATTTGATTCAAACGTCTGCTGCAAGGGTCCTTACATGGACCAGTAACAGCAAGCACATCATATCCATCCAGCTTTGCCTTCACTGGCTCCCTGTGTCTCACAGGACTGAATATAAAATTCTACTAATAACCTAGTCAGAAGTCAAGCAAAATGACACATTTAATTGGCTAACTAGAAAGATTACAATACACAAGCTTTCGAGGCAACTCAGGCCCCTTCTTCAGGCAACCTACAAAGCTTTACACCGGACTACACCAGTGACCTTCTCCATCGCTCTGCTCCTGGTCACCTACTAATGTAATCCAATTCTGGTAATCTTGTTGTGCCCCACACTAATCTGCACTCTATGGGTGACAGGACCCTCAGCTGTATAGTGGCCACACTTTGGAATGACCCCCCAAAATTAATGAGATGAGCCGACTCCATTCATTCTTTAAAACTGATCTGTTCAGGAAGGCTTTTAACTCAGCCTGGTATTTTGACCCTTCTTTCAGTTTTCCACTCTGTCCAGATACTCAGGATAATGTGTGTGTGTTATATCACAAATGATGTTATTTGTTAGGCTTTTCTTTTAGTATTGAATTTAGTATTTTACTCTTTTTTATTTAATGCTTTATATACAGTATCCTGTTTTAGTGTTCTATTCAGGAAACATTTGTATCTAATGTTACATATATCCTGTTGTTTCTTTATGAGTCTTTGTGACATGCCTTGAGCATGGGAAGGTGCTATATAAATAAAGTGTATTATTGTTATTATTATTATCTCTCTATTATAAAAGAAAATCTTGAGGCGAGACTTTTTCCAACAGATTTTTTCAAGTCCCGCAACACAAGACATTTGCCAAGAGATTTTTTAAAGTCCCGCCCTCCTCTTAACCATTTACAACCACGCCCACGGTCCACTCATCTCTCTTTCGTGTGAATGCTTTTGTCAGACACAATTCCTGCTCTCTCAGCTCTTTTAAATTTGTTATTATTATTGAACTGCATGTGGCGTTGCCCAGGTAAGGTAAGTAATGTTAAACTCTAGTCATTTTATCTGCTAGTCTGCTGTCAGTCTGGCTTTGGTCAGTTTGGACATTTCACTTGCTCTGAGCCAGTAGGTGGCACTGATGTGCAAACTGTAGCACACATAAAAAAAAAAATTGTGAGTGGTCTCCCTTCCACTTTCTCGATATGGAGATGGGTATTTAAGGAGTAAACTGCAAGACAATGACTATATTTTATATTATGTACATGAAAGATCCAACACAACAATCAAATTAAATGAATAATATATTGAACAATTATTATAAAAGCAAAGTTTCATAAATTATGAATAAAAGGTAAAGTACCACTTCTGGTGAGCGGAAATAGTTTAAAAGTTGATAAAAATCTATGTTTTGTACCTAATACTTGTAAGCAAACTATGGTTGACCTAAGTGAAAGTGTCCTTAAGTTATCGTGTTTACACACACACACACAGACAGACGCACAGACATAATTCCAAAAATAGTATTTTCGGACTCAGGGAGGTCTAAAACTTTGAGATTTCAAAATCTGGAAATGGAATTTTTGAAGGATTCCAATACCTTTCCTTACACTTCCTATACAAGGAAGTCAGGGAGGTCTAAAACGTTAAGATTCATGACAATCTCGACATTGAATCTTTGGACAATTACAACACTTTCCCTATAACAACAACAACATTTATTTCTATAGCACATTTTCATACAAATAATGTAGCTGAAAGTGTTTTACATGATAACATAGTATATCCCTCCAACACTAAGGATCCTCCTAAACCCCAGCATCCTGTTATAAACAAATTAAACTCTTTCACTAGGATAGATTTACCTGATTTAAAGAAAATAATCTCTCAATTAAAACCCTCCACCTGCGTCCTTGACCCGATACCAACAAGGTTTTTCAAAGAAGTATCAGGCGTGCTAATTGATAATGACATAGTAAATTCGTCACTAGATACTGGGGTCTTCCCAGACTGTCTTAAAACTGCTGTAGTTAAACCCCTACTTAAGAAGGGCCTGCGCCACCACCACCTACTCAAAGCTTCATGATGCTCCAACAATGATGGACGGATTAAAAGGCAGAACTCTACGTGACCATCATCATCATCAAGCCCTTCCGTGAGAATCCTAAATCCAAAGAGGACTGTTTCATTTATGTTAGGTAGAATGCCCATAGGGGACTGGGCGGTCTCATGGTCTGGAATCCCTACAGATTTTATTTTTTCTCCAGCCGTCTGGAGTTTTTGTTTTTTCTGTCCCCCCTGGCCATTGAACCTTACTCTTATTTGATGTTAATTAATGTTGATTTATTTTGTTTTATAATTGTGTCTTTCATTTTTCTATTCTTTAATATGTAAAGCACTTTGAGCTACTGTTTGTATGAAAATGTGCTATATAAATAAATGTTGTTGTTGTTGTTGATGAAGAAAGAGAAAAAAAGACAAAATAAGAATTATAATAAGAGAACGCTAATTGACATAGATTAAAATTAAGGTCTGATGGCCAGGGAGGAGAGAAAAAACAAAAAAAAAAACTCCAAACGGCTGAAGAAAAAATAAAACCTGCAGAGGTTATAGAATAACTAAAGACCACCCAGTTCCCTCTAGGCATTCTACCTAACATAAATGAACTCAATCAGTCCTCATTGCATTCAGGGTTCTCATCGAAGGACTTGATGATGACGGTCATGTGGACTTCTGGCATTCTGGCCTTCGTATAAGAGAAAGTAAAAAACACTGAGCCCACAAGGCCAGATAGTTCAAAGGGTGTAGAATTGTAAAGAGAACACACAGAGAGACAGATGTTCTATTTCATAAACAGTGCTAGGGGGCTCTGCCCGCTGCTCAATTCGCTCGCCAACCCCTGGGCTGGCACAATGCGCTAGCCTCTTTGCAGCTTTGCCGCTTGCGTATGGGGAAGCGGATGTACAATTAAAACAGATTGTTATTTTCATGGGAATTGTTACATATGCATAATAGAACTAAAAATTTTACATTACAGCGACCCATTAATCATAGTAAAACATAGTAAAATGTAATAAATAGAAAGAAAATTATGTTTCATGTTGTGTTAGAGGTATACATTGCGTTATATGTTTTAATTCTGTTTGGCAAATACTTTTTAAACTTACACTTTTACTGTAAAACTTCAGTAAAAACTATTTTTTGAATAAAATTTTCGCCAATATCGCATTGAATTTTAATTCCGTGTTTGGAATTACATCGTGACAATGCAACGTATAACTGCCCGTGAGTGAATATTGTTTCTTTCTCTCTAATAAATAAACTGACTTTTTCGAATATTTGTCCCTGTGATTTGTTAATTGTCATAGCAAAAGCTGTTCTAATGGGAAACTGTAAACATTTTAATACGAATGGCATATCAAGATCTCCTTTGGTGTCTAATGTTATCCCCTGAAGATGTACAGTACTACATTACCTTTCTTGTCGCCTGTTAAAATTTGACATGTCATTGCTGTGTAACCAATTGACAATTTTTGCATAAATTCGTTTGACTTCATCGTTTTTTGGTGCTAGGATTGCCCGTGTACTCATTTCCTCTGTTGATAACCCTTCGGGATGAAAGTCTTCAAAAAGATTTGGACATAATAAGTCTTCGTAAATTAGGAACTTAAAGTGAGGAAAAATTTATAAGAGCTGAGAGTGCAGGAACTGTGTCTGTCAAAAGCATGAAAGGTGAGTGGGTGTGGTTGAAAAATGGTTGAGAGGAGGGCGGGACTTGACAAAATCTCTTGGGAAAAGTCTCATCTCGCGGGTCTTGAAAAAGTCTTGTCTCAAGATTTTCTTTTATAATAGAGAGACTAGGGGGCTTCACCCGCCAACCCCTTGCCCCCCGCCAGTGCTACAGGACATAATGAAGGGGGGGGCTGAAAACATCCCAAGGAGATGCAGCCGCCCCTCCAAAACCCCTCTTAAATGGCGATAGAATGGGAAACAAATACAGTGCTTTTTAAACCTTCTCTTTGCTCGATCAGCTACTGGCTTGCTGCTCCTGCCATGTCACGTGATCTGCATTTCGCACGGCGCTGCAATCGTTTAAAAGCCTGTACAGCACCTTCTTGTACCCCAGACATTCTCAAACACTATACAATCTCTTTTCGCTGTTCCGTTATTTCACCGAGTAATATTTTCTGTTTGTTTGAGCTAATGCGATCTTTACTCTCAATTTTGTGAGACTTTCAAATTTTCCTACTTCCATTATCTCTAACCTGCTCTGCATGTGTATCACGGGACTTACTTCCAAAGGTTGTAAGTATGATGTGACTTGTCCAAGACGGGACGTGGAAGTGTCTGTGTCTCTCTTCAAAAGATCTCTCTTCCAAAGATCACATCTCGTTGCAAGATTTTTTTTTATAATAGAGAGATATGGATAGATTGAGGTCAGTGCAAGCAGATTGCGTTTTTTTGCTTTGGTTAGAGGGGTTACCATAAAAAAAAAAAAACTTTTTAAAAAAATAAAGTACAATGGGCAATGAAAAAAATATGATAGAGGAACTGTTAAAAAGAAACTTCTATAAAGCACTAAAAACTACCTGTAACTTCAACTTTATTGTCTTATGTACTCAGTACAGTACAATGAAAATATATGTAAGTAGTCCTCTACAGCCCAAACCCACTCTAACTTGAAAATGAGGAACTGTAAATGAATAAGTTTCCTAACTTTATCAACAATTAACACATTTCTTAAGCTTATCAGTAACCTACCTTTAGAAAATGGAAATACATCCAAAGAAATATGTCTACAGGGTGAAGTGAGTGAGTGTCATGAGAAACATATCTTGATAATCTTGCTTCTTCTTCTTCGGTTTAATGGCAGTTGGCAAACCAACTTCTGGTGAATTATTCCCACCAACTGGACTGGCATGTTATGAAGACAAGGAAAAGAACCCTAACTGTGATTAGAAATACCTAAGCAGATATAAGTTGTATTACACAATTAAATGCTCTCTGATAGCCCTATAGCTTTAGAGACAACATCCGAAGCATCTTACCTAAGGAGAAAATGGACTGGAGTGTTAACAGCTCAGTTGTCCAAAGTTCTCGTTTCAGATGAAAGTAAATTTTGATTTCATTTAGAAATGGAGGTCCCAGAGTCTGGAGGAAGAATGGAGAGGCACAGAATCCAAGTTGTTTGAGGTCCAGTGTGAAGTTTCCACAGTCAGTAATGATTTGGGGAGCCATGTCATCTGCTGGTGTTGGTCCACTGTGTTTTATCAAGTCCAAAGTCAGTGCAGCCGTCTACTGGGAAGTTTTAGAGCACTTCATGCTTCCCTCTGCTGACAAGATTTATGGAGATGTTGATTCCATTTTCCAGCAGGACTTGGCACCTGCCCACATGCCAAAAGTACCAATACCTGGTTTAATGACCATGGTGTGTATCACTGTGCTTGATTGGCCACTAAACTCGCTTGACCTAAACCCCATAGAGAATCTATCAAAAGGGAGATGAAAGACACCAGAGCCAACAATGCAGACAAGCTGAAGGCCACGATCAAAGCATCCTGGGCTTCCATAATACCTCAACAGTGCCACAGGCTGATCGCCTCCATGCCACTCCGCATTGATGTAGCCATTCATGCAAAAGGAGCCCCAACCAAGTATTGAGTGCAAACGCGGACATACTTTTCTGTAGGCTTGTATTCTATATAATGCTTATAATAATAATAATTATTATATATTCTAATATTTCTGAGATACTGAATTCTGAGTTTTCATTACCTGTAGGGCATAATCAGCAAAATGAAAAGAAATATATCACTCTGTGTATTGAATCTATATAATATACGAGTTTTACTTTTTGAATTGAATTACTGAAATAATTTCACTTTTCGATGATATTCTAATTTATTAAGATGCACCTGTATTATCGATGGAAAAAGCCACGGTGCGTTTAACGCGAGCGCCACAGTTGAATTAATTGACAGCATTCCAAGTCGGAACCTTCTTCTTTATACTGAGCAGGACCCGCTTCAGTGTGCAGGGCGCGTGCAGCGCTCACTCAGGGCCCAGAAAAGCGCCGGCGTGGGTTACGTCCTGAAAGCTGTGTAGAATCTTTATAAATAATATAAGTTAAGTATATGAAAATTAAATTAGAATAACTAAAGAATACTTTCAATATATTAGTATATTTGATAAATTATCCATCACTATTCATATTTATTTATCTTTCATTTTTCGTATCATTTTATTCTTATTTTTCAACCAGGACCTGCTATGGTTTGTTTGTGAGAGTCCGGTTGCAGGCAGCCCAGCGCACTGCATCGAGCAAAAGAGAGGAAGCTACGGGCAGGAGGGTTTGTGGCTGGCGAGTACACGGTTTAGTTTATTAAGTCAAACAAAAGTGGCAAAGAATTGTATTTTATTTATACTAGCCTGTTTCTTTTCTTTTTTTTAATCGCGGGGTAGAAGGTAGTGGCATTTTACGGAACACTATAAACGTTTATTGACATGTAGTACTCGCTCTTAATTACTTTCACGCCCTGATATGTTTTAACATGACAATAATCTAATAGTTAATCTTGAATTTCACCAATGTTTTCACTTCAAACTTCGTTTTATACGTGAAGTTGTGGACAGAACCTAGAAGACGTTGCTTTACGAGATGTTTGGTGAGGCTGCAAGTCGAAAAGCTAATTGGTAAAGGTTTAGCCATCTTATATAGTTAGAGTACATTGGGACTTCATATTATTACTCTTATTTTAGAAAAAAAGGATTACTGTACGAAGCGCAGTCTTATTTATTATTTTTTGTACATGTATACAATACTTTAAGTTTTATTAGCGTTGTTTGCGTAGTAAGACGGTAGGGGGCGTCTGATCAAGAACTTGCAATGAGGAGCAGAAGCAACTCTGGAGTGAAGCTCGACAATTACGCGAGGATCGTACAGACCACCATCCTTTGTCACCAGGTGGGATATTTTCCTTCTCCGCTGAGATCGCTTTCAAGAGCATGTTTAAACTACTTTATAGTTTATTGCTTTGAGGGATGGGCTTTCGCGTCCCGTAACTCGTTGGCGTGGATAGATTCGTTAGTTTTATTGTTTTAAGGTATTGCATTCAGGGGTTCTCAATCTTTGTCATGTTCTCGATTCTTTAAACATCCGTCGTTTATTTAAACCACTTCAGTAATTTTTGGTAGTAACCATGCATGCTGTGAATAGATTCTTTCTTTTACCAGTGGTTTTATTATATATATATGTATATATATATATATATATATATTTATTTATTTATATATATATATTTATATATATTTATATATTTTATATATATATATATTTTTATATATATAATATATATATATATATATATATATATATTTGGCCTCTTTTGTTAA
The DNA here is from genome assembly GCF_016835505.1 of Polypterus senegalus. Taxonomy (NCBI): domain Eukaryota; kingdom Metazoa; phylum Chordata; class Cladistia; order Polypteriformes; family Polypteridae; genus Polypterus; species Polypterus senegalus. Next base: position 199,608,303 of record NC_053158.1, read on the forward strand.
CTATAGTACACATTTTTATAGTATGCTGTTTAATAGGAAGTTTGAACAACGCAAGTGGAAGGCCTTAAAATTATACTAAAAACAGTTTGGTAGTTTTAGTATCTTCTCTTGGAACTTGTGTCATTCGTTTATTCTTATACTTGGGCATTGTGATGTTTCATAATCATTCCATGAAACGTCCCTTATTATTTTATTGCACATTGCAGTTCATATGCTTATGTACTTGGTGCTTGTCCTTGTCACAGATGCTGCTTGCTGTTCTTTATCACAGTCTATCTTTGTTTCTGCTTATTTGATGTTGCTTGCTGCTGTTTATCATCTGGTAGTGTTGGTCAGTCTTTGTACTTAATTATTTTTCAAGTGAATCCCAGTTGTTTTTTAAATGTTTCATTTTTTCCTGTTAAATATGTGTGTCATCAGAACTAGTCAGTTATGAAGAATTAGTATCCATTAAAGTTTGTATGCTGTTCCGAGTACCAGCAGGTAGTAGAAAAAAGATATAGGTAAAGAAGAATTACGTCATGCAGATTATATTTGCACCAGGTGCACCTGAGCCAGTCAGAAGTGATTAGTAGCTCATTTGAGAATTGCTTGAAAGGTCCAAATATATACAGTATACTCAGTCACTCAGTTATAACATGATATTAATACTGGGTAGGGCCACCCTCTTTCCTCAGTTCTCCATGATATGGATTCTACAAAATGGTGGAAACACTTCTTTGAGATTCAGGTCCATGTTGACATTATTGCACCACACAATTTCTGCAGGTTTATCAGCTGCACATTCAGGCTGCAAATCTCCCTTTCTGCCACATCCCAAAAGTGTTCTATTGAATTCAGATCTGATGACTGGGAAGGTCACTGAAGAATACCGAACTCCTTGCTATGTTGATTAAACCAGTTTAAGACAAGTTTTGGTTTATGACATGATGCAATGTTATGCTGGATGTGGCCATGAAGGGGATGTACATGGTCAGCAACAATACTCAAAATAGGCTGTGGCATTCAAATAAAGGTTGATTGGCATCAGTGTGCCAAGAAAACATTCTCCACCATGGACTCAAGGCAGGTTGGATTCAAGAATTCATGCAGCTGGTGCCACTACCATCTCTGTGCCTCAGTACAACTTGAAAGTCATTAGTCCAGGTAATATTTTTCCAGTTAACTGTCCAGTGAGCCTGTGTGCACAGCAATCTTAGTAATAATAATAATAATACATTTTATTTCAAGGCGCCTTTCTAAACACCAAAGGGCACTGTACAGGTAATAAAATCATAAAACAAACACATGAATCCACACATATCCATATACATACACCTATGGAACTGAAAATACAGCAATAAGAATACAGCCTAAGGCCATGTAGTGAAAGCTAATCTAAATAGATATGTCTTAAGACGAGATTTGAAAATAGGTAGGGAATCTGTGTCCTGAATGTTTTGAGGTAGTGAGTTCCAGAGACGAGGAGCACTATGCCTAAATGACCTGGAACCTATGGTGATCCGGTGTGGTGGGGGTGGCTGATGAGAAGACCAAAATTAGAGGACCTAAGAGTGTGGTTAAATGTATAACATATATAATGGAGCAAGGATATGAAGTGCTTTGAAGGTAAGTAGAAGAATTTTTAAATCAGTGCAAAATTTTACAGGAAGCCAATTAAGCTGTTTATTGGATGGGGTAATGTTTTGCACAGAAGAGGTCTGAGTTACAGTATACGGGCAGCTGAATTCTGAGCAAGCTGGTGTTTATGTGGGAGACCAAAGAGAACAGAATTGTAATAATCAATGCGGGAAGTGGTCAATGCATGGGTAAGGACGGCGGTGCTGTTTATTGTGAGGTAGGGTTGCAAGCTTGCAATGCTATGGAGATTATAAAAAAAGTTGACCGTGTAACATTATTGATATGGGATTCAAAAGACAGAGTACTATCAAAGATAACACCCAAACTCTTAACCTGAGGCGAGGGATAGATTGAGGTACCATCAATATTAAGTGTGAAATTATTAGATTTTGATACAGCAGACTTGGAGCCAATGAGGAGAACCTCTGTCTTATGGCTATTGAGCTGGAGGAAATTAGAAGAAAACCAAGATTTTACCTCAAATAAGACAGTCATTGAGGTAGGAAGGAGGAAGGACAGAATTGCACTTTGTAAGTATATAAAGCTGAGTAACGTTTGCATAACAATGAAAATCATTTCCAAATTTCTTAAGATTGCCACCTAAAGGGAGTAGAGATATTAAAAACAGTAAAGGGGCAAAGCACCAATCCCTAGGGAGCACCACTAGTGACTGGGAGGGATCGTGATTGAGAATTTTTTAGTATTCTGTTTTTGGCTGACAGGAGTGGAATCCAATGTGGCCTTGTACTGTCATAGGCATCGTTGTGCTGTAAATTTTCAGAGTTACTGTAGCCTTTCTGTCAACTCATTCCAGTCTGGCCATTCTCCTCTGACCTCCCTCATCACCAAAGCATTTCTGCTCTGCAGAGCGGCTGCTTGCTAGATGTTTATTATTTTTCACACATAAATGGCAAAATTGATTCTACTCCATTGGGCCCTTAAGCAAGGCCCTTAATCTGCAGTTGCTCTGTCCTGGGTATGACATTAACCGGCATCTAGTCCTGCAAGTAGGTCGTTCAACTTGCAAGGGAAAATTTGGGGTTTGGTGGCAGGATTGGCACTCCAACTACGTAAAATAATCTCGGACTGTTCCACTCCATCCGAAGTAGTGTGGTGCTGTCGTATCACCTGTTGAATGGTTACACTTGGGTCTTAATTTGAATCCTGAGGTGGTTTGTTGTGTGGCGGATGTGGCAATGCACTAAATCAGTGTGTGCTCCCAATAACCACCACCATGCCATTCTTAGTAACTCTAGAGACAGTTTTATATGAAAATCCCAGGAGATCAGTAGTTAGAGAGGGACTCGACCCAATCTGCCTGGCACCAACAATCACTGCCACAGTCAAAATGACAGAAGTCACCTTTTTCCCTATTCTGGTGTTTAATGTGAGCATTAACTGAAACTCCTGACCTTTATCTGCAGGATTTTATGCCTTGTGCTTCTCTGCCATATGACTGTCTGATTAGATAACTACATGCATAAGCAGGTATACAGGTGTTCCAAATAACTTGCTGGCTGGGTGTATAAGATGAGAAACGTGGTCAGACAGATCTTAACCATACAGATGATGGGTAACACATCATGTCGGGATCGTTAGTATTTATTGCATCTTGAAGACTTTGCAAAGTAGTATCAAAGAGATTTTAAGTCAGTCAGTGAAAGGTTATCTAAAAATTTGAATTCGATAACATTTGACATATTGTGTCACCAAATTCTGTACTTGTTCTGACTTAGGATACTGTACATAAAGGAACATCCCAAACAAAAATGCATGTTTTTTTTTCATGTTACTTTCCTTATGTAGCCTGTAGTGATGGCTAAAAAAATTTTTAACCTTGTGTTTTCTTGAAGAACAGAGAACAAAGTTTCTGATAGAATAGGCATCTTTGTTTATCAACGTTGGAGCAACAGCAAACAATATAAAAATTTCACGTTATTCGTGTCATATATTAAGCCATCCAGTCATGTGCTCATAACGTTCCAAATGCATGTATTTTACTAAAATATTGCTAAATAAATCACTTCTGGGAAGAACTCTCGTAAACATGAACAAAGCACACTCAAATGTGACCAATATTTAAATTTTAGGCTTAGGCTTAACCCCAACCCTCCATTCATTGGTCATGGGTCCAGTCCATTAACTGATTCATTAACTGATATACTTTGGATGATATCAACAGTGCAAAGTTCACTGCGAGATGTACTGGACTAAAGATTAAAATGTAAAGAAAAATAAGTGAAAACATTAAGCAGAGGGTCTGTTTACCTGTGCAGTTTCACAGACCACAGCTTAATCCAGAAGTACTCAAATTGTGCTATAAAAAAGTGGATGCATAAGCAAAATGAAAGTGGTGAATGGCACAGAAAAGCCTCATGAACATTGTAAAGGGTGTATTTGTATTGGTGAGAATAATGCTGAAAAATAACTTGTGTAATTTTCTTGGTGTGTTTTGTTTTTAGGTAGAGCAGTCTGAAAACTTTCTCATCACCCTTTGTACAAATTAATTGATTGAATGCTTATAGTAAAAACCTGTGGCCACCATATATTTCCAGAACAGAATTTCCTTAAAACATGTTTAGTAGTGGAATCTTCATTTCTGAGCTGATAGCAAGGTACAGCATATACAGTGGTAACATGTACACTGTTAACTTGAACTTTTCACTGAATTGGTTCACTTTCTAAACTGAGAACTGATTGTCTTCTGCTTCTAAGTTAAAAATTTATAGGTGAACAGACAGATTGTACTTTGTTTTTTACCAAAGGAGAAATGTAGCATTTCTTAGAAACTCAAAAAAATATAACAAACTAGCTGTGTAAGCCCATGCTGTAAAAAGCGCGGGCTCCTAGAAACTACTGAAACCGCCAGAAAAAAAATTGAAATACAGAGTTGGCTGTTTCATTTTGTGGATGTGCTCGCCCCTTTGTCTATCAACAGCTAAGTGAGTTTCTCTTTTGTTTGTCTTTCCTCGGCAGTTTCACTTGGGCAATGGAGTCTTTCTTTCAGCTTCATGATGTCGCCTCTAACTTCTTTCTTCTTCCTACTTGTTAACTTGGTGCAACATTGCCATCTCTTTGAGCTTCATGCTATAGCCTTGCACTTCTGGGCTAGACAGTCTGACAGACACACACACTACACGCATAGACTTTTATATACGGAGTGGGACATAAAGATCTCCCACATTTTGAAGGGCTATAAAAAATGAACAAAGCTCTTTAAAAATGAAATTGTATATATTTCTGAAAATTAGATAAACAGTTTTGTTTAAATGGGTTTTAAAAATCATATCAGACAAATACATTGCTGAAGACGTTCCCGGCAAGTTCTCCATCACTCTCTGGGTCATCTCAGGCGGAATGGCGGTGATTTCCTGTCTGATCCTTTCCTTGAAATCCTCAAGAGATCGAGGATGATGTGTGAAAGCATTTTCCTTTAGGTATCCCCAAAGGAAAAAGTCACATGGGCTTAAATCTGGTAACCATGCTGGCCACCCCATGTCTCCCCTTAAAGAGATCAAATTCCTAGGGAACATTTCCCTCTACACTCCGAGTGAACATTGTGTTGTGTGATCTGTGGCCCCGTCCTTTTGAAACCACCAGTCCAGCTCATGATGGGTACTGAAAACTGTAGAGCCTAACCTACCGAATGAGACCTACCCCACCTCTCTGCCCCCACTATAGCCTGCACAGTTGTCCCTCGAATTGTGGGACATTTTTATGCCCCACCCTGTATAAGATAACAACAATGCCCCACAAATACATGCTAGAATTACTAAAAAGGAAAAAAAAAGGCTGACTTGACTAAAGATAAAAAGAGCAGTCACAATTACTGTGGGGTGTTATAAAGTTGTATTGCCATATGTATGAAGGAGTCTTCGTAGCACTTCTTGACACCATTCTGCTTGTTCATATTGGCAGTCAGTCTTGTCTTCATGCCATCTTCCACTTCTATCTCCAGCAGTTCCAAAGGGCATCCCATAACTGAGTCTGTCTTTTTTAATTAGCGTGTTGATTCGGTGAGTCTCTCTTGAAGTGGTGTTATGGGCCTATCTCACTACAGTGTAGAACACTGGTTCCCAAGCTCTACCCTGGGGACCCACTGTGGCTGCAGGTTTTGTTCCAACTACTTCTTCTTTCGGCTGCTCCTGTTAGGGGTCGCCACAGTGGATCATCATTTTCCAGATCTTTCTGTCCTCTGCATCTTGTTCTGTCACCCCCATCACCTGCACGTCCTCTCTCACCACATCCATAAACCTTCGCTTAGGCCTTCCTCTTTTCCTCTTCCATGGCAGCTCTATCCTTCGCATCCTTCTACCAATATACTGTACCCAGCATTTCTCCTCTGCACATGTCCAAACCAATACAATCTCACCTCTCTGACTTTGTCTCCCAACCGTCCAATTTGAGCTGACCCTCTAATGCACTCATTTCTAATCCTATCCATCTCTTAGCATAATTAAGTGAGTCTTTAAACAAAAAAAGTGCATTTAACTTAACCAAAAAATACATAGTTAAAACTGAAACATTTTTCATATCTTAGTAATAAATGACAAAATGTAGATTAAAACTGTATAATGTGTAAAGCCTGAAGTACAAAGATCAAATAAACACTTTCACAAAAGGTTCAAGGACGATACAATAGCTTCCGTGGCACAGCAGTAGGAATTGCTGACTTTTGAGTAGTGAGTTGCTCTTATTGTTAATATTATACAATAAACACATACATTTGATTTGCCTCTGTAACGGCCACTGTAAATGTATAGTACTTGTAAAACTTTTTTTCTTCTCACTTTTATTCTCTTAGTCAAGATCACAATACATACTACCGGCCCCCAAGGATCTGACGCTGTTACTTTTTATCTGAAACTGGGAATAATTGTAGATGTGAGTGGTGTTCTGAGACAGTCGAACTGGAAATTCTCTGATGTGGATGGATTAAAGCTGACACACAAACGCTGATGAATCTGCCTTATTCTTATGTCATTGTCACTTAATTTTTTTTTATTCAATTTTATTGAGTGTTCCCGCTTACACTGAATTAGTATGCGCCTTATGGCCCGTGATGTCAAAGCCGCACTGACAAAAAAATAGAGACATAGGTATATATGATATTTGGAATTATTCATTTTATGATCTTATAGTCCATTTCAGTAAACATTGTGGTACGGATGCAACATTATTCATATTCATTCGCGTACCTTCTTGCGGTTGTAATCAGTGACCGCATTTTTTTTTTTTTTCCTCCTCAATCTTGCCCAGTCTGCACAGGACTCCAGGACATACAGATGGAATAATGTTCCCCTGCAAGGTGAGCCATGAATGCTGTTCTTTTCTCAGTGGACCCCGTACATGCCTTGCACAGTACATGTGCTTTGATCGCCGCCAGGTCAACTTGTTATAGCACAAGCAACTGGCCACCTGTGTGCTGCTGCTAGCACTGAATAAGCTCACGCCTTCTGGTGTCAGTGCGCAGGGGAAAAAAGGAAAGAGACAAATATGTGACATATTGAAGAAATCATTGTATGACCTGAATAGTACCAATCAGAAAACATCATCACACTAATGCAATATTATTTGAAAATTAACAGATCGGGTATAAATTTGTTACTTATAAAAGTTATCTTATTTCACTTTTATTTTCTCAGTCTCGTTCACGCTCTCCCTCCCCTCCTGATCTGACCCTAACTAACTAACAGCTAGCATAAATTCGCCAGAAACAGTGGCCTCACAGCTCCAATCGTTGCAACTCTATTTCTATAGCACATTTTCATATACATGATGTAGCTCAAAGTGCTTTACATGATGAAGAAAGAGAATAAAGACAAAATAAATAAGAAAATAGAATTGGGGAACACTAATTAACATAGAATAAAAGTAAGGTCCGATTGCCAGGGAGGACAAAAAAAAAAACTCGATGGCTGGAGAAAAAAAAAAAATATCTGCAGGGGTTCCGAGGCCACGAGACCACCCAGCTCCTTCGAGGCATTCTACCCGACATAAATGACCTCAGTCAGTCCTCATTGTATTCAGGGTTCACATGGAAGAACGTGAATACGTAATTATTTAATCACACCCACCGCCTACTTATGTCTGCTTGTGGCCATGCACAATAAAAAAAAGACAAAAATATCTCAGAAGCTTACCTTGTAGCAGTGACACTATGATCTTGTTATTGAGGCTTCTGTTATGTTAACAAGCCTCCATGTTCTTACTATATTCCACATTTTCTCTGTATTTCACGTTTTTTTTTCAGATAGGTTTCTTAAATTTAAACAATGGCAGTTAAGCATAGTGCTAATGAAGTGGTGGAGTGGTGTCTCTAAGGCTAAGGATCTGCGAAAGGTATCCGAAAGGTTGCAGGTTTGAATCCCCATTACTACCAGAGGGGATGCAACTCTGCTGGGCCCTTGAACAAGGCCCCTAGCCTGCAGTTACTCCAAGGGCGCTGTACAATGGCTGACCCCAAGGGTATATGAAAACAAACAAATTCCTAATAAAAGAAAATGTATAAAGCAGAATAAAGAACAAAAAACAAAAATGAAGTGCTTTTGCCAAGTGCTCATAAGCACAAGAACACATTACGATGAGCTTTGTTGATTTTCACTACACAAACTTGTGTTTATGTTAAGAGTGCAGCACAAGTGTGTAGTGAATAGGGTCAGCTGGAATCTAACCCCCTTTTTCCCCATAGGATCAGCTCTTCTGTACCTGTCATTTTTGTTTCTGTGGGGTTTTTGAGGAACATAATCCTCGTGGATAATGGAAATCGAGTGTATAGTAAATAGAAAATGTAAAGGTGAATGTATAACCTTGGCAATACCTATACTGTTCTTGACGTATAAAGTTGCTGCCTAAGCTGTTTACTTGTATCTGTTAGATTTGAAGAGTCTAGAATTATCCAGAGAAGTGTTCAAAGTTGTACCTTCCTTTTAAAATTTTCATTTTTATCTGTTGTTTTTGTTTACTGTGACAATTGTTAAACATTTTACACATCCATTTTGGAAATATGATTCATACCAGGAGTAAACAGATTTACAATTTTTCTCTAATGTTGCAGGAAACAACCCTGTAGCAGTTTGATGTAGATCTCCTGCAGACCTATAAATGTTCAGTCATGTAATTGTATGTAAGCCTATTTGTACAGGGTGGTCCAGATCTAATTATGCAGATCTGGATCGTCTGGATGACTTTGATTTATGTGGTGATGATTCTACAAACCGGATTCCAAAAAAGTTGGGACACTAAACAAATTGTGAATAAAAACTGAATGCAATGATGTGGAGATGGCAAATGTCAATATTTTATTTGTAATAGAACGTAGATGACGTTTAATTCGAGTAAATGTATCATTTTAAAGGAAAAATATGTTGATTCAAAATTTCACGGTGTCAACAAATCCCAAAAAAGTTGGGACAAATAGCAATAAGAGGCTGGAAAAAGTAAATTTGAGCATAACGAAGAGCTGGAAGACCAATTAACACTAGGTCAATTGGCAACATGATTGGGTATAAAAAGAGCTTCTCGGAGTGGCAGTGTCTCTCAGAAGCCAAGATGGGTAGAGGATCACCAATTCCCACAATTTTGCGCAGAAAGATAGTGGAGCAATATCAGAAAGGTGTTACCCAGCGAAAAATTGCAAGGACTTTGCATCTATCATCATCAACTGTGCATAACATCATCCGAAAATTCAGAGAATCTGGAACAATCTCTGTGCGTAAGGGTCAAGGCCGTAAAACCATACTGGATGCCCGTGATCTCCGGGACCTTAAACGACACTGCACCACAAACGGGAATGCTACTGTAAAGGAAATCACAGAATAGGCTCAGGAATACTTCCAGAAACCATTGTCAGTGAAGACAATCTACCGTGCCATCCGCCGTTGCCAGCTGAAACTCTACAGTGCAAAGAAGAAGCCATTTCTAAGCAAGATCCACAAGCTCAGGCATTGTCACTGGGCCAGGGATCATTTAAAATGGAGTGTGGCAAAATGGAAGACTGTTCTATGGTCAGACGAGTCACGATTCGAAGTTCTTTTTGGAAATCTTGGACGCCATGTCATCCGGACCAAAGAGGACAAGGACAACCCAAGTTGTTGTTAACGCTCAGTTCAGAAGCCTGCATCTCTGATGGTATGGGGTTGCATGAGTGCGTGTGGCATGGGCAGCTTGCATGTCTGGAAAGGCACCATCAATGCAGAAAAATATATTCAGGTTCTAGAACAACATATGCTCCCATCCAGACGTCATCTCTTTCAGGGAAGACCCTGCATTTTTCAACAAGATAATGCCAGACCACATTCTGCATCAATCGCAACATCATGGCTGCGTAGGAGAAGGATCCGGGTACTAAAATGGCCAGTCTGCAGTCCAGATCTTTCACCTATAGAGAACATTTGGCGCATCATAAAGAGGAAGGTGCGACAAAGAAGGCCCAAGATGATTGAACAGTTAGAGGCCTGTATTAGACAAGAATGGGAGAGCATTCCTATTTCTAAACTTGAGAAACTGGTCTCCTTGGTCCCCAGACGTCTGTTGAGTGTTGTAAGAAGGGGAGATGCCACACAGTGGTGAAAATGGCCTTGTCCCAGCTTTTTTGGGATTTTTTGACACCATGAAATTCTGAATCAACATATTTTTCCCTTAAAATGATACATTTTCTCAGTTTAAACTTTTGTTCCGTGATTTATGTTCTATTCTGAATAAAATATTAGAAGTTGGCACCCCACATCATTGCATTCAGTTTTTATTCACGATTTGTATAGTGTCCCAACTTTTTTGGAATAAGGTTTGTAGTTCAGCACGAAGATGATTCTTCATGTCGTCAGTTTGCACACTTCTCGATGGTCCTGGATTTTTTTGGTGATTTTCTATTTAATAAACTTAAGTTATAGCATAATGAAAATTGTATAATTACATCTGGAGCACCCTATATTTATAGGTGTGTATCATGTTACTGCAGTTTCAACTTGCAGCAAATCCGCAGATATGCATTAATTTTCAATTAAATTTAAATACATTTTCATTTAGCTTTTTTTTTTTTTTTTTACTTACTAATGCAACAAACTAATTTTGGTGTAGATGAGTAAGTAGCAGCAATCATTAATTCTGAAGCATAATCCACTGTTAATCCACATAATTTTTCTCAAGTCCGAAGCACTTCAGTCCCCCTCAGTCTTGTAAAACACTTTGGTCTATCAAGCCTAGGACTAACTAACTCAAAACACCCTTAACATGGTGTCCTTAGAGTTTTTCACACTAATCTAATGAATACGTAATAATTATTAGTGTGTATATAGTATAGTTTAATGATTTGTATGAGCTTCACAAAACCAAATTCTGTGCAGATGTCTTCTCTATACAATAAATAAAGTTGATTATTATTTATATTTTTTTAGGATCCTGTGACAGGACTGTTACCTGCTAGTGAACAACAAAGAGATGCTTGGGTTAGAGATAATGTTTACAGCATCCTGGCTGTATGGGCACTGGGACTGGCATACCGTAAAAATGCAGACCGAGATGAAGATAAAGCTAAAGCTTATGAGCTTGAACAGGTCAGTATACCTTTTTTACATGGTTGGAACTCTTGGGGGGATCAAGGGGCATTTATTACATATATTCATTTGCATCTGTTACAAAATTTTAAACTGTGTGCTTATTATTGATAGCTTGCTTAAGTATTAAGTAACATTTATGCTAAAGTAAAGCTTAAGTACCAAGTGTCAAAGAGAAAAAAACATGGAGCAGAATGAGTTTGGTGTAGTGTTACAGACTGAGGTTAACTGAAAGGTCATGACTTAGTATAACTGCTGACTGTGATGTTCTCAGTTTTCTATAACTGGTGTGTCTAATTTTACAGAGTGTTGTGAAATTGATGCGAGGACTTCTACAATGCATGATGAGGCAGGTATGACATTTAACTGAATTTCTGGTTTCCCTTCTCTTTAAGAAGGTAGCAATCCACTCATCCCATTTGAAAAAAATGTCAGAATATTACTTTAATATAAATTCAAAAAGTGAACACACATGAGCTTTTTTGTTTTTTTTTTGCATGGTGAAATCTTACCATTTACCAGGTCCTTGCAATGCTTTCCATTAACAATATGAAGCAGAGGCTAGCTATAGACTGTACTTTTTAGTTGAACTTTCATTACTTTGATTTTTTTTTTTTAATTATTAAAAAGTCTTACAGAATAAAACATTTTGATCTAATTATGTAACATGGTAGAAAGTTATTTTGTTGCTTTAATTTAAAATCTGTCCTCCATTACTTGTCCCTGAGCCATCAAATGCAGTGCACCCCTTTGCCCGCTGTTTACACTTAGATATTCCTGCTGGATCTACAGAACACTATGCTCATTTTGCCAACATTAATTTGGTTATTATTTACACAACATAAGGAATTTTCGAATAAATATAATAATTTAAAAATGTCTCCAGCTCATGATTTTTTCCATCCAAAAAATGATTTTAGTAGTTAAATGTTAAATGCCATTATAATTATGCAGAATGAAATGAAAAAATTATTTCTAGAAAAGAAAGTATTGTCTTACTTCTAATCAGTATCTTGAAATTATTTGCAATGTGTAGCATAATCAGGTGCCTGTAGTACACTGTCCTGGACAGGGCACCATCTGGAACACATCTATGCAAGGAAGCTGGCTGTTTGATTATTAGAAGTTTCATAAGAGTATTCCTGGCAATACTATAATAAGAGAAGGAGGTAGGGGTCACTCTCTCACAGAGTTGACTACAAAAAGTCCTTGTGACCTTGTAATTGGGCTTTTTGTCCCAGTGTGTTTAAACATATTCCAGCAAGCTTGACTCTTTAATAGTCAAAGAGCCAGCGGGCTTGCTTGGATAACTTTGGCAACTGGTCCAGCCTGGACATTACACTCCAGGTTTACTTGGATGGACAAGCAGAAGCGAGGTCCTGCAGTTCCAGAAGAGTCCGCAAATGAGAAGGGAAGCTATTCTTGTCTTGTGTGGAATGGAGCAGTGTGAATGTGGGATATCTGGGTGGGTGTAAATCCCACCATGTCATAACAATATGTATCTGTTTTCCTTCTGTTGAATCTCTGATTTAAAAAAAAAAAATAAAATAAAATAAAGGGTCCAGGAACACTTGTTCTTTGTTAACCGAGCTATTACTATAATTAGAAAAATCTTGCAATTATATTTAGTGAGGTTTGGGGTTGTACAGTGCTGATATCAGAGTATTCTAAGTGTAATACTCTTATGAATAAATTCATAGTTTACATATACATGTGACAACTAAAGTAAATGGAGTGCAGAAGTTCACTGAGATGACACATTAGTTGCAGACTGCTAATAGTTATTTTCTAATTAAAATAAGGATCTTTTAAGAAAGGAGGACAATATGCTAGCCTCTGAACTGTAGGCAGATTGAGCTTTGGCATCTGCTTTCTCTGGTTATGTTTCCATTTTTTTCTTTGTTTAATGGCCTTTAATTCCATGAGGAAAATAATACTGTTGAAGTGATGCATATTAAAAAGCAATTTTTTTGTTTGTTTAAAGCTGAACAAAGTGGAAAAGTTTAAGTACAGTCAGAGTACTTTGGATTGTCTCCATGCAAAATACAACATTAGGACTTGTGCCAGCGTGGTTGGGGATGACCAGTGGGGTCATCTTCAAGTTGATGCTACATCCCTCTATCTGCTCTTTTTGGCTCAGATGACTGCTTCAGGTAAAAAAAAACTTTAATTCCAAACTTTGAGGTAAAATAGTTTATCTTTGTTTTTGTTCTTTCCTTGTGATTTTTTTTTTTTTTTGTATCTGGGGCTCTCTGCAGTGGAAGTACACATCTTTTTGCCATGGCAGTCCATTCACACCTCCAGCACTTCTCTTCAGTCCATTTGATCTATTTTACTTTCACCATTTAACTCTTGTCCATTACTACTCTGTGTTATCTTTACTGTAGTCTTCTTGGTTGGAGGGTGCATGTAAAACTAGACTAGAAACTACTTCCAGATGCTAGCAGAATCCTCCCTACCAGCACAAGGTGTCCCTGCACTCTGAGACCTCATGCTTGCTTTGAAGACCGACCCTGATTATCTTCCCATTAGAGATAGTTGCCAAGAACTACATATACAGTAGCAAGTTTCTCTACTGTATAATTTGACTCGGTTGTACTGGTAAAATTCACCCATATGACTGTTGCCAGTACTCATTATTGGAGCATCATAAAGTCCAGCTCCTGTCCTGTATCTGATGTAACCTCCTCTTATGCTAATCTTGACCAGGCCCTCCTACACAATACAACACATTTTTAGCACTGCACAAGGCCAGAATTCTGATTTTTTTATTTATTTTTTTGTTATAATGCACAGCTGCTCATAAATGATCATGCCCAAATCAGTATATAGAAAAACTTAGTACTCCATGTCAAAACCTATTGTGCTGAAGATTTGTCAGTCCAGCCTCTGTCATACATATAAAACATGAAAGCCTGTCTTCTGGGTTTGTCACAGGAACGTGTTAGTGCCGGATGGTAAACTCCTACAGATAACAGTATAGCCAGGAAGGCGGAATGCAATCTAAACATGTTGCTTATTTTCAGAGTGCAAAAAAGGAATTGATGTAGCAGTTGTGTGACTGCTACCACAAATGAAAATTGATAATCTGGGCCTCATGCTTTCTATCTCTTCACCATTTTACCCAGTCATTCAGAATGGTGTACAACCTCAGAATTTTTGCACCTTATCCTTGGTATCGCTATTATTCTCTCGCCTCCATCTGCGCTTAGCATGAAATGTAAACAGCAGAGCTTCTCTGCTTTCTCCAGAACAGCTCCTTTGCCTTGGTATAGATTTATACTCATTACATCAGCATTATGTAACCCGCTAATACAATTTATTGAGTTTGGTGTTGTGCTGGAAATGCTTATGTGCAATACCATGTTTAGGAAGGAGGAAAATTTAGATGGTGACATGAATCTGGTGGTGTAAGTAGGGCCCTATGATTTCCGCAATGCAGAAAACACGGACAGAATCACTGAATGAATGCATAAAAACGGATTTTACATTTAAAAACTGAAATGTGCGGAATTTAGAGACGGAAGGGGTCACTATTACAAAACTTCCCAATAAATTAAACAATTGAATAATCTGTAGTTCTGTCATTCAGATACTATTTTCTAATTTGTTGTTCTTCAAGCAAACTCAATTCTTGTAGAAATCTAGTCGTGCCTCTATCTGTTTGTGTGTGTGTTTTCTGCATATTTTCTCGTTAAAGGCACGTTAATTAGCTAGCTGCACAATACAGAGATGTCCAAACAAGCAGTATCAGATATCCTAATTAAGTAAAAAAAAAAAAACGACTAAGAAACGCGACCTTAACTGCAAAGTTGAGGGCACAACAATATCCCGGCGACTTTTACGAATCTGGACAACAACTCTTCTGCAAGTTTTTCCAGCATACCATAGTACCCTTTTAAAAATTAACAGAACAGCAATGTTTCTGGATTTAATAAATGTTTTGCCTCGCGGTGACGAGGCACGCAAGGTGCACATTTGACTCTTCCATTACAAACTCGGCACCTACAAACCTGGGCAGAGGAGCAGGCTTCTCCTCGGATGCAACAAGTCCCTAAAAACAGTCTCTTACTTTTTTCTCTTTAGTTCTCGGATTTAGCGTCTTGCAGATTAGTTCGCTTTTGCTTTGTAATTATTTTCAGATATACAGTAATGAAGCTACAGGTATAATGATGCACGTTTTCAATCTGTAAGCATTTAAAGTTTAAGAATCATTAGAATTAATTTGCATAATTACAGGTATTAAAGACCAGTATTTTTTGGCAGATGTTATCTGTATGGAGAACTGCAACTTTTCCAGTTTTTCATAGGCAGCACTTCAGTCCATTCACAACAACCAGCTGAATCTTAATGACATTTTAGCAGTGGTTACAGACAATGTCTCATACTGTCTGAAAGCATACCAGGAAGTTTTGAAAGGAGTTATGCCTAACACTGTACCTTCAATCTGCTTGTGTCATGTCATCAGTTTGGTGGGAGAGACCTGGCAGCACTATAAATACTTTAGTGAGGCTGCATCACTAGTGATGGGGGTAAAGTCTGCCTTCTTCAAGTAGCCTGCCAGAAACACCAGGTGGAATTGCTGGATTGAATCGGTAGGGTACCTTTGCTGTATATATTCACCTCTACAAAAAGTTCTTTTTGGCTGAGAACACATCAGCTCAGGCTGTAACAAATATCATAGACTCTAAAAATGAAGTTAACCTTTATCTCAGAAGGATGCAACTAGTAACAGCTCTTACAATTCTGGAGGGCACTCACTATCCTACTGCAGTCTCAGCATACAGCATCATGGAGGGTCTGGGCTCCTACCTGATAAATGGATATGCAAAATAAGGTTCAGTTGTGCTAGTGTGCTGTTTCATTAAAAGTAATGTAAAGTGCCATTTAATTATTATTTGTTTAGTTGTAGCTGTTGCTATTTACAGTAAAAAAAAAAAGTAAAACATAAAAACCCAAAAATCTGAATCAAGGAAAAATAAAACGATGAAAACTGAAAATCAAAAAAAAGAAAACAGGATCTATGAAAAAAATAAATCGGATTTCATAGGACCCTATGTAAAGAGCACAATGCAGTGTTATTTGGTGAGAGAAGTTGACTGGGGCATGGTGATTAGATCTGGTTGTGCATCACTACACAGTTGGTTTTAGATCTTTTAGTTAGTGGCAAGAAGAAAAGCAAGAGGAAGTATGTTCCAAGTTTTGAAGTTTTGTAAGTTGGAGGAGAGTACAAAAAGTAAAGTTCCTGTAACATTTGTAGAAAGACAAAATGAGGTTCAGAATTATGAGGAGTGAATGGCAATGTGTAAAGGACGAGCAAGTAACAATGACATTAAATAGCATGCCAGGGAAAATAACACATTATCAAGTGAAAGTTGGCAAAATGCAGTTTGGTGTAATGCCGGGGTTAGGGAACTACTGATGTGATGTTTGCTTTCCAAAGAATCAAGAAAAGTAAAGAAGCTGCTTTTATGAATTTGTAGATCTGAAGAAGGTGTTTGACAGGATACCATTAAAAAAAATAGTGACAAGAAAGATACATGTTTCTGAGTAATTAGTGGCAGAGGATAATGTAAGGAAGCATAAATGTTGGTCAAGGTAGAAGATGGACATAGTGAAGTTCTGATTTGAAGTTAGGCCTTCAGCATGGATCTGCTGCTTATTGTGTTAGTGATGGATGTGGAAGCTGTTGCATGTGGTTGATCTCTCAGGGAAAGACAGTGAAGAGCAAAATTAGTTTGAAAGCAAAAGTTCCCAAGATAAATGCAGAAAATACCAAAGTGATAGAGGTGAAAGGGCAGATGGCATAGAAGAAGTGAGTGCATGGCCATATGAAAACAGAAATCTTCAGCTGAATAAAGGAAAAGTCAGTATACAGAGAAGCATGGTAGTGGAATCCTGAGGCAGAATTGTCAGTTGAGCAAAAAGTGCAGCAGGGAAAGTCAGAAAACAAAGTTGGAAGATGATAGGGCAATCTACAAGAAACAAAATACTTAAACAGTCACAAGTGCACATTAAACTAAAAGAATGGAGTTTGCAAGTGAGCTGGATAATGGGGAAGGAAATGGAAATACAGTGGGATGCAAAAGTTTGGGCAACCTTGTTAATAGTCATTATTTTCCTGTATAAATCGTTGGTTGTTACGATAAAAAATGTCAGTTAAATATATCATATAGGAGACCCACACAGTGATATTTGAGAAGTGAAATGAAGTTTATTGGATTTACAGAAAGTGTGCAATAATTGTTCAAACAAAATCAGGCAGGTGCATAAATTTGGGCACCACAAAAAAGAAATGAAATCAATATTTAGTAGATCCGCCTTTTGCAGAAATTACAGCATCTAAACGCTTCCTGTAGGTTCCAATGAGAGTCTGGATTGTGGTTGAAGGTATTTTGGACCATTCCTCTTTACAAAACATCTCTAGTTCAGTCAGGTTTGATGGCTTCTGAGCATGGACAGCTCTCTTTAACTCGCACCACAGATTTTCAATTCTATTCAGGTCTGGGGACTGAGATGGCCATTCCAGAACGTTGTACTTGTTCCTCTGCATGAATGCCTTAGTGGATTTTGAGCAGTGTTTTGGGTCGTTGTCTTGTTGAAAGATCAAGCCTCGGCGCAGCTTCAGCTTTGTCACTGATTCCTGGACATTGGTCTCCAGAATCTGCTGATACTGAGTGGAATCCATGCGTCCCTCAACTTTGACAAGATTCCCAGTCCCTGCACTGGCCACACAGCCCCACAGCATGATGGAACCACCAACATATTTTACTGTAGGTAGCGGGTGTTTTTCTTGGAATGCTGTGTTCTTTTTCCTCCATGCATAACGCCCTTTGTTATGCCCAAATAACTCCATTTTAGTTTCATCAGTCCGCAGCACCTTATTCCAAAATGAAGCTGGCTTATCCAAATGTGCTTGAGCAGACCTCAAGCGGCTCTGTTTGTGCTTCCTCTGCATCACTCTCGCATACAGCATCTCCTTGTGTAAAGTGCGAATGGTTGAACGATGCACAGTGACTCCATCTGCTGCAAGATGATGTTGTAGGTCTTTGGTGCTGGTCTGTGGGTTGACTCTGACTGTTCTCACCATTCGTCGCTTCTGTCTGTCCGAAATCTTTCTTGGTCTGCCACTTCGAGCCTTAACTTGAACTGAGCCTGTGGTCTTCCATTTCCTCAATATGTTCCTAACTTTGGAAACAGACAGCTTAAATCTCTGGGACAGCTTTCTGTATCCTTCCCCTAAACCATGATGGTGAACAATCTTTGTCTTCAGGTCATTTGAGAGTTGTTTTGTGACCCCCATGTTGCTACTCTTCAGAGAAAATTTAAGGAGGAGGGAAACTTACAATTGACCCCCTTAAATACTCTTTCTCATTATAGGATTCACCTGTGTATGTAGGTCAGGGGTCACTGAGCTTACCAAGCCAATTTGAGTTCCAGTAATTAGTTCTAAAAGTTTTGGAATCAATAAAATGACAACGGTGCCCAAATTTATGCACCTGCCTGATTTTGTCTGAACAATTATTGCACACTTTCTGTAAATCCAATAAACATCATTTCACTTCTCAAATATCACTGTGTGTGTCTCCCATATGATATATTTAACTGACATTTTTTATCGTAACAACCAACGATTTATACAGGAAAATAATGACTATTAACAAGGTTGCCCAAACTTTTGCATCCCACTGTATATTCTGTATCGCGAAGCATATGAGAAAAACACAAGACACAGTAGGTGTGCATTACTTGAATTCTGAAGGGAATATTGTTGTTGATTGTTATATTGATAATCACAAAGTAAAATAACAACAATTATGGCCAGTTATCAGAGTACAACTAAGTAAGTTCTGAGCAGTTTAACCCAAAATCTAACAGTCTGATGATCAATTTTAGAACTTGCTTATTCTTATTTAGAACCATAAGAGGTCAGAGTATATAGCAGCAGTGTCAGATTCAAGGCAACGACCAGCCCTGCACAGGGCAATAGTACATCACAGGACACACATGCCTAGAAAAGGCAAAAGCAAATTAACCTAGCATGCACTTCTTAGGAGACTGACAGAGTTCTTAGAGAAAATGATGTGTAAACACAGGGTGAACATGCAAATTCTGTACAGTTAAATGATATACAAGTTTTCTGCCTGTCTCGTCTAAAATGAATAATGGGGAATGGGAAAGTACTAAGAAGTATCGCTAGGGATGCTCCGATCGATCGGCCATCGATCTAAATTCACAAAAAAAGACTTGATCAGTGATCTGTAAATTGGCCGATCGCAAAAAACAAACTTTTCAGCCCCTGCTTTTCTAAGCTTTACAGTAATTTAGTTAAAGTGCTTGCTTCTTTGTCAGATATTGTGCACTGGCTCAACTACCATGGTGTTGTGTTTTTTCTTTTTCAGCAGATTTCCAGCAGGGTAAACAAAGAGCAGCAAGTTGAGGCTTGTTTTGCAAGACATGTTATGTTAAAGGAAGTGAAGTAATAAACTGAGAAAAAGAAATCTGAGAAGTCTTCCTGTGCAGTTAGATAGCAAGCTACTTTAATGAATTTGGACCTTTTTATTTTAGATATAGATAGGTAGGACTTTATTTTGTCCTTTTAATTAAAATGGACACCATTCTAGTTTGTACAGCAAGCTTGTTTTAAGTGCGGCAACTTAAATTTTCAATTAGAAAAAGAAAAATGTTAGTTTAACAGCAGAATGTGTGTTTTACAAACCGGTTAAGCATGTTAGTCTTGTGTCTTCTTGATGAACAACTTCTGAACATTTAATACATTTGCAGCTTTATTTTAAAAATTTGTACCTTGTTTATTGCTGTGTGTCATACAGCATATGTTTTGGTAAGAAACAAGTACTACATAATTAAAATGATTATAATTACACCTCAAGAATTCTGAATGTCTAGGTGATACACTGAAGAAAAAATAAAACACCTGTATAAATATAGTAAATGTGTTTTAACAGCAAAAAAGCTGTAGTGCAATTAATAATTAAAATTGATTAAAACATAAGTGCATGTATATTTACATTTAAGCAGTATTTAATTTCCAATAGCAATTATTATATTAATAGCAAATATGTGTGTGTATATATGTGTATTTTTATTTTTTTGTGCGTGTTAGAGAAATGGTGAAAAACACCTTTTTTTTAAGCTTTGTTTCAAATAAGTACATTACAGAAAAAAAATGAAAATATGACAGCTTGTAATAAGCATTTTCTTTTCTTTTATGGCATATCATTGACACGTTTTTGTACATTTTTTTTTTGTTAAAATATGTAATGTAAGGATTTTTTTTATTTTAACATTTTTGTGGTCACTGAACGATAAGCCTACAGAATTTCAGTCTTTTTAATATAAAATGACAGATAACACTTGTGGTCTATAGTTTAATTATAAAAACGCATTTTAATAATTATAAAAAATTATATTTTGATTATAAAATAGGCTTTAATAAAGGGCATAGGGCTTCTGTGTGTCTGGTTATACAGGAGCTTAGTGTAAAATGTTTTTATAAAGGGATAAAGGAAAACAAATTGGAATCTGTATCAGATTTGGCTGATCAAGTAACATGAAATCGGTGATTGGTATTGACCAATAAAAAACTTAATCGGAACATCCTATTAAATTTTGTATGTATGTTTTATGATGATTTTACATTTTAAATAATGTATAATGAGCAGATGTCCTAAATTTAGTTGTTTGTTATATTTTAAACATTGCAGTTCCACATGATGCACAATTATTCTCTGTCAGAGGGGCTTGATACATTTATTTCCTTTTTGTATTCTTCCACATAGGCCTTCATATCATCTATACTCAAGATGAAGTGGATATAATTCAGAATCTTATATTTTACATAGAAGCAGCCTACAAAGTTGCAGTAAGTAATTCAAGCACTACATTTAATTAAGTGAATAAAATACAGTAGCTTTCTAATTATGCATTTAACTGCTTCAAATTTTTTTTCCAACTCTTATCAAAATTACTCTGCTCCACATGTTGCTTTACTGGACTTAATGCTTCTATTGCATGCTTGTGTTGGATAACATGAGGCTGCTGTGGAACTTGTTTACATTTCATGGGTTAAGTGTCCTGCGTTTTAAATCCTTTGCCCTATTTTTTGTGCAGGGTTTGCACTGTGTGCCTTTCCCTCTAAGTACTCTGGTTCTCCTCCATTACATTCAAAAAAGATGTGCTTATCTGGTTAGTTAGGAAATCTAAATTGAACCTGTGTGGATGTGGGCGTGAATGGACTAGCCCGCTGGCCAAGATGCGCTCTGACTTACATTCCTTGAGGTGCAAGGTGGCTTTTATTCACAAATTCCTTTTGTTTACTGTTCCGTCAGTGATGGTGTCATATGTGCAGACAATGCTATTTAAAGATGGTGGAAATGTAAAAAACACCTGATCAAGTATTTGTTCAATTCAGAAAGGAAAGGAATGCTATATTATGAGTATGTTAGGAACTGCAGATCTGCTTAATTTTTATATAAAGCCATGCTAACCTTTTATTCATAATGAGCACCACCCAGAAAAGGGTCACATTAACTATTAGATGGGTCTAAAATAAAGTGGTCACTCTGAGTAGTATATGCATATAATGTAAGTGAAATTAAAAGATTAACATTATCAGGATTTTTTATTTTAATTGATGAAATACTAAATAATTGACAATAATTGAACTTTACTACGGCGCACAATTTAATATTAGTATTAAACTTCTGTATGCTCCATGTTGTGGCCTGTGCTTTCAAGTCTTCAAGTTCTGCTTCTGAAATATGTTAAATGAATTATAACAGATATTCATATTAAAGGTGTAAAAGCTGAAATTGAATACATTGTCTTCTGATACATAAGGAATTACAGTATTTAACTTTTATTATTGTATTCTGGATGTTTTAAAGGCATCACCTCTGAAGTAGTAATTGTTTCTTTAAACTACCAGTGACTTTTATATTAATTTATTTCACATTTCTAATGCAGTCGTTGTTGTTTTTCTTTATATTACACAGGATTATGGCATGTGGGAGCGTGGTGACAAGACAAACCAGGGAATTCCAGAGCTCAATGCCAGTTCAGTAGGCATGGCCAAAGTAAGCATGCTCTGATATAAAACCTAGATCCTGAAAGATCCTACTTAATTTTTTTTTTTTTAACAGTAGTACCTGTCTGAAATTATTTACACTCTTGCTGACATAAGATGTTAAAATATCTGTTCTTGTACCTAAATATTTAGATATTATAAGGGAATTAAGCAATCGTGGGTTTATACATGCGTGTTTGCCTGATAATGGACTAGTGCCCTGTTCAGTGCTTTTTCCTGACTTGCCTTTAATTGCCACCAGGATCAACTCTGGTCATCTGTGAATTAGAATAATTGGGTTTGAGAATATATGAATGCATCATTTTGTTGTGTTTTACTTTACTTTGTCTCTGCAGGCAGCCCTTGAGGCATTGGATGAGCTTAATTTATTTGGAGCAGATGGTGGCCCAGGAACAGTTGTTCATGTTTTAGCAGATGAAGTACAACATTGTCAGGTAATATCACCATTATTGCAGGAATTAAAGCTTATGTTAAACCTGATCCAATTAAATGCAACATGAGGGACTTGCATCAACTATTACCCCATGAATGATCCCAAAAGCCTCATCAACAGTAGATTACCACACTTATTTTTGCTTTGAATTACTGAAAGAGATCCTGCCCTCATACCAAAACACCTTAATGAACTTGTAAATTTCAAGAGTACAATACAATACAATACAGTTTATTTTTGTATAGCCCAAAATCACACAGGAAGTGCCGCAATGGGCTTTAACAGGCCCTGCCTTTTGACAGCCCCACAGCCTTGACTCTCTGAGAAGACCAGGAAAAACTCCCAAAAAACCTTGTAGGGAAAATGGAAGAAACCTCGGAAAGGCAGTTCAAAGAGAGACCCCTTTCCAGGTAGGTTGGGCGTGCAGTGGGTGTCAAAAGTAGGGGGTCAATACAATACACAGAACAGAACAATTCCTTAATACAGCATAATAATAAAAATTTTAGAAGTACGGTTTAACAGTAGATGATATGACATAATTAGGTTTGGATATTTTTAGAGTCCTGGAGACCTCATCCATCTAGCTGCCTCCCCATTTGTCCATGCCACGGCTGAAACGTTGCTCGATGAAAGGACCCTCTTTCCCATGATTCCTGTGATCCTCCATCAGGGATGACTTTACCATAGGCAGGCAAACAACTTGGCAGGTGGGCGTGGCACCAATTGCCACATTTGGGTACCGAGAAAAGAAACAGAATAGGTGAGGGTTAGTATTCAAATTATCATGTTACTTATGTTATAGTGCTAATGACTAACAACAGAGATGCAGTATGTACAGTTAATCAGCAGCTCTAGTCAGGATATGCTAAACTGAAGTAGTGAGTCTTCAGCCGGGATTTAAAGGCTGAGACCGAGGGGCATCTCTTATGGAAGCAGGAAGACCATTCCACAGTTTAGGGGCCCTGTAACTAAAAGCTCGACCTCCCACTGTTATTTTATTAATCCTTGGAATCCTAAGCAGACCGGCATCTTGAGATCTTAATGTGCGCTCAGGTTTGTAAGTCATGATAAGTTCAGACAAGTAAGCGGACCTTGGCCATTTAATGCTTTATATGTTAAAAGGAGGATTTTGAAATCTGCCCTAAACTTAACTGGGAGCCAGTGTAAAGATTTAAGAACTGGGGTTATGTGTTCATATTTTCTTGTTCTTGTAATAATTCTTGCAGCGCATTTTGGATTAACTGGAGGCTGTATAGAGAACAGTTTGAACAGCCAGTGAACACCGCATTGCAGTAGTCAATCCTACTAGAGATAAATGCATGAATTAATTTCTCACAATCCTGTTTATTTAGAAAGCCTTAATTTCCTAACATTTTTAAGATGGAAAAACATGTTTTGGACGACTTTGTAATATGCTTTAAATGACATGCTAGAGTCAAAGATAACTCCTAGATTGCGGGCTGATTCAGTAAAATTAATTGGGATTCCAACTGAGTTAAATGACGACAAAATATTGCTGTGATCAGCGTCATTCCCTCCAACAATTAACATCTCTGTTTTATCTGTATTTAAAGACAAGTAGTTCTCATTCATCCATTCCTTTAATTCACTAACACAACTAATTAAAGACAACATCGGAGAAACTTCATTTGATTTAAATGAAAGGTATAACTGGGTGTCATCTGCATACAGTGAAAATTAACATTATGTTTCCTAATGAGAGATCCCAGTGGAAGCATGTAAAGTGAAAACAGTAAAGGTCCCAGTACTGAGCCCTGCGGACACCATATTGAACTTCTGTGTATAATGATGGAGTACTGTCTGCACATTTCTGTACATACTGGAATCGATTTGATAAATAAGAACTGAACCAAGCGAGCACGGGCCTGTAAGCCCAACATCGTTTTCTAGCCTGTGCAGTAAAATAGAATGGTCAATGGTGTCAAATGCAGCACTTAAGTCCAACAACATAATTACAGTGGAATTTCCTTCATCAGAGGATATCAGAATGTCATTTACAACACGTGTTAGTGCCGTTTCTGTACTATGACCAGTCGAAAGCCAGACTGGAATTTCTCAAATAAATTGTAATGCGTAAGGTGTGACTGAAGCTGACTGGCGACTACTTTCTCTAGTATTTTAGAGAGAAATGGTAAATTTGAAATAGGCCTATAGTTATTTAGTATGTGTGGGTCTAGGTCTGACTTTTTAAGTAAAGGTTTAATGACTGACACTTTTAGTGCATCAGGTACTGTGCCATGCAGTAATGAACTATTGATAACGGTTAGAATAGGTGCTGCAAGAACATCCATTGCACTTTTTACTAGTTTTGTTGGCACTGGATCTAGGGAACAAGTAGTGGGCTTCATTTTAGTAATTAAAGTTAAGACTTCCTGGTGAGTTACAGGATTAAAATTATTAAAGTGCTGAATGCAATGTGGCAGGGTCTGCTAAGCTAGTATTTGGTTTGTACTGTGATGCTGAGATCTGGGATCTTATATTTTTAATTTTCTCATTGAAGAAGTTCATAAAGTCTGTACTGCTAATATCTGTTGGTATTTTGCACTGTTGATCTGAATTCCCATTTGTTAATTTAGCCACTGCTCTAAAAAGTACCCTAGGATTTTTATTATTGCTATCTATTAATGTAGAATAGTATTCTGAGCGAGCTTTAAAGAGGGCTTTTTTATATTTATTTACACTCTCTGTCCATGCAATTTGAAAGACATGTAGCTTTGTTGTTCTCCATCTGCGCTCCAGTTTTCGACACTCTAATTTAAGAGCTCGAGTGTTTTCATTAAACCAGGGAGAGTTTCTATGTGCTTTGATCACTTTTGTTTTAGGGGAGCCACTGTGTCCAGAGCATCTCTCAAGGTCACATTATAATGTGATATTAGCTGATCTAAATTGTTTTCCACGTTTACATTTGATGTTAACTGATCTAAATGGTTTTCCACAATTACACTCGACTTACTCAAGGTATCTATAAATTTTGAAGCAGAATTACAATCTAGATGTCGCACTGTCTTTGTTTTAATCTGCGAGTGCGCTGGCATGGGCAGAACTAAATCAAAAGTAATTAAGAAGTGATCGGAAATAACTAATTTAATGGAGTAATATTTACATTTTGAATTTCAACTTTGTAAGTTATAATTAAATCTAATGTATGGTTATGATTATGAGTTGGACCTTTGACAATCTGACAAAATCCTACTGAATTTAACAAATAAGTAAAACATTTGCTAAAAATGTCAGTTTCCACATCAATGTGTACATTAAAATCCCCCATCAGAACTATGTGATCATAATTTATAGCCAAATCAGACAGAAGGTTGCTAAATTCAGTCATGAACAATGAATATGGCCCTGGTGGTCTGTAGACTAGCACTATAATTGTGTTGGAATCTGTTTTAATATTTAAAATGAATGCCTCAAAGGATGTAAAGTTGCCTAAATTTTTAGGAGTGATTTGCAATTTGTTACAATGAATTATTCCAAGTCCTCCTCCTCGACCAGAATCTCTAGACTTATGAAGGAACGAGTATCCATCTGGTGACGCCTCAGCTAGGGGAACAGTGTCACATTTACTAAGCCAGGTTTCAGTAAGAAGACACAGATCAGATTTTGTACTTAATATTATATCATTTACCAAAACAGCTTTAGTGCTGTTTGAGTGATAATAATATAGTAATTACAAGTGTTCCCTATCCAGGGGAACATATCTGCCATCCAGGTCTGTTAAAGTAAAAGAGGAACATGATGCTCAAACAATGTTTTGTGTAATTTAAGTAGTAATAGTTATTGTAATAGTTTTATCACAATAAAACCACACTTGATGAATTCTTATACTTATCCTAATGGTTGGCTACACTGCTGGATTTAATTTAATTTGTAATTTAATGAAAACTTTGTAATTTTTGATCGTTTGAGTTTTAGAGTTTGAGTTTGTCAATAGCCTGAAAAAGCCGTGAGAAATGAACTTTTCTCTCCTTTTTCAATACTAATGACAACATATTCTTTGAAATTATTTAAAACTCTTTCAAACAGCTGATTGTGTGGAGGCCATGTCTTTTTTTTAAGTTATTGTAAGATGTTGGTGATGCTATTATAGAATTACTACTTAAATTTTTAATTTGTATATTAAAGTAAACTACCATGCATTGACATCAAATTGTTTAATGATAGCAGAAATTAGATGCCATATGTTCAATGCAACAATGTGTCAGAGAGATGAAACCTGTAGGTCCATTGTTCAATGTCGGCTACGTATAACTTTGATAAAATAGTTCATCCTGTATTAAATACTCATTCATCGGTACATTTCTGTGCCACCATCTCCTTGTCACTTTATAATGTTACAAAAGTATGCCGCTCTTTAAATGTGTGTTCTTACTAAAGAGCAGCAGTGTTATATACTAATCATAACTTCTCTCAAAATTTGAATTAAAGTGATTTCTTATGGGTGGTGGTATTGCTAGGTGCCTAATCCTAAAATGCCCTTAAGTTCACATAGTGTGGTAATAACACAAGTTTTATACCTAATAATTCTTCCGAGATTCTAACAACTTTTGGAATCTCCTTTACCAAAAAAGACTTCTTAATTAGCCAAAATGTTTTAAGAAACGTTTTTGACCCTTGTCCTAAAACATGAATTCATACAGTTTTCTTATAGTTAAGCTTTTTTTTCACATTTGGAACTTTTTTCAACAACCTGTATGTATTGCTTCAGCTGTGCATGAAACAGTGTGCTTGAGGTAAGTAGGTTTGAAAATACTGTATATGAATTAATGAAAATGGATGTTTGCAATCTAAAATATTGTGAATGAGTAATGGCCATTGATACACATATTCATTGCCATGTTGTACTGGGATTTAATACTCATTGTCATTGTATTTTGTGTATACACAAGGTTTTTGCTTACTTTACCCCTTGAAAATGTAACGTTCATTATGATTATCAGACCCAATATAAAATTTAAGATGCACAAGTAATTAATGATTAAAAGCTTTAACATTTGTTATTTATTTTAAGATTTTTTTCACATATAATTCTATTGATGGTTTTTGAATATTTAAAAAAAAAAAATATATATATTTTTTATTATATATCCTTTTATGCTCTTCTTAGGGTGACACAGTGGTAGCGCTGCTGCTGCCTTGCAGTTAGGAGACTCGGGTTCGCTTCCGGGTCTTTCCTGCATGGAGTTTGCAATGCATGTTCTCCCCGTGTCTGTGTGGGTTTCCTCCCCCAGTCCAAAGACATGCAAGTTAGGTGCATTGGTGATTCTAAATTGTCCCTAGTGTGTGTGTGTGTGTGTGTGTGTGTGTGTGTGTGTGCACCCTGCGGTGGGCTGGCGCCCTGCCCAGGGTTTGTTTCCTGCCTTGCGTCCTGTGTTGGCTGGGATTGGCTCCAGCAGACCCCCGTGACCCTGTAGTTAGGATATAGCGGGTTGGATAATGGATGGATGTTCTTCTTAAAGGTACAGTGGCTAGAGTTGAGCAACTAACATTTTCACTAAAATTGTACTGTGTTGTGTTGTAATTTGTATGTGACAATATATTATTTGAAAGCAATATACCTGCATGAACTAAAACTGTCTTAGTATAAATATGGCAGTGTCTTAAAACTTCATGGAAACATTTCATATTTATTTTAACGATTCTCACATTAACAATATAGTCAATTTTGTGTTACTTTTTGAATGATGCTATTTTTTTTTCTTCCTTAAATTATAGTCTATTCTTCACTCTATGTTGCCAAGGGCTTCCAACTCTAAGGAAATTGATGCTGGCCTACTTTCGGTCATATGTTATCCAGCGTTTGCAGTTGAAGATATGCAGCTTGTTAATATAACTAAAGAGGAAATTATTGTTAAATTGCAGGTAGGCATATTTTTGTTTTAGAGTATAGTTAGAAATAATGTCATCAAGACTTAAAATTCTCCAGAAAACAAAAACAGATGAGACAAAAATGGCCTCCTGAAAATGGGTAATTTATTTGTTTATTTATTTTTGACACTTCTGTTAATAGGATTTGGAATAAATATGCTGTGTTTTAGTGGATAAATAAAAGCTGTAAATGGTGTCAAACAATGTGTCCAGTGTTAAATGAAAACATTTAGGTCCAGGTGAATTTTTTTTCTAAGACGTTTTGAAGTTCCCTTTGATTGATTGTACAAGATTATGCAAGTAGCATGGTGAGTGTCTTTATTTCTGAAAATTAATAATTTAAATAATTACTAATTTATGAACACCAGGTATAACAGTCCTTTAAGGCACAGGTACTAGAATAATTTTGTTTGAAAGACAATTTATAGATAGTATATTGTATCCTCTTACAGAAAACAAATTGTGGTGAAAATGTAATAAACAATAGTTTAGTGTTTATTTAAAAAAAATTCTGAAATATATATGTAATTTCTTTTTAAATTAATTAACCTGCTTTTCATATACTGTAAGTGATGTTGAAATTGTGCAGTCCCCCAGTAAATAGAAATGAATTTAGATGATTTTATTTTACTTTACTTTATTTCAGATATAACCAGTATAAAGTACTCTTATTGAGGAAAGAAAATCCTTTCAAATGTATAGGAAAATGTTGTGTGTACAGTATATACAGTATGAATAATACTGGTTGTGTAAAAAAAAAAAATATGTTTAATTTTGCTCCTGTTATGATTTGTTTTAAGGGTATGATACCTGAAACCATTTTGAAGACTAAAAAAAAAAGTTATCAAGTTTTTTACTTTAAATATTATTTTGACCAGTGTAACAAGTGAAAATAAAACATTATAGAAGGTTAAAAAATAAAAACTACTTTAAACATAAATGTCTAAGATCTAACATGCTTTGCGAAACCACCATCCTTCTTACTTTGTTTACTGAAATGTAAAAATTTGAGGCAAAGGTTATTGTGAAAGTTTATACTTAGTCATGGTTAATAGGAAGACGTTAAATTCTTGAAATACGTTATGTAATGCAGTTCCCTAAAGTTTAAAAACAGTTTTCTCGGTGAGAATGTTAAGATGGTTAATGCTGCTGGTGCCTCTTTGTTTTTCGGCTGCTCCATGTCATAAATGGGCTATTTCTTAGTATTTATTTAACTCACTTTTGGGAAGATGCTGTATCTGTGGTAATATAAAATGTTAGAGATTCAGTTTATTCCCCTTTTGTTTACCATTTATAGGGGCGATATGGTTGCTGCCGTTTCCTTAGAGATGGGCACAAAACTCCAAAAGAAGTAAGTTTAAAATATATTTGTACAGAGATATATATTTTTTAATTATATGAGGGCAAATACTTTTGTGCATTATGCATCAGGTTGTTTTTTTTAAAATGTTTCACATTTATTGTTCACTAACAATTGGGGAAAGTAGAGTATTTTAAAGTTTTTTCAGCATAGTATAGCTCACAAAGTGAAATGTTGGTTTCAACTTGAGAATGCCAATGTTTTCTGCATAACAGTTATGATTTTTAAAGGCAAGCTTGTAATACCCATCTTGTTAATGCATATTATATTTTTAGGACCCTAATAGGCTATACTATGAACCTGCTGAATTAAAGCTTTTTGAGAACATTGAATGTGAATGGCCTGTCTTTTGGACTTACCTAATTATTGATGGTATCTTCAATAAAAGTTATGGGCAGGTAAATCTAAATTATTGGTACATAACTATGCCTGGCACTAAACATTGCAGTTATTCTTATAGTAACCTGTGTTCCTAGTGCAGTAATGATTTGTGTATCCCTTAGGTACAGGAGTACAGAGATGCACTAGATGGCATTCTTATCAAAGGAAAGAATGGAATTAGGCTACTTCCTGAATTATACAGTGTACCACCTGATAAGGTTTGTGATTGTGTCGTAAAACTTCTTTACAGTTTGAACATTTATTTTATATTATAAGGGCTATAAACTGCCTATCTTATTGTTGATAGCAAAATACCTGTGCTTCGCAGTGGCGAAGTACTGCCTTAAAATTTTTATTAAGAAGAAAATTAAACCTTTTTAAACTGAGGAAAAATACACCAATAATTATTTGTTAAGGATCTCTTTGTATACCACATTGTTAGTTCGGCCCTCCGGTTGTAATATGACCAAGCTGTGCTCTGAGCTTACTCTTGAGCATGCAACGTACAGTTGGCCATGTGAAAAGTAATCTTGTCTGAAATCTCACAGCTTGGATTGCTGCTGTCATAATCGGTTTGAGTTTCATGGTTTGTTTCAATTACGACAGTATTTGCAGGACTTGTGTTGAAGTGACATTCGGCATCTGTCAAGCATTGTAAGCATACAACCGGTTTCATCGATAACTTCACATCCAGCTTTTGAGAGTTTAAACATTCATAAACATCAAAGTGCCCACTACTGAAATCGTCACCTGTCAATCTAAGATGTTTAAGAGGCATTGGCGGTTGTCGAAAAGGTGTAAAATATTTGGCAATTTCGGTACACTTGAAAGCAACAACCGAACAATTCAGTTGCAGCCATCACCTCACATGCAGAACCATAGGTGAAGGGCTTAAGCGTTTCACTCTTCTAGTGCTCCTGTGTAGTATAATTATCTCCTGTACCGTCATCAGTCCACACCTTGAACCTGTCCCAGTCATTCAATACATACTGTAAGACACAATGTTCCTCCGGATATCAAGAGTGAGCCCAATATGGCTGTGCAATATGTAACAAAGAGAATAGAAAAGGCAGGTGCCATCTCTGGGCATGGAAACCACTCAGTAAGTGACAGTTCTTTGATCAATGGTGATCACCTCGATAGACATGTTAATGGGGTTACGGTTGGAATGATAAAGGAAATGGGTACCTGAACAATGTAAAGTAAGTCTAAAATACCAACACAATAACTATAATCGTAATAAACAAACAATAAAACGGTGGGGAAGCTGTGGATAAAATAAAAAGGCTGTAGTTATCAGCAGGGAGACGTGAATCCAGTGGTGAAGCAAGGAAGGGAATGTAGAGACCGGAGAAACGGATGGCCAATAACGTGGAAGGCGTTGGGATGGGGGACCCAACGCCGCCTCACACGGTGACCGAGCTGCAGGCTGTGGACGTATATATGTACGTAAGTAGGATTCAGTTAGCGTTGGGAACCCGCGTACCAAATTTCTTGAAGATGGGCCCATAAGTAACAAAGACTGTTGAAAAGTTCAATATGGTGGCCGACAGTGGCATCTTACCACCGAAATAAGTATGTACATTGGTTTCGGTTAGCGCAGTGAAGCCGCCTACCAAATTTCGTGACGCTGGGGCCATAAATAAGAAAGTTCAACATGGCGGACGTTGTCGACCGTTATACGTAGAATTTCTAAATGAAACCTGCTTAACTGTTGTAAGTAAGCTGTAAGGAATGAGCCTGCCAAATTTCAGCATTCTACCTACACGGGAAGTTGGAGAATTAGTGATGTTGGAAAGTTCAATATGGCGGCTGACAGTGGCATCATACCACCGAAATAAGTATGTACATCGGTTTCGGTTAGTGCAGGGAAGCCGCCTACAAAATTTCGTGAAGATGGGGGCCATAAATAAGAAAGATCAACATGGTGGACGTTGTCGACCGTTATGACCATTATGTGTAGAATTTCGAAATGAAACCTGCTTAACTTTTGTAAGTAAGCTGTAAGGAATGAGCCTGCCAAATTTCAGCCTTCTACCTACACGGGAAGTTGGAGAATTAGTGATGAGTGAGTCAGTCAGTCAGTGAGGGCTTTGCTTTTTATTAGTATAGATATGTAACCTGAGGAGAACACCATGATATTCATTGTTTAAAGTGTAACGATCTATTTACAGTTAGTAATGTTTATGTAAAATTATATACTGCACCATTAAACCAAAAATAAGGAATAAAATGGATATATACTTACTAAAAAAAGTAGCTGTCTACAATTTTTTTTTATATTTTTTTTAGAGCTACCTTATCTATTCTTGATTCTTTATTTGATATAATTTTTAAATGTCCTTATTAATAACTGATTGTGAATTGATTATCTTAAGCAATATCACACCTCATAGAAACACCTGCTTTTAGTTTGTTACTGGACTCTGTTATTCAGTTTGTATTTGTGTATGTAAATGATGTTTAATATGTCCATTTTTTTTTGATAAAATGCACATTATAACTTTCATATTCTAGATCTTGTGATATGTTATTAACAAAAGTATCATTGTCCATTCAGTTCTGTTTTTGTCATAAATGTCCACCGTCTTTATGATCCTCCTGCTATGCTTCAGATTCACATAATTATTTTGACTTTGATACTTGATAATCCTGAAATTACATTAGATCAGTAGAAAAAATTTGAAAAGAATGTGAAATTCAGCTCAGCAGAACATAATTGCTACATGTTCAATATTTGTAGGCAAGGCTTTTGATGCAATTTTATTTAATCTATAAAGACATCTCATGCAAATTAGGCTTTTCCTGTTCTAACCTGTAGTCATTCAGCATACCGACTGCTATCTGAAATCCACCTTAAAATTATTCGTTTAAGATATAAGAACACTTTTGTTGAAAATAGGTTAGTCACTCAAGCATAGTTCACCTTTTCACCATGCTCAGCTGATCTTTTTAAAAATACAGTCCAGCTGAAATTTGAACTTAAAGTGCCTCTTCATCAACCCTGCTTGGCAATTTATTTTATGTATCTGTAGTTATTTATATGAATAAATATTTTCAAGCATTTAAGCAAAATTTGCATTCAACTTTCATCTCTTTCATGGCCTTCTTGAGAAGGAATGTATTTTCAAGTAACAATTGGCACACACCTTGCATATCCCTTTCATAATTTTAAGACCTTTGTCACATTTTAATCTCTTGTTTTCTCAAAAGGAATAGATGCAGCTTGTTCAGTTTCTTTTAGTCCCGGAATAAGTTTAGTCTGACATCTCTGGACTTTCTGTAGAGCCCTTCAATACTTCTTGTAAAATGGAGACTATATATGCACACAGTGTTCAATTGTATAATTTGCTAATGAGGTGTATAGGAAAGAATTCTGCTAGCCTTTTTTTTAATCACTTATATACACTTGCCCGGTTAATGACACCCATGTTTTTCATAGAATTCCAGATTTACTCTTTTATCCCAGTTGTTCCAGAATTGTTCCTTGTATCAAAACAAGCTTTTAATGTGTCAGGTCTTCTCCCTGATACCCTTTATTTTGTGGTTTTAATATGTAGCCTTCCTTGGAATGTTTTATCAAAACCTTTTTCAAAGATGGTGCATGTAATTTTGTTTCCTCCACTATAATCAGATGCTTTTGTTGCTTGTTTATAAATTTCGAGTGTATTAGCGGGACAGGGTATTGCCCTTCATCACCCTTGATTATCTTCTAATAAATCTGTGAGTGGTGATGAATTCTCAATGTCTTTTTTTTTTTTAATTGTTTCCATTAAATTGCTAGTGATGCACATTAATCTAAGTGTATAGTCACCTTTGTTACACAGTGGTGCATTTGCTAGCTTTCAATCGTTAGAAATGTCTTCTGTATAGTCTTTGTATAAATCTTGTTAAAGGTTTATATATAATCAGTAGCTTATTTGGGTACAATAGAGTAATTGTAGAATGTCTCCTTGTTTACTTTGGTATGTCATCTTTTTTTCTGCTCACAGGTAGAAGAAGAATATAGTAATCCTCACAGTGTGGACAGAGTGGCCATGGGGAAGCTTCCACATATGTGGGGACAATCTTTATATATTCTTGGGAATTTACTGGCCGAGGTATTAAAAATGTTTTCTTTATGCTTTAGATGTCAGTTAATATTTGTTGGTTATTTTTAATATATTTAATTTATTTAATATTTATTTTGTGTTCTTTTAAGGGTTTCTTAGCACCAGGGGAAATTGATCCTCTAAACAGAAGATTTTCAACTGTTCCAAAGCCTGATGTTGTAGTTCAAGGTTAGTTTTAGGTTTCTGTACCTATTAACTATAATTCTGGGAACATCTAGGTGTTACAGTGAGTAACCAATATTTTTTGTTAAGATTATTCATTTCTATAGACATGGTTTGACAATTTGTTTTTATAAATAATTTGCTTTGACATCAAGGCAAACATATGAAGTTTAAACATTCCAGTTATATTAATGAACTTGTGGGAATGTAGGCCCTTTTATTGGTACATTAGCACATTTTCTTACTTGGGTCATATTATTAATTGAGTCATGATAAAAATGATTCTATATTTCTAACACATTTTGTAATGTGTTGTGTGCTGATGTACATAGGAGGTTTAACAGGTGTTTTGTTTAGGTGATTTTTATTCATACATTAGTATTTACAGTAGTATAGTGAGGTTGATAAATGGGTGAAAAGAATATAGTATTGCTTAAGCAATAAGAAGCAAAGCAGCTTTAAATGACAAGTATCTTAATATCGGTTAGTAATAGTTGCTAAGGATTAATCATTAGTAGAGATTATTTTGAGTCTACATTAAGATATCCTGTGTTTAATGGGGGTGTCATTTTATTATATATATTTGCTTTTTGTTTGAACCTTTGGGGTGGCAGTGGAAATGATGTAGTGTTGGCTTACCGGAGTCTTTAGATAAGATCATATATTAAAAACAAATTCTTATATTGGTTCTTAATGTATGTATTTTTTTTATTTTATTCAAACAGTCATAATCAATTACATTTAGAGATTCTTATTCAGTTTACTTTAAATTGTGAAAACAATCACGCTGATCCTTAAGTTTTAGAGTTTGGAGGCGCTCTCTGGAACCTGCATCTCTCTGCTTGCAGGATTTTCTGGGTATGCACAAGTATTCTGTGATTGTCAAATTAAGTTTTTGTACATGAAACATATTCATGCTCTGATTTTATTTTATTTTTTTAGTATCCATATTAGCAGAAACTGAAGACATTAAAGACATCCTGCAGAAACATGGTTTTAATGTTGAAACTGTTGCTGATGTATACCCAATCAGGGTTCAGCCATCACGAATTCTTAGTCAGATCTATGCAAGACTTGGTAAGTACAGACATTGAAAATATCACAGAAATAATGAGAAAACAATAGGAACTATTACAGTATTTTCCCACTGTTTGCCCATTTCATTTTTGTCTCCTAGTGAATTGTATTGGACAATTCTTTTTTCTAGTTTTCAGTTTCTACTTGAGAGTCCAGGATAATTGTAGGTCTCTTTGCATCAGCCAACAACAACATTTATTTATATGGCACATTTTCATACAAAAAATAGCTCAAAGTGCTTTACATAATGAAGAATAGAAAAATAAGACACAGTAAGAAAATAAAATAAGTCAACAATAATTAACATAGAATAAGAGTATGGTCCAATGGCCAGGATGGACAGAAAAAACAAAAAAAAAAACTCCAGAAGGCTGGAGAAAAAAATAAAGCTCTGTAGGGATTCCAGACCATTAGACTGCCCACTCCCCTCTGGGCATTCTACCTAACATAAATGAAACAGTCCTCTTTGGATTAGGGTTCTCACGGAAGGACTTGATGATGATGGTCACGTAGACTTCTGCCTTTTAATCCATCCGTCAATGTTGGAGCATCATGATGCTTTGAGTAGGTTACCAGATAAAGAAACAGAAGAGAGAGTAGGGGTCAGTACAGATTTTAGAGCCACCATGAATAGTTGTTATGATGAATTGAACATACAGAGTATCAGGATTAAGTTAAAGTGAAGTTAGGAGAAGGCCATGTTAAAGTAATGTGTTTTCAGCAGTGTTTTAAAGTGCTCTACTGTATTAGCTTGACGAATTCCTGTGGGCAGGCTATTCCAGATTTTAGGTGCATAGCAGCAGAAGACCGCCTCACCACTTCTTTTAAGATTTGTTCTTGGAATTCTAAGGAGACACTCATTTGAGGATCTGAGGTTACGATTTGAAATATAGGCTGTCAGACATTCTGATGTATAAGATGGGGCGAGATTATTTAAGGCTTTATAAACCATAATGACACAGGTAACCAGTGTAGTGACATCAAAACTGGAGAAATGTGCTTGGATTTTCTTTTCCTAGTTAGGATTCTTGCAGCTGCATTTTGCACTAGTTGCAAACGATTTATGTCTTTTTTTGGTAGTCCTGAGAGGAGTGCGTTACAGTAATCTAGTCGACTGAAAACAAAGGCGTGAACTAATTTCTCAGCATCTTTCAGTGATGTAAGAGGTCTAACTTTAGCTATGTTTCTTAAGTGAAAAAACGCTATCCTAGTGATCTGATTAATATGTGATTTAAAATTCAGGTTACAGTCAACAATTACCCCTAAGCTTTTTACCTCGTCTTGACTTTTAATTCTAATGTATCCAGTTTATTTCTAATAGCCTCATTGGCAATAATGGATACAATCACTAAGATTTCAGTTTTCTCTTATTTAACTTGAGAAAGTTACTATTCGTCCATTCTGAGATACAAGTCAGACATTGTGCTAGTGAATCAAGAGAATCAAGGTCATCAGGTGCTATTGATAAGTACTGTGTGTCATCAGCATAGCTGTGGTAGCTCACGTTGTGCCCTGAGATAATCTGACCTAATGGAAGCATGTAGATTGAGAAGAGCAGCGGACCCAGGATAGAGCCTTGTGGAACACCATATTGGTTATCATGTGTCTTTGAGTTGTAATTACCACAACTAACAAAGAATTTTATGTCCGGTAGGATTCAAACCAATTTAAGACACTGCCAGAGAGGCCCACTCATTGACTAAGGCGATTTCTAAGAATATTATGATCAATGGTGTCAAATGCAACACTCAGATCTAAGAGGATGAGAGCAGATAAATGGCCTCTGTCTGCATTCACCCGCCGTTCCCACCTTCCACCTCCACAAGTCAGACAGCAGTTACAGGCCCTGGAAAAACAATGGTTGGAGAAGAGCGGGGTGCTGCATCAGGCCCTGGGGTAGCAGGGACTGACACTCGGACAAGAGTTTGCACGAATGTAACAGGCTGTGACAGCAGCCTAGGTTTTGCATTTAAACAAGCACATGTCACAAAAGATGCTCATTATCTGGAGCGCCTGACTTTCAGAATGCTATACTTTTTGATTAAGAATGGTTTCTTATATTGGGTGATTTCTGATTGCAGAGGGCAAGGGCTGATTGAACAGTTGGTGGTCCCAAATGGGCATAAGGAGATGGTTTTAAAAATTGCTCACACCCATGTCTTGTGGGTTCATCTTTGCATGGAGAAGACAAAGAATCACATTTTGAAACACTTTTATTGTCTGAATATGGACCAAGATATGGAGCAGTTATGTAGATCCTGCCCTAACTGCCAAGTTGTTTCCTCTCGTAGACCTGTTAGGGCTCCCCTCTCACTGATGCCTATTTTGGATGTTCCTTTTGAGAGTGTTGAGTTAGATACTGTTGAATATGCCTGTTAGGTGCTTCTGTCCATTTTTTGTATAAATTTGTTAAACTTTTCATTCTTTACTGCTTTTCATTAAATACACTCCTTTTCTTCCCACCCAAGGTCGCAACAAAAGACTAGGATTGAGTGGTCGACCTTATAGGCGGATGGGTGTCTTGGGGACTTCAAAACTCTACATTATTCGAGACACCATCTTCACATTTACACCACAGGTGATACTAATGAGAATACGGTGGCTATTCACATTTCATACTTTTGATTTATAATGTAATGCCTTGTAGGGATATGTTCCAAATCTATGAGTACATCAAATGTTAAAAAGGCCATAAATGCAGTTTTCTGGTAATGCATTGATTACTCAGGCAATGATTTAAATCTAATTTTTATTGGTAATGTGCACTTGGCTGAACAAATATGTGGATGTTTTTTCTTTGCCAGTTTAATGTTAAAACGTAATGATATTTTAGAACATCATCCATTGTGTTGCAAGCCAGTGAAATCAGCACATTTACAGGTGACTGCTGTTAGAAATAAAAAATGGAATTATAACAGATGCATCTCTAAAACATAACATCTGCCATTTAGCATATTAGCACTAACATTCAAAATCTTAAACGACTTTTAATAGCAGTGCAGTAACTTACAGGTTGCAGTGCATTTTTAAAATAAAAAGGTGTTGCTTAATTTTTCATAACAAGCTAATTTGTGGCTCATTACTTTTATAGTTTATAGATCAACAACAGTTCTACTTGGCACATGATAATCGAATGATCGTGGAGATGCTTCGAACTGATCTGTCGTACTTGTGCTGCCGCTGGAGAATGACTGGTCGACCTACAGTCACCTTTCCAGTATCACAAACCATGCTCAGTAGGTTTGGGGATTTCATTTTCTTTTTATTTTTTATGGTTTTCTTTTTTATTAATTACAGTTCTGCAATAGTTTTAAAAGTTAATGATTTTATCTGTATACAAATTTGTTGTATCAAAAAATGCATATTAATTAATCTTTTCTAAGCATTATAAATTCAGCTTTTAGACAGCTTTGTAGAGAGCTGTGCTTTACTGATTCCGAAAGAGAAATTCACTTGCTCCGTTACAGCATTACAAAAAAAAGTTTGTGTTATGGAATTGTAAATATTTACAGGAATGTTATCTTAGATAATTTAAAAATAAAATTGATTTTTTTTCTTTACACCTTTATTTGGATTTTCTTAACACCTTACAGCTGAGAATCGCTTAGACTTGGATCCACCAGTTTTAGCAACCTTGAGGAAGCTGCAGGATGGTTACTACGGAGGAGCGCGGTAAGACCTAATATCTTGGGTAGTGTTTTCTGAAGTTTTTATGTTGAATGTTAAGAGCTGCAGTGTTTAAGCTTTTAACTTAAATGATTTACTGTCTCTCTGAATGGCTAGGGTGCAAGACTACAAACATAAGATTTGCTTACCTAACAAAGTCTACACTTTTTACATTGTTAATTTAAAAAGGTTAATCATTGCTTATGTAGTGTGTGGTTGGTTTAAATAGACACTACTGAATGCCTTGTCTTGGAGTTTTTCATCCTCATATAATATATATATATATAAAAACCATCTCTTGCACTTCAGATGCCCATCCTAACAGCATTGAGAATAGGATGGGAACCAATTCCACACATTCCATTGCAGGGGACACTCATTCACACATTGTCGCACCCACTTAGCTAGTTCATAAATGTGAGTTAACGTAACATACATTATTGACATGTGGGGAGAAACTCCATACAGACTCAAAACAGACCTTTACCAGGCTCAAATGTAAAGTAAGGACTTTAACTATGGTGCCACCGTGATGAAGACCTCTCATACATAGAAAAGAGGAGGCAAAACTGCTGAATGTTTTCACTTTTAGAGGTTGCATTTTCTCCTGCATTCTGTATTTTTTTTCCTGAATGCAAGTATGTTATTTTTTTTTTTCCTGGAGCTCAAGATGTATCCTTTAAAACCTGAATGTCTGCTCCAGCGTAAATGGTCAATGTTAAAAGTATTTCAGTAGATACAGTAATTCCCTTTAAACAGTGTTACAGTAGAATGGGCTGTGGCTGCAATGAAGACTATGTAAAATCAAAATTCCTGTTCCATCTCTAAAAAACATTTATTCAGTTTTGTTAGAACACAGTATTTTTCATGGTAGCCTTAATGTTTTCTTTAACACTAGAATTACCAGAGCCTAGGAAAAAACTCATAGATCCGGCCAACCTTAAATCTGTTCACACCTCTGAAGAAGGCAGATTCACCAGTGTTTGTGTCAGCTTTTATCCCTCCAGATCAGAGAATGTACAATTCCATTGCCTCAAAACACCACTCACATCTACAGTACAGTTATTCCCAATTTCAAATAAAACTAACAGTGTCAGATCCCTAGGGCGGTAGTATGTATCGTGATTGTGACTGAGAGAATAAAAGTGACAAAAAAAAATGGTAACTTTTACAAGTCCAATAAATGTACGCAGTCTGTTACAGACGCAAACCAAGTGTATGTGTGTACTGTATAATATTAACAGTAAGATCAGCTCACTACTGGCAAATGAATGGCAAATATAGGAGGGAGTCGGGATTGAACTGGGGACTGTTGATTATAAGTCAGCAAATCTTTCTGCCACGGAAGCTGTTGTCTTTTCCTTGAACCTTTTCTTCCTTAAAATATGAAAAAAGTTTCTGTTTTAAAAATGTGTTTACACAGATTATTGTAGAAACAGATCATTATTTGGAACACCTGTATTTCATGTGTGTTCCATTATTTCCACTCTAAAACTCCAGCACTTCACTCCCAGATACTCAATCAAGGCATGAGCTGGGAGAACAGCAGTGGGGGGGATGGAATAGTAGACTGCATGCTGCTTGTCTTTATCGGCACATTTACAGGACAAAAGACGCTGGCAGAGAGGTGTGAACGGATTTAAGGTGGGCCAGATCTACGATTATTTTGTAGGCTCTGGTAATTCTAGAATTAATGTAGTGCAGTAAAGTCAAACTCCAGTCCTGGAGGGCCGCAGTGGCGGCAGGTTCTCGTTCTAACCATTTTCTTTATTAGTGACTAGTTTTTTGCTGCTAATTAACTTCTTTATCTTTAGTTGTAATTAACTTGCTCAGGTCCCTTAGTTGTTACTTCTTCCTTAAATAGCAGCTAAACAATAATGAGACACAAAACAAGCCACTACATGACTAGCTAACCTGTGCCCATCATGCAATATCTGAAAATAAAGAAAGGTGATGGTCTTGGTAAAGTTGATCTCTCAGGTCACCAAAACATTTTGACGGTTTTCTTAGAAAAAACAGAAAAATCAACAGGTTTGGAAATGTCTGCTGTGGCAGAATGAGAGCAGCAACAGGACACTGAATTAAATAGCAGGTTTAATTAACAACAAGAATTAGCTTCTCATTAAGAAACTGGTCCGAGTTGAAATTGGTTGGAGTTTGAAGTCCCAATTTAGCTTGTCACCTGTTGGCTCGTTTCACATCTCATTTCTGTTTGGCTGTCATTTAATGAAGAAAATAATTCAAAGTACTGAATCCTTAGAAACAGGGCTACTATAATGAAGAAAAAAGAAATTAATTAGCAGTGAAAACTAGTCACTGATTAGGAAAAGGGTTAAAATGAAAACCTGTTACCACTGTGGCCCTCCAGGCCTGGAGTTTGACGCCCCTGAGTAGTGCATTTTATATACATTTCAACTTACAATATCTGGCATATAGTCTTCAAAAACTCAAATGGAGCCAGATTGTTTCATCATCTGAGCTGAAAAATGTTTTTTATGTTGCAAGAATTTTTGTGGTTTTACCCTGTAGTTGTGTTTTTTTTTTTTTATTACATTTGAACATTATATCAGTGCATTTGAAGAGGTTTGATGTAAACACAATCATAATATGTGTTTAAAAAGATGCAGTATCTATTGGGAACCCTTAATTGTCAATTGCTGATAACTGTCTTGCATTTATGTATTACTGATTACCAGTAACTCAAGTCCCATCTTACAGGGTTCAAACAGGGAAGTTGTCTGAGTTTTTGACAACTTCATGTTGTGCTCATCTAAGTTTCATGGATCTGGCATCAGATGGTAAGCT
The DNA here is from genome assembly GCF_016835505.1 of Polypterus senegalus. Classification (NCBI taxonomy): domain Eukaryota; kingdom Metazoa; phylum Chordata; class Cladistia; order Polypteriformes; family Polypteridae; genus Polypterus; species Polypterus senegalus. The sequence goes on from NC_053158.1 coordinate 199,650,469, forward strand.
GCCCCATGATGGCTTTGGTAGCAATGATGTCTCCATGCACCAAGGCGATGATTTACATACTGCAGAGTCTCTGCATGCCTTTCACTTTATTGATGATGGTAAGGATAAGCATTCATATTAATTTCAAATTACATTGTAGTTGGAGCTGCTTATTAAAAAAATGTCTATAACATTGGCAGAAATAGTTAACAGAACTATAATACATTTTCCTTTTCTTAATAAATACTAATTTGACAGATTTTGCTCTACCAGTGTTTCCATGTATAACTGAAATCCTAACTTTATTTTTATCACAATGACATTTACACTTGGCTTTATAAATTATCTATGTGCTGCCATCCTTTTTTTTTTAAATAATGGAAAATATTCAAATAATATAAATTCTAGTTTTCCTAATGTAAATGAATTTTATATCTGTTGTACCATTCAGATAATTTCCTAAAATTTGACCATGTTCACCCCCACATATTAGCACAGAGAAAAGCAAAAATCTGTTTTGGTGGAGATGTACTGAAACTCGGCAAAGGCAAGCGTTACTGCAACGTTGCCAAGGTTTCAAAGTAATTCAAAAACAATGTGTACAATTCCTCTGATTTTAAATTAATTTGCATAAATGTACACTGCATAAATTACTCAGATTAGTATCCTGTTAAATTCACTGTGCATTTATCTTAAAGCACTAGAACCTCCTAATGTTAAAAGAGAATAGAACAGCTGGCTTTTTTATACGTGTTTTAAATCAAGAAGTTTGTAGCTTATATTCGCAATGATAAACTTCCTCATTCCGTACATAAGCTATCTTCCAAGTACCACTTTTTGACATTTAATACAGTGTTTGAAAAAGGTATGTAGGTCCCATGATCTCTTACTGTTGTAAATTTTTGAAGAGAAAAAAAATAAAACCATCCATCCATCCTCTTCCACTTCTCCGAGACCGGGTTGTGGGGGGATCAGCTTGAGCAGAGATTCCCAGACTTCCCACTCCCTGGCTATTTCTTCTAGCCCTTCCGGGGGAATCCCCAGTTGTTCCCAGGCCAGCCGAGAGACATAGTCCCTCTAGTGCGTCCTGGGTCTTCCCTGAGGCCTTCTCCCGGTTAGACGTGCCCGGAACACCCTCACCAGGGAGGCGTCCAGGAGGCATCCTGATCAGATGCCTGAGCCACCTCATCTGACTACTCTCGATGCGGAGGAGTAGTGGCTCTACTCTAAGCGCCTCCTGGATGACTGAGCTTCTCACCCTATCTTTAAGGGAAAGCCCAGACACCCTGTGGAGGAAACTCATTTCGGCCACTTGTATTCGCTATCTCGTTCTTTCGGTCACTACCCACAGCTTATGACCATAGGTGAGGGTAGGAACGTAGATCGACCGTTAAATTGAGAGCTTTGCCTTACAGCTCAGCTCCTTTTTCGCTACGACAGACTGATGCAGAGCCCGCATCACTGTGGACACCGCACCGATCAGCCTGTCGATCTCCCGGCCCATTCTTTCCTCACTCATGAACGAGACCCAGAGATACTTGAACTCCTCCACTTGGGGCATAATCTCGCTCCCAACCCTAAGATGGCACTCTACCCTTTTCCTGCTGAGGACCATGGTCTCAGATTTGGAGGTGCTGATTCCCATACCAGCCGCTTCACACTTGGCTGCGGACCGATCCAGAGAGAGCTGAAGATCACGGCCAAATAAAACTATAGGTATACTTAAACTGCAACGTCAAGTTCAACCTATGGAAGCTAACATTTATTTTTAATAATGCAGTCTTTGTACAACAACTGATAACAAAACTAGATCGCATTTTATGATGTAGCTTTTGTTGAAATTGTTTAAGTTCCTATTGTCAAGCAATACATTATACCCCAGAATGACAAGAGAAAACAAGATTTTAGAAATTATTTTTGCAAATTTATTTTTAATATAAAACTGAAATCTCACATTGACGCATTAGTCCAGACCCTTTCCTATGGCACTTAGAAACTTGGCTCTCATTGTTTTGTTCATGGTTGACATGTTTCTTCACTTCATTTAAAGATTGTCTGTGGTAAGTTAAGTTGCTTGGGTATGATTAGGAAAGACGCACATTTGTCTGTATACAGTAAGGGCCTACAGTTTGCAGTGTGTCAGAGAAAAAAACCAAGCCATGAGAGCAACGGAATTGCCTGCAGACCTTAGAGACAAGATTGTGTCAAGGCACAGATTTGGGAAAGACTACACAAAAATGTCTGCAGCATTGATGTTTCTCAAGAAAGTTGATCTCTCCATAATTCTTTAATAAAAAACATTTGGAACCACCACAGATTTTCTTAGTGCTAGCTGCCTGGCCCTATTGAGCCTTTGGGGGAGAAAGGCCTTGGTCGATGGTCATTCTGGCTGTGTTACAGCTATACCTGCAACACTCCATTGGCATGGGCTTTATGTCAAGAGTGGCTAGATGGAAGCTTATGGTTTGCAGTATGGCACCTAGAGGGCTCGCGGACCGAAAAAAAACAAGATTCTCTGTTGTAATGAAAGCAAGATTGAACTGTTTGGCCTCAGTTGTAGCATCTTGTCTATAGAAAATCAGGCACCATTTATAACTTGCACAGAATGGGCAGAAGGTTCACCTTCCAACAGGACAGTGACCCCAAGCACAAAACAAGGACAACAGTATTGGCTTATGGAAAACTCTGTGAATGTCCTTGAGATGTCCAGCCACAGTCTTGTCTTGAACATGATCAAACATTTTTAAAGAGACCTGAAAATAGCTATCCACCAGTGGTCTTCATCCAACTCGACAGAGCTTGAAGGGATCTACAGAAAAGAATGGCAGAAAATCCTCAAATCCAGGTGTTTGAATCATGTCGAGTCGAACCCAATAAGACTCCAGGATGTAATCGCTGCCAGATGTGTTTCTGAGTACTGAGTAAAAGTTCTGAGTATTTGTATGAGCGTGATAGTTCTTTTTTTTTTTTTTTTTTTAATAGATTTGCAAAAATGTCTCATTTTTGGTTTGTCATTCTGGGGTATTGAGTGGTGCTTGATAAATTAATTTAAATGATTATAGCATAAAACTATAACAAATGTAAAAAAAAAAAAGTGAAAGGATATGAATACTTTCTGAAGGCACAGAGTGAAGCATTTAGTTCAGTGGTACTTTTTAAAATCCACTGTTTTAATGAAGTATTTTGCAATAATAAATAGTTTTGGTTCACTTGAGAAACACTGAAATATTTTGTGAACCTGAAGTGCAAGCAGGCATAGCTCAGATTAATGAAAAAAAGTCATCTTTGCAAAGAATTGTGATTTTAGGCCTGTTTAAATGCAGTGGTAAAATGGATTGTTAAGAATGAGGGCATACTTATTGACTGCTTCTAGTGTAAACATTTAAGAAGTTTAGGATCTTTTTCATAGGTTTTGACATTGAGATCGTAAAACTGGTCAGTGTTCAAAGTACTTAAGTAACATTTTGTTATTACAGATTAATTTCTTCACGTGGAGTTATGAACTGTGGATAGTGACTAAAAGGATATTATTGAGTACGAGAGAAAGAAATGGTTGTGCTTAATGTGTTTGAAAAGGCAGAAACCATGGTAATATATGTAGGTCCGAGATTAGAGCAATTAACCCATTTATGCCTAAGGTTGAAATTTTTGAGTTTGTGCATGAAATTCACATATGTTGTGTAGAAAATCATAATGAACAAGAATTTGAAGAGAAAAAAAAAATGTATTCCATTCCAAAGTTCTATCTACCTGTCTTTGGGTTGGTTCTTTAAAAATGTGAGAAAATTCACATCACTTCTTGAGGAGATCCCAGCACACCAATATCTGCAGCACACTGACTAACTCTGTGCATGACGTGATAAGGTGTACCCCCAGGAAGCAGACGTGCGTGAAAAGTTGGAGCCCGGCAATGGCCTTGAGCAGTAGGATATAAATAACTCCAACGTGATTGTCGTTCCAATAATGGAACACGAGGCATAAATGGGTTGAAGTGGTGTGGGAATTCAGTTACAAATGCTTTAAGGAGAGATCCAGGACATGGTCGAGGTATTGTAAGTTACAGTTATCCCGCAAATCCATAGAAGAAGTAGATTGTTTTGATGAAAAAAGACAAATCTTTTCTCCCTGCTTTCTCTGTTTCCACCTTGGCTGTCAAAAGATCGAGCTATCTAAAAAAAATAGATTGATAGGTATGTCATTTTCCATGTACTGTATAGTTATTCAGACAACAGTGATAGCATATATTTCAACTTTCAATTCTTCGTTTAATGATACTGCATTAATAATTGTAGGCTATGTACATACTTCACATATTTCAAGTTGAGTTCTTCTTGCCGTATACCATATTTTTAAAAAATACGTAAAAGGAGGAATGAAGGCAGCAAAAATATGCATTCCATATTTGTTTCTAATCATCATATGTAACATTTAATAAACAATGTTCTTTTCAAGCATGCTCCTAAAATCCTATCCATCATTTTTTAAAGTCTGTAAGTATGCTCTGCTTTTTAATGCTGGTGGAAACATTTTTCTTTTGCAGTGTGCATGTAAGTTGCATATCTGGCTGGAATATTCAAACATGATGAAATTTTTTGATGCATTTCCGTTTGAAATGAATGTATGCTTCTATATGTTTGAAGCTGAATTGTATGTGCGTGTTTGATTACCTATCGCATGACTTAAAGAGGTACATATGTGACCTTTGCATTTCAAATTTGAGTTTATCTTGATGTTTCAATGTGATACCATGGTGCCTCGCTGGAGAGTCAATGACCAACATGAAGAGTCAAACTGTTGAAGTATGTAATATGTTTTTGTGTTTAAAATATTATATCTCGTAAAAATACTGGAGTGGTGACCATAATATGATCAGTGTAAATATAAATAATACATTTAAAAATAAAAAAAGCTGTCCTTCAATGGCCTTCAAAAAGCTAATGCCTCTTCAAGCAATAGACAGTTGTTTTTAACAATTAAGTGTCTGCCTGTTCTATTTAACTACTTATTTCTTCAAAAATGTACAGTACCTACGTGCTGAAAGCAATGGTTATCTGACACTTCACTGCAACTTGCTATAAGTTAAGAATTCCATAATGAATTGCCTTCCAGTGTTGTGGAATCTAGGGATGTCTTAAGCTGCATGTTCTAGAGGATCTCTGGCACATTTATGCTTCATGTCAAAGGCTGATCCTTTTACAGTACTATGCTCTCAGACTTTCCGCTGAGCAGCCTCTTTGCCCAGCTGGGTAATTGTGTACACCTCCTGTTGGTGGAAGATGATGGCATTGCTGTCATCAAACCAAGAATTTCCAAACTTTATCATACTGTGACTGCACTTTTCTATTCAAAGAGCATTTACAAAGTGTTCCTGGCCCTACATTTTGGGCTACAACATTCCTCAATATAAAAATAATAGCTAATTAATACAGGTCTTGTATTTTTTTCATATAACACAGGTAATATTGATGCTGATACCCTTACTATTAATTCATTGTTGAGCTCTGTTGCCACTGACTAAGAAACAATCATGCATTATGCACATTTATCTCCTAGTTCATCTTTCTTGCCATTTGCATGGCTTTTTAATGTTTTGAGATTTCATAAAATTGCTTTACAGTAACTGAAGTCCATGGCAATCTCAAGTGGATAGGAAAAGAAAATTAATTGCATTCTTAAACATTTCAGCAGTGTAATCATGTATCAAATTACTGTTTAATGAGGTAAATGTTCTTTCATGTCAAGTTCCTTATTTGTTGAAAACAATGTAGCTTACATAATATTTGTGGTCCACTTAAATATTTATAGATATAGTTTGCCACATCCGGGTCTCAGTTTGTTTCCTTCTGTTCTATCTGCTTGTATCTACAGAATATGGATTTGTTATTTATATGTTGATAAATCCATTAAAGACATGTTTTAATTTCTCCTTTTATTTGAGTTTAGTTAAGCAACATGTATAGTCTTATTCAGCCTTATAAAAATCTTAACATTTATTGATTTATGGTGCCATTAAGTATATTCCTTATATTTCTGATAGCTGTTTTCATTGAAAAACATTTTAGTGTCCTTGTTTATTATAAAACTGCAATGTTTCATCATGGACAGCGCAAAGTTAGATTTTTAACATTTACATTCCAGTGAGTAAATGACATGACAAGTGAGATAATGCCACATGCACACTCAGCTACCATTCCTTTTAAAACAGTAATCATCAGTTTTTCATTTTTTTTTTTTTTTGGTAGAATGTGCCTTAAGTAGAGTATGCTTTAAATTTTACTAAACCGTTCCCCAGAAACCGTTTACCTTCTGTATTTTGCTTCTGACTTGTAATGCACTCATTTAGCTCAAGGCTTGCTATAGGTGTGGTATTAGGGAACTAAGATTTAATAATAATGGAAACCTATAAACATCTTGAAGTAGATTACTTGCAAAGAATGAATTATTTGCATCATTTTTAATTAAAAAGTCAAAAATTAATCCTAATAATATAATCCCACTGACACCCTTGCATACATGTAATTGTTGGTTTTCTTAAGCTGTAGCACATGGTCTCAGATGTGGCATTTCATGTATCCAAGAGTTTTAAATAGATACAAAATATTGGTTCTCTTTTGAAAATAATTTGAGGTCACCCATTTTGAATTTATGTAGAAATCAATCAAATTGTCTTCAATATAGCAAAAAAGCCAAATGAGTGCTACTTTGAACATAAGTTCTTCTTTTTTGAATGCTCCTGTTAGGGGTCGCCACAGCGGATCATTGTTTTTCCATATCCTTGTGTCCTTTGCATCTTGATCTGTTACACTACCCACCTGCATGTCTTCTCTCAACACTGCAGAGCTAAATTGTCCTTCTACGGTTTGACAGAAGTAGCTGCATGTCAAAATTGAAATGATGACAATAATTTGTCTGCTGATAGTAAACAAAAATAAAGCTTCTCTTTTATCTGACCTTTACCAATATTTGAAAAGCTTTTAATTGGCTACTATAACCTAAAAATTCTAAAGCAAAAGAGAACGTATCAAATTGAACATAAAAAAATTCTCTGCATTGGGAGTGACATTTTTGTTTCTCATACAAAACATGGTAAATATATAGAACATATAGTTTTGGTGAATTTTTTTTTTTTCAATTTGCTTACTTTTTTCTGTGTCATTAATTGATTTTTTTTTTTTTTTTTTGGAAACACTCTTTCTCTAGGCGATGAATATGATGAACTCAATGAGTATTTAAATCATCTCCTAGAGAGTGGCGCCCCAGTGATGCACCCTCCTCCAGGAGTTCAGAAGGTTGCAGGTCTGAGTCGTTTTCGTGCTGCAGCTCATCAAACACGGGACATGGTTTCCTTAATGAACAAGGCAAAAGGGCTTAATATACAAAGTGAGTTGAATTTCTCTTAAGTATTAAATCCTTTAAACATGATGTCATCTAAATAGTGAATTTGCAACAGATTTATGTATCTGTTCATGTAATACCCCGAACTTGTGTTTTTAGGTATTTCCTTTCTCTGGCTGTTTAATAAGAAACTTTTGAAAAATGGTTGCTTGCCTTTGTTACTTACTACTGTTTGAATTTTATTTCATTTACTTTGAAAATGTTTGTCTTGCATTGTGTTATTTTTAATTCCACATAAGGCTTTGGACCTAGGACCCTGTGTTTCTGGGTGCAAATCCCGCTACTGACACTGGGTGACTATGAGCAAGTCACTTCATCTGACTGTGCTCCAATTGCAAAAACTAAAGAAATGTAACCAATTGTACCTCATATGTTATAAGTTGTCTTGGATTAAGACATCAGTTACTATAAATAATAACTAATAATATTACTAGGTCACTGAAGCAGCTTACTCTTGTACATACTATAAACAGTTGTCTATGATGAAAACATTCCTACATTAGTTGAATTCCTGTTTTTTTTTTTTTTCATGCTTTACTTATTGACTCGGCTTTTGTTTTGGGTCATTGCAAAACAAAATTTTACAGGAAAGTGTATTATTGTGAATTGAAATGGCTAATCAGTATAAATAATGTGAAATTTGCATATATGTTGTAATGAAAAGCTGTAGTAGGGTAAAGGAAGATTTATTGGATTCTGAGGCAATGGACCATGTATTATAAATCTAACACTAGAAAAACTATAAGAGGCTGAGAACTATTTACATCAAGTTGTTACCCTCCATTAGTGGGAGAGAGAGATCATCACTTAAAAAGCTCTGAAGTTTCAGGCTTGGAGCACACCGCAAATGTCTTTGTGACCACTCCAATGTTCTGGCCCTGGAGCATGTCACAAATGTCTTTGCATCCTTCTCTGCAATTCTGACCCCAGAACACAGTAACATTAATCTCTCAAGTCTACTGGCCTCTGAGCATGCCGCCTTCTTAGAGAAAGTTCCACCTGAGAATCCCTCTGCACAACAATCCTCCTTGTATGCTTTATTTTCTACAGCAGGGGTGCCCAATGCAAATTGCATATTTAAGATTCTCATTTGTTTATAACATTCACTCAAGTACAGTATTTCTCTCTCGAGCTTCAACAAAAAGAATTTCACTTTCCATTTTAAAATGTGATGCTGTCTCTTTTTCCAGGCCGACACCCTTTTTTCAGTCACCTGTCCACCCTTTTGGCTAGCGGAGATATTTGTATGGCCTGCCAATCACTTCTGCTCTATCTTTATTTACATAAAGCCTGTTCCCAATGCAGAGCATACTGTATATATAGCATAATATTAATAAATATTGAATTAAAAATGTCAGCTAGTTTCTATAATTTCACCAAATTTCAATCAAATCCATCAAAGTATTTTTGAGATTTTGGAGGATTTAGATTTTCTTTTTTAGGAGGAGCTTACCCTTGAATATCAAAATGGTCTTTCTTGGTTGATACCTACTGGCTGATATGTACCATTCTATCACATTTCTGCTTTTTAACTAAAGAGAAATAGTGTTTATGTTGAGTGAGTGAGTCAGCTTTGCTATACGTGTATATATAGGTGAGAAGTATTAGAAGGATGGTCCCTGTAGATTTATATGATTAGTTAGTAAGATTTAACCTATTAATACGTAAGTTCAGAGCAGTTTTTAGAGGATGAAACCAGCTCTTTTTTTTTGGTCTTTTCATGTAGATGTACATATGTATATTCCTACTAAGCTGTTGCGCGCTGCTCAGCCATCATTTAACCTCTTGGATTCTGATCTGGAGAAAATTCAAGATATTAAGGTGTGTATATTTGTATTTTGTTTTTTTTTTGCTCTCTAATTATACAAATTGCTGTTAAAGAAAAAATACTCATGAAGAGATTATTCAAACACAATTGTTTAAAAATTTTCACTTGAGGAAAAATGGTACTTTAAAGTTTTAAATTTTAACATCAGGGTTTGGATTGAGGGTGGGCAACCTTTTTACTAGTAGTTAATTTGTTATGGTCTATTACTGTTATAATTGAAAATTCAGTAAATAAAAAAAACAAACTTTAAAGAGAAATTTAAATTATCAATAATTCAAATTTTACGTTTGTTTTAATCAAAGTAAGAAACAATGGGAACACATTTGTGCAGTAGACCTTTGTGTTTGGAAGAGTCAGAGAATCCACTTGCATTATCATTGAAGTTGTATTAAAATAACCACTGTTATAATTGTATACACCTTTAAACCTATCCTACAGAAGAAATAATTGCTTTTGTATGGTCTGCTGATTACTGATACAGTTGCACTGTATCACCTAACCATTTCTCTATGTATTGTAAAGCCTAAATATTGTTGACAGCGTATCAGATCTGGGGGTAGTCTTTTAACCAACCCTAGTTGTTACACATTTTGAAGATATCAGTTGTCTTGAGTTACATGTGTCTTAAACTACTGAAGTTAAGGCTTTCTTTTTTTAAAATGCTGGTAAAAGATTGCCTTTATCAGTAAAAGCAGCAACTATGACTTGTGTCAACTTAAAGGTATGTAGCATTGTTTGTTTTTTATTTATTTGTGTATTTAAGTATTTCTAAGTAAGGCTTTAAACTCTAATGTGAATTACTGAATAATCGCAGATTGTAAAGAACACTGATAGTCCAAGTGTGCATTTTGTTATACATTTTGTCAGACCAAAAATGAACTACACTCTGTCATATTTATATCAGGAAGTAGTCTGTGAAGTTTGGTTGGAACACAGCCATAATTTAGTTAATCACCAGTGGCTTAAATTAACTGTAAGAAGCTTTGCATTTCATTGATCCAGGATCATTTCTAATTAAACCTTCAGCATAAGCTATTAAGTCTGAAAGCCTTTCTTTTTGCAAATTACATGTGTTTTCTGTTTTTGTAATAATTCTGTTTTACACTTTTTTGTGTATTCATTCATTTCAAATTTTTCTAAAATTAATGGTACCAGTAGTTTTACTTTAAATTTAAACAGAGCAGTATATTGTGAAAAGGACCTCAGTTTTATCAAAAAGTACTGTTTCCAGTTTTAGCACTTTTTTGGCTTTCAAGTATTGTTAATTATTTTGGTATGTGTAAAGTGAAAACAAAACTTGCTTATCTTCTGCGTTGTATTGTCAAATAAATTGTAATATTTTTAACTTTCTGTAGATTCCTCGTATGGCTATTTCAGAAATGGATTTGCCAAAAGATTCATCTGGTGAAATTGATTTTAAAGCAATTATTGAGCAGCTGAAAGAATGTCCTTGCTTACAAGATCAGGCAGACATCCTGTACATTTTGTTTAACCTCAAGTAAGCTTTTTTTTCTTTGTAAATATCTGTGTTACGATTAATATGAAACATTTTTACATATAATCTTCAGTAACCCTTGCTCAATCTGAAGTTCTTGACATGGGAATGGGCCACAATAAATAACATAAGCAGGTATTGATAGATTTTTATGTTTTGTTGCGTCGTTCTTCTGTGGTCTCATCCTCATTGTACTATGTATGCTGCTTTCACTGAAACATCTCTTATGAATTATATCAGCATCTTGTCGTCGTATTTGAAAATGAATTATTACTTTTTTCTTGCCCCTACGGACATATTGTCCACAGGTGTCATGTTTACCTGCACTTCTAATGGGTTCAGAACATCCAAATTTATTCAAGAGGGTTAGGGTTAAAACGGACAAAATGAATTAAAATGATGCAGGACCCAGAATGTAACGAGATGTTGGACTTTGCCAGCATGCCCTTGTTGATCAAACACAGGAAGCTCTGCAGTCTACTCATGACTTTATGCTGTAGGAAGATAAGTAAATATATCAAAGTAAATAGGTAATTAACAATCGAAATGACTTTTATATAAGTAACATGTAAATGTGTTTTTATGTAAAGACCATCACAAAACATAAATGCAAACAGGACTTTGCATGATACCTTGGCGAGCTCTGTAAGCCCTGCTGTTTCATTGAAGGACATGCATGTGACAGATTCACTGGCAGGATGACATCCACCCTCGTGCTGCATCCAAATGGTGCCATTTTTCGCCTTTATGCCTGGTGCAGCTGCATTGTTCTTATATGTGAGTAGATGTTTCTTGCAGGGAGGGCTTCTGTTTTCTTTCTCTGTTTTCCTCCTCATCTGAGTTCACCTCTGTTATAGTACATCTTTATTTGAAAAATAACAGTGTCAGATAGTGGTGAATGGGAATGTGACTGAGATTTTTCAACTACCATAAATTTACACCGGCTATTACAGACTCAAATATATCAAATGTGTGTTGTTGTTCTATAATAGTAACACTAATAGGCACTCACTACTCAAAATGCATGAAGGTACTGGGATCGAAACTACAACTGACTTGGAGATAGCATTTCTTACCTCTGCACCAACCAAGCAAGTGTGTCATACCCTGTCCCAATTTCTTTTACTTTGGTTAAATTCCAGAAAAAATGTGTACTTGTTTTGTTATATGTCTCTTTTGTGAAAATGTTTATTTTATATATGGACTAAAGTCTTTACACATTATACAGTTAATATCAGCATTTTGCCAGTTATTAGTAGAACATGAAAAAAGTTTGTTTTAGTTATGTGTTCAGCATTTCTTGCCTCAAATGTCCTGTCATCCTACATTTACACAGATCGTTGTAGACACGAACACACATGAAATATGTGTTTCAGATAACGATATATTATTTACCCTATACAACTCCAGGCACCCGACACCCAGATAAACAGACTTGAGCTGGGAGAACTTGATGTACGTCTAAAGCTGATCGACACATTTGCAAAACAAAAGACATTGATGAGGAGGAGTGAGGGAATTTAAGGTGGCCCAGCATTAAGAGTGTTTTCATAGGTTTCAGGGATTCTAGTGTAAAATGGTGTGAATCAACTGAATAACAAAGCATGTTTTTCAGATATTTTGTATTGTCCAAAAAAAAAAAATAAATAAAGACAACTTTTGACTTAAGATATTCAAACTTAAACCTGTCTATAACCCAAACATCAGGTGTGGATGCATTTCATGATATTGTCTGCTGCAAGGAGTATAAATAGCCTGTATGTCCAAGAGGCAGTTGGTTCTTAAGATTTTCAAACATATGCCATTTACAGCAATACTTAAAAGCAGTCTAAGAAGAACTTGCTCAAAAGAATATGAAGCAGCCTTAGGTTCAAAATGGCACTCTCTACATATTATAGACCTGCTTTTCCAAAGATGCCCATAAAGTACATTTCATTTTGTAATAATTGTATTGCTTCATTTAGTAGTTTATAAAACTACTAGCAGAATACCCGCGCTTCGCAGCGGAGAAGTAGTGTGTTAAAGAAGTTATGAAAAAGAAAAGCAAACATTTTAAAAATAACGTAAGATGATTGTTAATGTAATTGTTTTGTCATTGATATGAGTGTTGTTGTCATATCTATCTATTTATATATATATATATATATATATATATATATATATATATAGCAAAATAGCGGAGAAGTAAAAAGAAAAGGAAACATTTTAATAATAACGTAACATGATTGACAATGTAATTGTTTTGTAATTGTCATGAGTGTTGCTGGCATATATATATATATATATATATATACACACACACACAGACACATATATAAACATATATATATATACATATAAACATATATATATATATATATATATATATATACACACACATCTATACACATATATATATATATATATATATATACAGTTATATATACACATATACCCACATACATATATATACATATACACATATATACACATACTGTATATATACACACACATATATACATACTGTATATACAACATATATATATCTACATATATACTGTATATACACATATATATACAAATCTACATAGATATATTAGGTGGGACTCGATTAAAAAAATTAATCCAATTAATTAGAGGCTGTGTAAGAATTAATCTTGATTAATCGTATGTAATCGCACACGTAAATTTGCCCCAAATCGCAAATGTTTTTTTTTTTATTTATTTAAAACGGTTTTAGTGGGCGACAGAATCAAATAATAGACATGGACATGAATATTGTAAACTGAAGCTGTTTTAATTTCTGAAAAAAAAGCTTTTAAACTGCATTTGAATTCAAAACAGAAACAAAAATATCATCCCTGGTTAAAATTGGGCAGACTTAAAAATAAAGTGGTAGTTTAAGTACTTTAAGTACATTTTCAGAATAGTATTGTCTTTAAATAATAATAACCAAATTTTCACCATAAAGTGCAGTTTTCTTCTTAAAAATAAGTCAGAAACATAAAAGGTAATTTGACCAGCTTACTCTTTAAACTCTGAGTAACATTAGCCAAAATTATTTTGTACATTAGGCTAAAACAGTGTGATCATTGAACATTTTGTAATTTGATGTAATCAGAATTACTGACGGTCACGGAAGTCCAATGATCCCCAGTAAGAGCCACAAAGTCCGCTTTCTGTAATGCATCTAATTTTGCTTGCTTTTCAGTGTGCACAAAACCATGCTTTTATCAAGGCTTCGCTCGGGAAGTCGAAATGATCAGTCGTAGGAACGCGCTTTATTCCGACTGTAACATTTTTGTAGCTGTGATGTGTGCATCAGTGTAATGGATGTACCAGGAAATCATGCATTGACAAAAGTTCCGTTTGCTTGGAATTGAAAGTGTGATTAAATGCGTTATTTTTAACGCGTTATGGAGTACATGCATCGAAGCTTCTCAACTGTGCTTGTGCTAAGAAAGGGAAAATTTTAAAAATAACGTAACATGATTCTGCGTTAACCTAATATTTTTTCATACGTCCCAAACCAAGGAGATGGGAAGGTAAAATGAATCGGGTAGCGCGTACATAGTCAGTACATCCCCTCTCGGGAATCGAACCTTGAATGTCGGCGTTAGAGGCGAAGACTCTACAATTGCGCCACCGCTTGTCTATGCTAAAGTATGTATTGTAGATCGGGCTATAGATATACATTTATATATATACCCGTGTATCGCAGTGGAGAAGTAGAAGTTATGAAAAAGAAAAGGGAACATTTTAAAAATAACGTAACATGATTGTCAATATACAGTAATTGTTTTGTGAGTGTTATTGAATGTTGCTGTCATCAAGGATTTGATTATCATTATTTCTTTCAATCAGGCTCGTATTTGTAGGATGTGTTCAAGTTACATTCCGTGTTTGTCAATCGTTGTAAAGATAAGAGGTTTCATTCATCGATTAGTTCCTTACTGCATCAATAAACAGCTCGTCTTCCTTTTTATCTGTGATGTGACAAACTGCATGCACGGGTTTTTTTTACGCTGTCTTCCTTTAGCGGGACATTGACTTTTTCCACCGTGTGCTTTGTTTCCACAGTAGCTGCATTTATGAATATGCTTATCAGACGCTTCATATTTTTTGATGCCTTTTCAATTGTGTAATTCGGTTTTTGTTCAGCGCTCTTTGGAACTGTTGCCTTTTATCTGTGCACTGCGTCCGTTCACGTGAGCCGCTCGGTGTACATGCATCGAAGGTTCCCAGCTGTGCTGGTGCCATCTCGTGCTATGTCCATAGCTTTATTTAATGTTACCTTAGTCCTGGCACTTAAAACTTTCTCTGGCAGTTTCGCTGAGTTTGTGTCAAACACCACCCTGACCATCTCATCTTCCTCTCCATAAGCACAGTCCTTCACCCGTGAATATTTACCCGTGGCAGTTTGCTATTGGATTGCCGCTGACGGATGGCCTTATATGGGCAGGCACTAAATTACAAACGCCAGCGGCAGCCTGTCTATGAACTTAATTTAAAGTGTAGGTTTACATCGTGCTTTGTTTCCGAAGTAGCAGAACTCGCTTCTTATTGTTTTGCTGCCTTCTCAATTATATAATGCATGTTTTCTTGAGCGCTTTTTTGAGGTCTTCCTGGTTTTCTATGTACTGCGTGATTACGTGGGAGGCGTGATGATGTCACCCGAAACTCCGCCCCCACGGCGTTGAAGCTCATCTCCATTACAGTAAATGGAGAAAAACTGCTTCCATGTTATGACCATTATGCGTAGAATTTCGATATAAAACCTGTCCAACTTTTGTAAGGAAGCTGTAAGGAATCAACCTGCCAAATTTCAGCCTTCCACCCACACGGGAAGTTGGAGAATTAGTGATGAGTCAGTGAGTGAGTGAGGGCTTTGCCTTTTATTAGTATAGATTCTGAGTAGTTAACATAAATATGAAATAAGTAAGCATCCTGAACAATTGGTATAAATATACATTACATTAATTGTGATAATTCTAATGCTAAGAGCAGTGTCTTTTCGTTGAAATCAATGGAGCAATAGTAATACTTGTAACTGAACAGTTTTTCTTAAGTATCTAGTAAAAGTTTTCTCTAAGTAGCTACAAAAACAATATTTTGTCAGTTATACACAATCCTGTGTTCATCATAAAGGAATATTTTACAGTTTATGCCAACTTTCACATTTGATGCACTTTCTGAATCCCAGCTGCCAGCAGATAATTTAATTCTTTCAGGAATACAGTTGATCTACTTTTCTTTTCTTCAGAGGAGCTGATTGGGACACTGAGCTCTATGGTCATCCTGGCACAAGTGTTAGAGATCTTCTGATGGAACTTTATAATAAAGCGGGTGCCGTGCGTCAGTGGGGGCTCATTCGCATGATTTCAGGCATGCTGAAGAAGAAAGTAGAGGCACTTGATGAGGTAATACCAAATTCTAGTTTTTTGTTAATGCAGAATTAAAGTTGAGGAACAACTCATAATGCCCTTGACATATCCTACTCAGGGAGTACATGGCAAGTGCAATTTAGAGGAAAAAAGACCAGTATGAAACAAATAGTGTTATGACATTATTGGTTGTTTCTCATAATGTAATAAATCATTGCAGGATGCAAAATGATTAATAGACCAACCTTGAAACAGTATAAAATCACCAGGAAAGAGCAGACTGATTATAAATAGGCAATTTCGTCTTTATCACAAAACTGTGAACCATGCAAGCAGGAAACAACTTACACAGCTAATTGGATAGATATTATTATTGTGAATGTACATGTTAAAGGATTAATAAAACAAGTGAAGGACTGAGTGTAGAAAGAAGTGTGTCATAGCTATGGGTTGTACTGAAGATTTGCATGGAAGAAGCAGTGAGGAAAATGTTAGTGCACTACTCACAGAATTTACTGCCAGGTTCTTCCAAAGTGAACCTATTATGTATCACAAGAACACATTTTAAAGAAAGCTTTAAGTACTACAGGGAGCTGTAATTCATGTGCAAATCAAACAGAATCTTTGACACAGCTACAGACTGGTTCTCTCTGGCTTCTGTATTGTTCTGTTCCTTTCCTTTCCCTGCTTTGTTCCAGTTGACATGTCTTTGTTAAACTTGTATCCATAACAAAGCTGCGGTCTTAGAACACACTGACTCCACTGATATTATCTCTAGGTTGAAAATCGTTGTAGGACAATTTTAGGAATGTGTGTGTGTCAAGTTAGAATTTCAGACGTGTCTTTGTCTCAGACTTTTATTATATACAAACCGCTCCTTTAGGTTTAGTAATAAAAGTAGCATCAAGTTATGAAATAAACATTTATTATCACTTTGCAAGAATTTTAGAGAATTTTGACCATCTGTATTAACAGTCATCCAAAATTCCTCAAACGCATGTTTAATAAAGTAACTTTTCTATGTTTGGTATTACTGCTGCCTCACAGCTCCAGGAAACTGAGCTAGAATCACAGCCCTGTCACAGTTTATGTGGAGTTTGTATTTTCCCTCAATGTGTACACAGATTTTCATCTGGTAGTAAGCTTTTCTCTTATACTCTTTATACATGCAGATTAGGTTCAGTTCAGATTTTCATTTGTGTGGATTTGTTCACCTCACATTTGCTTTTACACTCTCATACTTTTATGTATTATATTTGTCATGCATGGACATTTTCAGATTTTATTTTTCTGTATTCTTTTCCAGGCCTGCTCAGATTTGTTGTCTCACCAAAAGCATTTAACTGTTGGACTCCCGCCTGAACCTCGAGAAAAAACTATTGTAGCGTGAGTAAATATTACTGTTGACAGCATAAATTAATTCAAGGTCAAGTTTACATCTTCTGCCTACAGGTTGCATATTTTCCTATTACTGAAATGTCATTTATAACTGGGTTCTTCTTCAACTTATTTGACACGCATTATGACTGATTTATATTCAACCTGCGGCATGATGGCATGTTAACCTTTTTTCTGCCACTTCTTTTAGATCTTTGTCAAAGCCTATCCAAAGCTGTAACATTCAAGACCTTGGAGGTCTTGCACTTATGGAGTGCTACCTCTGTTTATGTGGAAATCTTTCTTAAGGAAGGAAGATTCAATAAAAATTGCCTAAGTAACTGGACTGAGATTACAGTATGTTGTAGCCATTGTTTCACGCTTACATTTTTCTATTTACATTAACATAACAGCCACAGGTTATTTTTTAGCATCGTTACTTTACTAAAAATCTAAGGGTTTTTTCAGGAGTTTCCATACTTTATTTTCTAAAACTGTATTTGGTTCTTGGACAGTGCTGTACTAAAGTTGTAGGCTTCCCAAGAACATTATTTTTAAAGCTAGTTCTCTGTGAAGTGTTTGTTTAAACACTACATAAATTTGTATTAATTCCAATATTTACTTGTATGTGCCATTCCCTAATAAGTTTATGAAAATATTTTTTACCTGACAAAGCCGTTATGTTTGAGTGTTGCATTTATTAAATAAAATTTTATCAGTAGTATTAAAAGACGGCTTCTTTGTGACATCTCTTTATAATATAGATATGCTGATATTTGCCACTGGTGATGAACATTCATTAGAGAAGGAAGAGCAGAATAATGCCTAAAAGAGAAACAAAACTGCCAACTTGAAGCATGCATAAAGATTAAATGGAAATTGCAGTTTCAAATAAGGTTTATGAGGAGCTCACTCAAAAATTACCAGTTTAGCCATTCAGTATTGTTGCTGGGAGCAAAAGCACAACAGGGAAAAGTATTACTTGTCTGTATTGTGTGGAAACCCTATTGGTTGTGTGACTATGAAGTGGATATGGTTTGAAGTATAAAGTATAGTCTTGATGGTTCAGAATTCACTATTAACTCATTATTTGACCATGTTGAAGATGCTTGCCCTGCCAGTGCTCCAGTTATATCCGGTACCGTGTAGAACCAACTGAACCTTTCATACTCCAGTGCAAAAAAGAGGACTTGAAAGTGTTTCAGCACATTTACATTGCAGCATATGTTTTTTAAATTGAGACGTTTAATATTTTGCCACTACATTTGAAGCACTGAAAGATTAAACAAATGGTTGAATTTCCCGGGCATTCAGAGGCAATGACAGATGAGTTTATACTGAAGTCCTAAGCTATACTACACCACAGCACTGCTTGTCTAACCTGTTTTCTGATCCGGGGAAGGCTTCTGTTCATAAGGTAGCTGTGCAACACTCTCTAAAGAAGCAATGTTTTCATATTATATCAATTTGAAAGAACTGTTTTATCATTGGTTATGCAGTAATAGATTATGCTCTTTGGTTCCATGTTGGTGTGTGTTTCAAAGACAACTGTCTTTGAGACAACAAGGGGTAGTATTTCCTATCGTGTATTAGCTATGGTGTTAAACCCTAGAGTGCCATACTAGTAGTATTTGAATGTACAGTACAAACAGCCATATAGTGATAACTTATGTGCACCATCTAGTGGTAATTGTGTCGAAATAGCTGCTTCAGTTTTGCTTTAAAAATGTAATTTCACCATCTGTATGCAAAAATATAATCAAGGAATATACTTTATTTTGTGTTTTTTTTTTTTCCCCTCATTCAGCCTGCATTTGCAGTGAATCCTTCCTAGTGATCTAGCATTTCAGTAACACAACACAGTTTAGCATAAACTGTATCAGTTATTGATGGACAGATTTTATGCAATAAAAATTATAAACTTATTGAATATTTGCAGCTTTATACAGTTGATTTTAAGTCAGAAGTATATTATAGTGTCAGAAAGGAATAGTAATAGAACCGAAAGTACAAATAGATGTACATGATACTAATATCTGCTGCATACATGTAAGTCATGTATGTATGTTTATGTAACAAAAATATTATGAAAATAAAAGTATAGTAAGCAATAGTTTACCTGGTATAAAATAACTAGTATACAGTTAAGGTCAGTTTCATTAATTAACATTAATTAAGTTTACTATTTGTGCTTTCTGTTCTGTTAGCAATCATTTTTGGCACTATAACCTACTCAACTCTGTGCTTATTTTAAGTTTCTGATAAACTTTTATTTAGGATTCAAACTTCATTTACCAAAGACTGCCTTATAGCTTTTTCAGTATCTCATTAATGTATGGTGAAAGCAATGAAAATTTTTAATTTCTTTAGGCCCTTGCCCCCTGATGAGCTTGCTAAATTAATTGATGAAGCCAGTGGTCACGATATTAACATAATTGTTCTAACCCAGGTCAGTATAATTTATTGAAGTACACTTTCTGATATTTTTTTCTTTCACATTTGATGAACTTTTTGCTTCCTTTTTAGTATTTGGTTATATTATATTGAGCTTTAATTAGTGTTTATCAGAGTTCCTAGTAGGATAAACTATTTTTTTTTTTTATTCGATCATAGTTTTCCTATAATGCTTTGTGTCAGTTTTATTCAGACAATTATAGGTAACTTAGGGGTTTGGCTTGTTCACTGTGCCACATAACTGCTAACAGTTAATTTATTTAGATTATTTTGGCACTAGGTAGGCCAGAACATAAATATAAATTGTGTTTTTTGCTGTGCACAGTTTAGAGGAGTGATTCCATTCAAACATTTCTTTTTACTAACATAAGACTTACTTTTTTGAGTTTAATCCTTATTTAATGTGTTTTGCTCTTGCTTTTTTATATACAGGAAATCATGGTCTACTTAGCCATGTACATCAGAACACAACCTGCACTTTTTTCTGAAATGTTCCGTCTTAGGATTGGCTTAATCATTCAGGTGATGGCAACTGAGCTTGCCCACTCTCTCAATTGTTCTGGTAAGAATGGGTTAATAACTATTCAGGAATAGTGATGTGTTTCATTTTGTCTTTTTGAAACTGGCAAATTATCACCATTATTAGTGAAGGTACTTCTTCGTGGTTCTTTGCGTGGCATTTTCATGAAAGTTCATTCCTTTTAATCCTTAACAACAAGATGAACTAATATCGGCATATTCTTACCTATGGAAAGTTCTTTTAAGTCTACTTACATTGCATTACATTGCAGTTCTCTTTAGCTGTCTCTCAACAATTCACATACATTGGAATTGTTTGCATTGATCTGTTGAAAATTAAATTTATCAACCTGTTGGAAAGTGTTAAACTAGATTTCATTAATTAGCCAGGTCTCCATGTCAAATTAGTTGAGAGAATTAATATTAAAACTTTAAAAATTGGACACAATTTTAACTTCAGAGTTCTTCAAGAAGATGGTGATTAATGGAACTGCCTAAATTTCAAAACTACTGTTAAAGTTATGCAGTTTGCTGAATCCCATCAACACACTACTAGTTCAAATCAAGCTATGTTTTTATTATGTTTATAGTTTATAGTGGTCTGAGAGGGGTGGGGAGTGTGACGGGAGACAACACATGGATTGGTGAACTGTTAAGACAGAATTTCCTGTAACAACAGAATCAGGCTACCGTTAAACACCATTAGTTGGTTGAGTCATGGTATAATTCAACTTAAAATCGTTCATTACACACAACTCCCTCAGCTCAACTTAACCACAATGTCCGTGCTCGAGTCAAGACTCAAATTATGAATGCTTTTCTTGGGCCACCTGCCTTACTAATTCACATGTTTTGTTAATATACCACACTTACACTCTATTAGAATAACTCTTGTTATTTATCAGGTGGTTTGTGATGCTGTATAATCAATATCCATCTAACAGTCCTGCTTGGAGTAGCAACCAATAAGGTCGTCACTGTGTAATAAGCAGTGTATTGTAGTAAAATATACTAGTAACATTCTGACCTCAGATCCTCAAAGAAATGGCTCTCACAAAACACATAACCTCAGGTTACTCCACGAAGATTGCTGCAATGTCCTTCATTGCCATCCATTGTTGCTACAGCTTTTTTCTTGACAGACGTGCCACATTCTCATATAGCCTTTCTTTTGGCTGTGCCTCCACTTGCCAAGTGAAGGACCCAAAGCACCAAATTATGGTACAGGAAGCCTGAAAATCAAATTATTTTTTCCGTATATGAGTTCCTGTTGCACTTGGTGTATGATTGACATTTGGCCTGTGCAATGTGCTTCACTGTCGGCAGAGCTCACCATTTTTATTTATTTATTTAAAAAAAATTTTTCACTGTCAGGAATGCTGCATGCCCTCATCACTATTTTGTGCCCACACTGCTGCTGTTTTCGTGAGCTATGCCATGTACCCACACTGCCACTTGCCATGAGGAAGACTCAAAGATCAATTTTGTGGCTGAGGTAGCCTGCCTGAGCAATTCATAAGTCACAATTCTCGTGTAACAGGATAAGCTCTTGTCTGATACCATAGTCTAAGGCCCATTGATGTGTGAGTTCTTGCTTGATAGACAAACAACCCTTAGCATTTTACACACACACATATATGTTGAGGCCATATATATATATATATATATATATATGAGACTGCTGGTGGTTTAGTTACATATTGCTCACTTATAAACATCATACTAAATCTGTCCTAAACTTGTTTTTATGATTTGACGTTTATTATTGATGTATTCAGCACACTGAATTTTTGCTAATCTTCAGTGTGTATCAGTGATTTAGCATGCTCCCTAGGTAGATAGGTAGGACATGCCAAGCATGATTTGAGTAAGACTTGTAATTAATTTATAATGATGTAATTTATAACATTTAAACAATTAAAAAATTAAAGGAATTAAAAAAAAAGAGAGACCTGACTTTTAAATAATTATAGATCGATTGCTGTCTTAAAATCCTGTAAATCATATGGTTTCCAAAATACTATTTATGTATTTTTTTTTATATTTCACGTATTTTTCAGGTGAGGAAGCCACTGAGAGTTTAATGAATTTGAGCCCATCAGATCTAAAGAATCTTCTCCATCATATCCTCAGTGGGAAGGAGTTTGGAGTGGAAAAAAGTGGTTGGTATTTTTTTATTATTATTATTAATGAACACCATAATAGAACGCTATAAATGCACGTCTGTAAAGAAATTGTTCTTCTTGACACATTTATATGTTAGAGAGTAATAAAGTGCCCAGTGGGGACTCTGTAGTCTTTTTTCCCTCACCCTGGAACCCTTAGTGGTCTCACCAGCAGGAGTTTTTGTTTTGGTCAGATGGCCAGGTATTGTACTTAAGTAAATAGCAATTAAAGTGAGTTATTAGCGATTGAATCCATGCTTAAGTACCCTACCTTCTCTATTACTTATTTACAGTGACTTTATTATGTAATTCTGTGTATATATTTTTATCGTTTTTGTATTCCATTTATTTTAGTTTCTTTGTAATTATATTTTATTTAATTTCCAATAAAGCTACAACATTTATATAAAATGTGCTATATAAATTAATGGTGGTTATTCAGCATTGGAGTGTATGAATCATTTTGATAAACACTTCATTAGCCTGTTAGATTTCTTTTGTATGTAGTTTAAATGATAGAAGTACTGTTTCAGTATAAACCGTTGAATACTCTTGTTTATCTTTGTGTTTGTTTTATAACAGTGCGCTACACTGATTCTGCCGTAAGTCCAGCTATATCAATTAGAGAGGTGGGAAATGTTGGCGCAACAAAGAGTGAGAGAGCTGGCATCAGCAAACTCAAAATGGATATGAAGCAAGTAATTCATTCTTTTTGTTTTTCACTTATTGGTGATGTATAATTAAAATCCATTAAGGTGCACTCTAAATAATTTTGTAAAAAGCCAGTATCTCAGCTACTGAGTGATAACTTGTTTACTTAATGAATTTAAAAATGAAATTAGATACACTGCTTTGAACTGTTAAAAAAACCTCACAACATAGTGTATTGTCAGCACAATTTTAGAGAGTCAGAAAATTAGTAAAAAGTAGTTTTAAACTCCTCTTCAAGATAAACTAGAAGGTGTTGGGTATAAATACCATAGACTATGTTATATATTTAAATACCTGTTAAAGAGTTAAATTATGTATCATTGTGCAAAGTGAATGATTTTGTGATTTTGAGATACTTTACAATGCCTAAAAGTATATCAGATTATTAGGAGTATCCAACTGTTCAGTCTTTTTAGTAATCTTTTGCTCATGGCATAGATATGGGTAGAACAGATTAAGATTGCTAGGAGCTATGTTCACAAACTGATGCGTTTTTCTTTTCTATACTTAGTCCTCACTTTTTCAATCCATTGATGGTGATTTTGCCGACTCTTCAACAGTGGTAAGTTTTGTTAGTAATATTTACAAAATGATCAGGGCTTACTACAGTGCATCCGGAAAGTATTCACAGCACATCACTTTTTCCACATTTTGTTATGTTACAGCCTTATTCCAAAATGGATTCAATTCATTTTTTTCCTCAGAATTCTACACACAACACCCCATAATGACAACGTGAAAAAAGTTTACTTAAGATTTTTGCAAATTTATTAAAAATAAAAAAATTGAGAAAGCACATGTACATAAGTATTCACAGCCTTTGCCATCAAATTAAGCTCAGGTGCATCCGGTTTCCCCTGACCATTCTTAAGATGTTTCTGCAGTTTAATTGGAGTCCACCTGTGGTAAATTCAGTTGATTGGACCTGATTTGGAAAGGCACACACCTGTCTATAGAAGGTCCCACAGTTGACAGTTCATGTCAGAGCACAAACCAAGCATGAAGTCAAAGGAATTGTCTGTAGACCTCCGAGACAGGATTGTCTCGAGGCACAAATCTGGGGAAGGTTACA
This sequence comes from Polypterus senegalus, assembly GCF_016835505.1. Classification (NCBI taxonomy): domain Eukaryota; kingdom Metazoa; phylum Chordata; class Cladistia; order Polypteriformes; family Polypteridae; genus Polypterus; species Polypterus senegalus. The sequence continues at coordinate 199,674,827 of NC_053158.1, forward strand.
GAAAAATTTCTGCTGCTTTGAAGGTCCCAATGAGCACAGTGGCCTCCATCATCCGTAAGTGGAAGAAGTTCGAAACCACCAGGACTCTTCCTAGAGCTGGCTGGCCATCTTAACTGAGCGATCAGGGGAGAAGGGACTTAGTCAGGGAGGTGACCAAGAACCTGATGGTCACTCTGTCAGAGCTCCAGAGGTCTTCTGTGGAGAGAGGAGAACCTTCCAGAAGGACAACCATCTCTGCAGCAATCCACCAATCAGGCTTGTATGGTAGAGTGGCCAGATGGAAGCCACTCCTTAGTAAAAGGCACATGGCAGCCTGCCTGGAGTTTGCCAAAAGGCACCTGAAGGACTCTCAGACCATGAGAAACAAAATTCTCTGGTCTGATGAGAAAAAGATTGAACTCTTTGATGTGAATGCTAGGCATCACGTTTGGAGGAAACCAGGCACCGCTCATCACCAGGCCAATAACATCCCTACAGTGAAGCATGGTGGTGGCAGCATCATGCTGTGGGGATGTTTTTCAGTGGCAGGAACTGGGAGACTAGTCAGGATAAAGGGAAAGATGACTGCAGCAATGTACAGGGACACTTTAGATGAAAACCTGCGCCAGAGCACTCTTGACCTCAGACTGGGACGATGGTTCATCTTTCAGCAGGACGTCGATCCTAAGCACACAGCCAAGATATCAAAGGAGTGTCTTCAAGACAACTCTGTGAATGTCCTTGAGTGGCCCAGCCAGAGCCCAGACTTGAATCCGATTGAACATCTCTGGAGAGATCTTAAAATGGCTGTGCACCGACGCTTCCCATCCAACCTGATGGAGCTTGAGAGGTGTTGCAAAGAGGAATGGGTGAAACTGGCCAAGGATAGGTGTACCAAGCTTGTGGCATCATATTCAAAATGACTTGAGGCTGTAATTGCTGCCAAAGGTGCATCAACAAAATATTGAGCAAAGGCAGTGAATACTTATGTACATGTGACTTCTCAGTTTTTTTTATTCTTAATAAATTTGCAAAAACTCAAGTAAACTTTTTCACGTCATTTTGTGGTGTTGTGTGTAGAATTCTGAGGAAAAAAATGAATTTAATCCATTTAGGAATAAGGCTGTAACATTACAAAATGTGGAAAAAGTGATACGCTGTGAATACTTTCCGGATGCACTGTATGTTTTACCAGTGACATTTAATAAATGCACAACTGCATTTAATTTTTTAATAGAGGAGTATTAGTGTGATTGCCTTGGACTCTTCACTGTAAATGTATTCAGGCATGTATCAATAAAAGCCTATTTTGCTACATGACATGCATGTAATTAAAAAAAACAAAACAACTGATTAAACTTACAAGTACTGAATGGCTAGTTTCATATTCACATGACTTGCTTTTATTTTGATTCCTACATTAGTGGTTTGTTTATTTTGTTACCATCTACCTTTTGATATGCATCTACTTAGCTATACTAGTAATATAATAATATTGCCCAGCGTCCTGAACTATTTTAATTTCTAGGTAAGTATTGACAAGCCTAAACATTTAAATGGCTTTAAGGGTAGTATGGTAGTTGTTATTGGCTATGTCAGACTGACTACATAAGGAACAACAGCTCATAAGATGGGCCTGAAAAACGTCGAGACAAACATAAACCTGAGAGCATAAACATAATGTTGATGAAAAGAGCTGAGAGAGGTTGGTACAGTTTACTCAATAGTATTAGACAAGTTAGTTTACTTGCAGCCCAGCACACCACCAGCTCTAAGAGAGGCCTATCAAAATCCTCATCTCCTCATATATCCTTAACATGAAGTAAGGAAGCTGAGTGTCTAATCAGGTTCTACTAGTTTCAGCAAAAAGTGGGTCGGCATGGTTTCAGTAGGCCTTGGAACACAAACATTAGATTCTGGAGAACAGGAATAGCATTGCTTTGTCCAATTAATCTCAGTTCCTGTTAATTCCTGCTATTGGCTAATTTGTGGATATGATGAAAATTCAAATCGGCTAACCATGCGTTTTGATTGGTGGCTTTCTAATAGGGAAGGATGTGTTTTGATTGAATGCATGAGGTACTTTTATACAAGCAAAACCATGTTTAGAATGCTACAAGGATATCTTTACAAGTATTGTTGGTGATCTGTGCCATTCCCTCCAGAACACTTTGAAATCAACATGAGCAATTTTGTTCCCTTGTTGAGGCCAAGTGCAATTGATTTCTTTATTTATTCTTTATTTTGCCTCATATTAGCAATTTGTTAGTTTTCACATACCCCTTGGGTATAAGCGCAGGGTCAGCCCCTGGAGCAATTACAGGTTAAGGGCATTGCTCAAGGGCCCAACAGAGTAGGATCTCTTTTGGCAGTCACGGGGATTCGAACCGGCAACCTTCTGGATACCAGCACAGATCCTTAACCTCAGAGCCACCACTCCGCTTAAGTTCTGAGAGCAAGTGGGTAATGAACTGCTAAATGCAGTATCCATGTAATAACATAACTGTATGTATAAGTGTTTCAATTCCACAACATAAAGAGAAGCAAACTAATGTACAACTTTTTAAGCCTGAAAGATTTTAAATTGCTCCCCAACTTAAATTAAACAAAGAGAATTAAGAGCAGGTTAACTTCATAACCTTTGTGTCATATGCATGTTGCAGTTGATTTTGCATTTTATTTTATTATTTTTTTTTTCTCTCCATTCCTCCTTACTTTACAGTCTGCACCACCAGCATCTTCCCCTGGAGATGTAGTTTCGAGTAGCCCACTGAGACCTGAAGCTACTTCTGACAGTCGACAGGGGCAGTGGCTCCGAAGACGAAGGTTGGATGGTGCTCTTAACAGAGTGCCTGTGGGTTTTTACCAAAAAGTTTGGAAAATCTTACAAAAGGTATGTTAATAATAATTCAATGCCAAATATTGAGAATGCAACAAAACCAGTGTGAACAGCCTTCAAAACGGGTCAAATACTTGAAAATGAAGCTTAATATAATTTTGAAGTGTTACATATAGGAAAATTACATACAAGAGTATGATCAAAATTTTGAGCCTGCACTATTAAGAATAATGCTAGTAAAAGCAAACATTTTATTTTTCAACATAAGGCATATTTTTGCAGTGGAACACCTCTTTTATAGCTCACTTCATCACTGGCATATTTCATCCTGTAGAAGTCAAACTTTCGGATTGGGGAATAGGTGATGACCACATGAGAATGAATCACATTTATTTTCCATGCATGCATACAAGGAATTTGTCACCTTTTAACTTTTTTTTTTTGTCTCTCTGTGCATAGTTCCTTGACAAACACAATTTAAGTATACATGTGATGAAAAATACAAAACTAGGAGTGTAAGCATATGCCCACATAGTACAAGGCAGTTTAGGAAATACAAAATGAATACTGAGTTAAGCATTAGCTATATGTAACACTATGGCAAGATATGGGCATTTTTATGTGGCACAGTCTGGACAGGGACAGATGAATTACCATTTATTAGCTTAATGGCCTGTGGAAAGAATATACCTGCTCATTCTGGCGTAGTTTAATCTATAACGCCTGGCAAGTATGAGAAAATCAAATTGATTGTGGCCTAGATATAAGCTGTGAATGATGATTTTTCCTTTCTCATTTCATGCCTACAGAAAAGTACAGGTCCTGTAAGGTTGGAAGGCTAATGCCAATGGTCTTTTTGGCAGACTAGACTATTTTTTGTAGCCTGTTCTTGTCATATTAGTTGCTGATCCAAACCACACAATGATAAATTAGCTGAGAACGGACTCAATAATTGTTATGTAGAACTGAATTTGCAGCTGTTTTGGTTGATTGAGCTCCCACAACATCATGGAAGTACTTAAACTGCTGTGCCTTGTTTATAATGGAATCAATATTGGTCTTCCATTTCAAGTCCTGTGTGAATATGAATCCCAGAAATATTAAGGTGTCCACAAATAAGTACTAGCAATGTTACCTGAGTTGGGAATGTTTTTATTAACAGAAGAGTGGTAGTTGACAGTTTTTCTCCACTGCTTTTCCCTGATAGGATACCACAAGCACCAAAGCAAATCGGCGTAATACATAATGCTTAGGAAGGCCTTTTGAAGCTGGTGTTCAGTATTTTCTACAACATAAACATTCTAAAACACAGTGTACTTTATCTTCCTGGCGCTGGCTTAGACCTTGGAGAATCACTATGCTTTCATCATATTGTTGTTTGGACACTGGATCATAGTAATGTATCCAGTCTCATCTCCAGTTATGGAATCCTACCTAAATTTCTTGCAATCTTAATTCATTAGTTGTAAATTCCCCTTTTGGAACTCTAGAAGGAGTCAACATTCTGGGCCCCCAATAAGTACAGATCTTGCCTATGTTTAACTGTTCATGAAGAATGGTTTTAAGCAACCCATAAACTCATCCCTGTGGGTCTGCTATCTCATGCAGCAACACACTTTGTTATTCTGCATAATGATTTGCTCAACAGTGGCAGCATATTCTTCTGTCAATGTTGCCAAAGGCTAGCCAGACCTTATTTTATTTTCAAGACATGTCCTTCCATTGCCAAATTTGGCACTTCATCTCCTCCTGAGTGAATCAAATGAAATTGACTGTTCCTGTTACAAAGTTTAAGTGCATGAATGCGCAAATAGTCTGAGATTTCTACATTTTTACCTACACATCATTTTGTATGAGCAAAACAGCCAAATCTCATTCTGATGTGGCATTTAAATTAGTTCTTAGACTTATTCCTCTAACTGATAAAGAAAATTGTGCCTAATCCAAGACAGAGCCCTCAAAGCAAAATGATGGTTAAAAATGACTGAGGTGGAGTGCAAGAGACTGAGTCTTGCTGTTTACAAGAATGTATGTGTATGTGTGTTTGTATACATGTTTGTGTAAAGAATTATTTACAGATATTAAATGTTTTTTTTCCTAGTGCCATGGGCTTTCCATTGAAGGTTTTGTGTTACCATCTTCTACTACTAGAGAGGTAAGTTACAAAATGTCATTGTTGAAAGTTCATTAAAAGTTGACCACTTCACTTGTTTTAATAGCCAATCTTATGCATCTTTGTATTGTTCTTCAAGCTTGCTGAATGACTTCATATATGTAGTACATGCCAAACTCTTCCGGTGAATGTGAACTCTGTGCAGCCTTTTATTGCACTGCATAGTGCCTACTATAAAGTTTAGTGGGGAAAGAGTAATGGTGGGTTTGGGCTCGGCCCCCTTGGTTCCAGTGAAAGGTACTGTTAATACAGCATGCAAAGATACTTTATACAATAGTGCAATTCCCACTTTGTGGCAACACTTTGGGAAGGCCTGTTTTCTGTTCCAGCAATGCTGTGCCTGAGGGACAAAGGCAAGTTCATAATGACATGGAGGAACTCGAGTGGTTGGCTCAATGTCCTGGCCTCAACCCCGATGAATACCTTTTGAGATGAATTGAAACATCGGTTGTAAGCCAGGTCTTTTCATTCAACCTGACCTCGCAAGCACCGTTTAGGCTGAGTTGGCGAAAATTCTCACAGACACACTCCAAAGTCTTGTGCAAAGAAGATGAAAGAAGAGTCAAGGTCGTTATAGCCATAAAAGGTGTTTTGGGGGGTAGTTGATGGGATTGGACTCCATATCAATGGCCATGGTTTTGGAATAGGATTTTCAACAAGCGCATATATTTGTGCTGATCAGGTGTCCGGTCACCCTAATTTGGCCACCTGCACTTTGCTTCTGTCTGTATCCTCACATGGTAGTCATGCTAGAATAGAATATACTGTATGTTGTATTATATCTTAGCCATTGGTTTTGCATCTGTGAGTGACCCCGTGCTTGCTCTCCATCTGAAATGTGTTATGAAAATGAGTGCAGAAAAAAGGGAAGAAACTGAATACCATAGTTATAATCAAGAATGAACCCTAAAATAATATTTTACCAATATAGGATATGTAACACTTTGTCCAATAGCTTTGCAAGTTGGAGTTTTGAAGGAGCAATAACGGCTGTTGTGTCAAGTAAGCATTCAGATTACTGTCCGTTAGCAAGGCAGCCAAACATGCAATGAAGTTCAAAGCTGACTAAAATGTTTTTCCCCAGATACCCTTCAGTTCAAGAATATGCACTGAAGGCAAGTTATATATTGACACATTAAAACTGTCTAGCGTGGCAGGCCCTTCATGGAAGGGGAGTTTCAAAAACATAATATGATGGAGACTGCTAGAATAGTGTGCCTGGATAACTAGAAGCCATTCAGGAGCATTAGGTTATCACACCACTTGATCACAGGTTGAGTTAAAGTAATAGCAGAGGAGTTAATCAGTAAATGAAATAAGAAGATAGATGATGTATTTTTAAAATTGTGCTGGATGGGTGCTTAGACATTAAGGATCAAGTTATATAATAATAATATAGTATAACTGTATGAATGGTCCATTGATTCCTATTCTTCATTGTTTAGTTTGATATTTCCTTTCACAGTATAACAGTGTTTCCATTCTTCTTCTGTTTCTTTAATATTCAGTTTGTGACGCAGGCTGCATTTTCACTCAGAATATTTTATATGGTGTTTTGTAATTTAAGCATTTTTTTTTTTCTGAAGAGGTCATTCATAAGATGTTTTCAGATGTAATGTTAATTTGGCATGTCTCAATTTTTCCTTTTTTAACATGATGTTAGTTTTATATACATGCTTCTAGTAATTTTTATGTCCATATCCATTTTAGGTTTATTTGTAATGGCTTTCACTGCAGTGCCTGCAGCAGTGTTCTGGGGATAACAGGGAAAACATACACATTACTTAGTCAGATTACTTTTTAAAGTAATGAGTACCCTAACACAATACATGACTAATTAAAGTAAAAATATGAGTGTTGCAGTTTAAAAAAAAAACACACTTGTTACTGCACTACTACAGAAGCTTATAGCCAACACTCCAAATAACAATACTGCTTCATTTTGCAGAAGTATTGCATTTTTATTTTTTTTGACCCTGATGGGGTTGGCAATATCGTGCACAAAAGTACTCCTGCTAGTTAGGAAGAATTTAACCACATCTGTAGTATGCAGTCAATTGAAAAGTATTGAATAAAAGTTATACATTTAATCCTGCATGTGCTGAGGGGTAAATATAATGTGCTCTGTTTAGGGTCACAGCACCACCAAGTGTACAGCAAGAAGCAGAAATGGTGGATGGTACACCAGTCCTTGGCAGGGCTCAATTGCATAGATAGACAGACAGACAAGAACTTGATTTGTCCCCAGGGGGAAAGTTTGGCCTTTTACAGAAGCTCTTTAAATGAATATATATATATAATTGGATATTTAAAAAAAGATGTATGAACTCCACCATCAGAAGCCTATTAATGTCGGTTTAGTTTTCATCCAGCTATTTGCTTTAGATGATTATATGGAAACAGTCTAAAGCAGTGGGGTGGTGGCACAGTGTTCATAGTGGCGGCTCACATTGGGAGTGTATAAAGATGATGGATGTTATTTACTTCACAGCTCATGACGGACTAAACGTAATTATAAAACACGAGGAAATTATCAGATTTGGCTGCTTTTTCTGGTCAGTTTTTTGAAGGTTCATTTGTGGGCTTAGAATTTAATTACAAATGCTAGCCAGTGTAACCTTCTTCTATTGTGTGAAGAACTGAACAAGTAACACAAATACAACAAACTGTAGTGGATTACATTTTATAACTGTGTAATACATTTAATTACTTTTTGTTGTAAGTAATGAGTGACGTAACAAAGTTTCTTTTAAAAGTAAAGTTCCCCAACACCGGTCTACTGTTTATAAGCTGTGTCAGTAACTGTATGTCGATATGAATAAACAAAGCTTTACATGTTTGTTACAGGTTTCACGTATGTATAGCATGCCCATCTCTTGCCTCTAGAAGATTATCTCTACCTCAAATTTGTAAAAAATTGCTCACTTATGCTGAAGGTCTCTAAACCATACCAAGACAAATTAGTGTTCAAAAAATGTGTACGCAACGGGATCTAACATAAGCCATATTTAAGTGCAAAGTTTTCTTTGTAAATTTAAGGTTGGAAACCTGTATTGTGTACGATTGAGGCATATGATGAAATATTTCATAAACAGATATTACTTTATTTGGCCCTAAGTGGTAAATTTAGCTTTTTAGAGAAAATGAAAAAAAAATTTAACAACAGTCTTCCTCAAATGTACACAGAAATTACAAAATAAAGAAAAGCTCTGAATTGGCTAAAGATAAAAGTGCAGTCCCAGTGAAGCAATATAAAGGTGTATTTCCATAAGTACAAAGAAGCCCCCAGTAAACAATTCTTGATGTTGGCTAGGAGTCCTCAGTACTTGTGTATCAGAGAGAAGACATGCAGCATTGTTTATAATAGCCATTAGTTTTGTCTTCATCCATTCTTCCACTGCTACCTCTAGCCGGTCCAGAGGGTGTCTCATTAGTCTGCCTTTTTATTTCAACTTGTTGATTTGGTGGCCCTTTCTTCAAGTGATTCTAGTAGCCCAACACACCATAGTGTAAAACATCACACTGGCTATCACAGAGAGTGGGAGAGAGATGTTAGAGAGGTTAGGAGCACATGCTGATAGAGCACATTGCTGCACCCACCACAATGCAAATCAACTCAGGATCCCAGATTAAGACCCGAATGCAGCCATGCAATGGGTGACACCTCAGCACCACACTACAGTAGTTCAAATGGAATGGAACCAGTGTAAGGTTTTTTATGGTGGCTAGAGTGCCAATTCTGCCACCAACCCACACATTTTTCCCTGCAGGTTGGAGGGCCTACTTGCAGGGCTGGATGCAGATTAACTTCATACCCAGGACGAAGCAATTACAGGTTAAGGGCCTTGCTCAGGGGCCCAACGGAGTAGAGTCAATTCTGGCTATTACAGAGTTATGGAATATCTTATCAACATACATCTTTCTGTGCTTGTTTAATTTCCTATACAGATGACTCCAGGAGAAATAAAGTTCTCGGTTCATGTAGAGTCTGTTCTAAACAGAGTTCCACAGCCAGAGTATCGGCAGCTTCTTGTTGAGGCCATCCTTGTGCTCACCATGCTGGCTGACATTGATGTACCAAGCATTGGAGGAATTGTTCATGTAGAGAAGATTGTTCATCTAGCCAATGACCTGTTTTATCAAGATCAGGTAAGTGATAACGCAGTATTAGTGTTGTTTGTGTTGATTTTTGTTAATTTAATACTACCATTTAATTAATTTTATTACATTGTACATGCTATTGCAAAAAAAGTTAATTGAAAACTGTTCATTGTAAATGCTGATGGCAGTTTTCATAGCTTCATGATTATCAAACAAACATTCTTAACTTTCAAATAAGTGCTACTCCTAAATGTCCATCATTACCAATGATTAGACTGCTTTAGGTTTTGTCATATTAAGCCATGCATTTAAGCAATAAAGTTTGTTTTTTTTCTTCTCAGAAAGACCTTGGAGCTAGTGAACAAATTTTGGAAAGAGACCCTGCAACGGGTATCTGTAAGCTGCTCTATGACAGTGCACCCAGTGGACGTTTTGGCAGCATGACATATCTTTCAAAAGCCGTTGCTACATATGTGCAAGACTTTTTACCCAGTGGGGGCTGTGCAGTACAGTAAAATCAAAATATAAGGAAAACTACCATGTTGGTTTTTATAATATTAAAGTAATAAGTAGAATATGTTTGCACATTTTTAGAAATTGAAATAGGAAAATTTTACAGTCAGTCTGTTTTTGCCGACTTTGCACAAAATAAGGATAGGGATGGGTAAAATTAGTTTTGAAATAAACATCAGCATCAAAGGTCTTACATTGAGTTAGACTGGTTGCTTGCTACCACTGACAAATTGTAAAATGTGAAAATCGTGCTATATAACCAAGAGTGGCTGTTAACTGTCTTATCGTCTGGCAATGTTAATATCGGGGTCATTTGTATCCTTAACAATACTGTAAGTTATTAAATGCTGCTTCAATCCCTCTACCCTAATTTATATTTTTGTTTCTTTCTGTATTATTCTTCGATATTATTCATGTGTGTATGTGTACGTATAATATATAATATATATATATATATATATATATATATATATTACACACACTTTATTAATCCGCAAAGAAAAATGGTCTCTTTACATGACCTTGGGGGTCAGAGTGCAGGGTCTGCCATTGTGCAGCACCCCTGGAGCAATTTTCAGGTTAACGCTTTCATTATAACTGTATAATTTTATTACATGCCACAGCATTAATAGAATATTACTATCTGATCACAGTGGTTTCTTAAGGTCCCTCCTCATACCTCAGATTTCCTGAACCTCATTCCTCCAGGCATAGAGCTGTACTCAGTTCTTACATTTCTCAACCTGATTGTGGGTAGCACGTCAACTATCCAAAAATGCATGTCTTTTATAAAAGGGACAGATATTTTAAAGAATATGCTGATCCATCAACAGGAAAGAAATTCCTTATTGTCTTTATCTACTCACAATGTTTTTCCTTGGGTGTTGGGAGGACCCCTTTATAGTTTAGTATTCTGGTATAGAAGCAGGACTGTATAATGGCTTATTGAGACTTGAACACTGAATGGTCTGACTTGAGTACATTTATTTCTGTTTCCTTGTCACTGTCTATCTAGAAAATGTTTCAGTGTAGAATCTAATTTTGTTTACTATACATTACAATAGTTTACTTAAGAAAAATGAGAGTACCTCTGCTCAAAAGCATTGTATGTGAATAGCCGTTGTATTGTGACTTTCTCCGAGCACTTCATAAGTTGAGACCTATAGTGCTTCTCATCACACTTGGTATAGTATTGGCAGGTGCTGGCTTATGACAAATGTTTTCTGAGATTTTTCCAGGTAAGGAAGATCAAAGTTTCAAGGTACTCATTAATCACGGCACTAGGGAGTGGCAATGTAATAAGTAATAATTTCACTGTGCATGTGAAAATAATGACCCTGTAAACATGTAAAAATTCCACCAGTAGCATTGGGACTGTTCTCCTATTTAAGAAAGAATTACAATTTTCTGTGAAACAAGTTAAAACTGGCAAAAATAACTGGCATCCATTGTTTATTCCACAGAGAGCAGATTCTTTTCTTTTGAGTCGCTACTTAACATGTTATATTAAAAAAAAATTAAACAAATGAAAATGGCACAGACAACGTTGTAGGATCCATCATCCAACCCACTATATCCTAACTACAGGATCATGGGGGTCTGCTGGAGCCAATCTCAGCCAACACAGGGCGCAAGGCAGGGAACAAACCCTGGGCAGGGCTCTAGCCCGCCGCAGAGTTATAGGAACCCCTAAACTTATACTAAGTAGCACACTTTTTTGAGGCAATAAATGCAACAAAGTACTTTGTATAATTCTGAATGAGATTTACACAGGTCTGAACTGGCAACTTCTTCTTCTAGACCAAACTGCTCCAGTTCTCATAGGTTTGTTTGGTTGCTTCTCCTTTCAAGTTCAATGTTTATGTGCACAGTAAGGAAACATGCTTCCCTGTACAATGAAATTTCTTTGCTGTCCACACTAAATGACAAAACCAATGTATAAAGATAAACATAAATAATAAGTAGCAGATAGATAATAAGTAACAGAGGCAGCATAAAGTATTACACTTTATACTTCTATTCTGGTTTAATTGTGCAGGTAGGTGTGTGATGGACAAGTCAAAAAACAGTTGAGTGAGGTAAATAGAATGAGATGAACCATGGTTATAAACTCCAGTCAAGTATTTAGGATTCTAATGGCCTTGGGAAAGCAAGAGTTCTGTAGTCTGGAAGTCCTGCATTTCATACATCTATACCTCCTGCCTGAGGGTAGAAGTGTGAGCAGTTCCTGTTGGTGGTGGATGGGGGTCCCTGAGGATCGAGGCAGTTCTCTTGCAGACTCTGCAGTTGTAGATGCTCTGCAGAGAGGGCAGTGAAGTCCTGGTGATCTTCTCAGCAGTCTTTACCACTCTGCTACAGGCATTTGTGATCCATAGCAGTAGTGTTGCCTTACCACACGGTGATGCAGCTGGTCAAGATGCCCTCAACAATGTAGCTGTAAACGTTGCCGAGGATCTTAGTCGACATACCAAACTTCCTCAGCCTCCTCAAAGCACAGCCGCTGTTGAGCCCTCTCGACCAGCTGTGTGGTGTTAAGTGTCCAAGTGAGGTCCTCACTGATGTAGACACCCAATTATTTAATGCTGCTCACCCTCTCCACTTCTAGCCCTCAGATGAACAGTGGCTGGTGAGGTCCATAGATATTCAGCTGGATTCAGATCAGGACTCCTAGCAGGCCACTTCAGAACATTCACAGGTTTTCCACCCCCCAACCATTCTTGGGTGCTCCTGAATGTTGCATGGTTTGAGTCCTTGTCCTGCTGGAGGACCCGTGACCTGTAGCTCAGACATTGGACAGTCCGTTTTCATCCAGACTGCCTTGATAATCTTCTGATTTCATTGTGCCCTGCAGTGGTTCAAGGCATCAAGTGCCGGAGGCAGCACAGCAACCTCGTAACATTAATGAGTCTCCTCCATGTTTCATGTTGTTTTCTTTGTATGCATTGTTTTGCCTTCTGTGACTATGGAGCTGCTAGGACTTACCAAGAAGCTCTCAGTTGGTATTTTCCATACTCCCATAAGGACTGTGGCTTGTCAAGAATGCATTTTAGAAAAACCCCAGCCTGTTTGTTTTATTTTTTTTTCTTGTGTGTCTTTTCTATTTTTCTAAAATAGTGTTTTCTGTCATGGAGCCCACTTTCATTCAGGCCGTGACAGAGTAGAGAGAACCTTTTTGTGTCTGGGGGAGAATTTAGCTTTTTACAGAAGCGTATGGATTAGTTAATTAATTAATAGTATTGATATGACAAAGTGTTTTACCACAGCGGAGTGTTTATGAATGTACTGAGAACTTGAGCGTGAAGGAGTGTGACATTTATTCACATCCACTAGAGATGACAGCATTGAGAGAGTCTGTACCGCTCATTTTAATGAACTGACGAGGATTTCAACCCCAGGTACACCTTCAGTGGGTCTTCTGCAGAGGCAGTGCAGAGTGTCCATGTTTACACATAGAAAACAACAAGAGAATTGGACCACCCCAAGTCAAAAGGACAATTATGACCACAGACACAGCATGTGCACAAACAGACAGGAACAGGAAGATGTACGACCAAGATGGACCAAATTACCACAGCAGAATAGAAAAGTGACACCCCGTCAAGTCAATATATAATATGTACTATATGTGTGTAGAGAATTTATAATGTGTATGTATATTATAGCACCCTCTATAATGTTCGGGACAAACGCACATTTTCTTTGATTTGCCCCTCTGCTCCATAGTTTAAAATTACAAATCAAACAATTCAGACTTTGAGATTAAAGTGCACATTGCAGACTTTCATTTTAAGGGAATTTGCAAACATTTCAGTCACACACACTTTTAACATGGTCCCGCCATTTCAGGCCACCACAATGTTTGGGACAATTGGCATCATGGGGTGTTTGTGACTCCTCAGGTGGGTTTCATGGCTTCATCAGATACCTTGGCTTGCTTCTGCGCTCTGGAGTCTGTAGTCACCATTGTTCAACATGAGAACAAGTATGTCAAAAAAGGCTGAAAAACAATCAAACCAGGAGGACTGAAGTCACCTGTCTGGAATATCATGAAGAAGAAAGAACACACTGGTGGGCTCAGTAGTCGCAAAGGGACTTGTAGGCCAAGGAAGACCTCTTTTGCTGGAGACAGAAGAATCCACACTATGTTCAAGAAAAAGCCCCCAGTGCCTGTCCAACAGACCAGAAACAGTCTTCAGGGGGCCGATGTGGACATTTCACAGACGACTATCAGCAGAAGACTTCATGAACAGAAACACAAGATGCAAACAATCAAAACAGGACTTCAAAGAGCCTGCAGATTTCTGGGAAAAAGGTCTTGTGGACATATGAGACAAAGATGAACCTCATCAGAGTGATGGTGAGAGCAAAGTGTGGACACGAGAAGGAACTGTCCAAGATCCAAAAGTAGACCACCTCATCTGTTAAACATGATGATGTTGGGGGTGTTCTGGCTTGGGCATGTGTGGCAGTCACAAGTCCTGGTACTTTTCATTGGTGATGGACCTGCCAACAGCACAATGAATTCTGAGGTGTATAGAAACATCTGATCTGCTCAAGTTCCAATAAAGACCTGCAAATTCATTGGACAACACTTCCTTGTACAAGATAATGAGCCAAACGCACTCTTGATGCAACACAGGAGTTTATCAAAGTGATAAAGAAAATTCTGGAATGGCCATGCCAGTTTACTGATTTCAAACCAATTGAGCAGGCCTTCCATATGCTGAAGAGAAAACTTAAGGGGACAAATTGAACCCCCACCCCCAAAACAATCAAGGAGCGGACGGTGGCTGCATTAGAGACCTGGCAGAGCATCACCAGAGAAGACCCTCCACACCTACTGATGCCTATGAATCGCAGATATTGCATGTTGGGATATGTGACAATGGCTTTAATAGACCTGCCATGACTGTGTACAAAACATTATGGTGCCCTGAAATGTGGAGCCGATTGTGTGTTTATATATGTACAGTATGCTCATATTAGTTCATTTTTAACTTGTGGTACAATTGTGTAAGACCGGTTCGGACGATGAGACCTGATGCCAGACTGGTTGTGGTTCAGCAGAGCCAAGACTGGTGGTACTTCTCACACCTCACTGGTTTGGTGATTTCTTCTCCGTATGTCCGCAGATGTATCTGTATTTTATGCAACTTAATATGTTGAGTGCCTACAATGAAATAACTTGAGTAGTTTTTTTTTTTGGATAAATAGTTTTATGCGAGTGTTTTGCTCAATGCCAACTTGTAATTAGTATATTAAAATAACTCCCTAATTTTTTTTTTTTTTTAAATGGCATCAGGAAGACCTGTTCTTGTCCCTGTGGCAGTCAGCGTGTTAATATCCAGACAGAGGTACATTTCAGAGCAACAGGGCTGTCATTTGTTGTCATTTCAAGCTTTCTTTATTGTCACGAAGTAAATCTGAATTCTACCATCGAACTTGACCACAGAGATGGCTCAAATCTTCTAGTGGTAAGAAACCAAGCTAGTCTTGGTAATTCTTTAAATCTCCAGCAGAGGGAGACAGAAGCTGATGAAAAGAGTGCTGTTGGTAACTCAGCTGGATGCCACATTGACTTTCAAAATCTAAAAGACTGAATTAAATGTGACACTAATCAGTCGATAGCGGGGGTTCTCTTTGGGGGGTTTCCAGACAAACTTATATACAGCGGTGGTCTGGGCTCTACTTTAACATTTGTCAATTTACTCTTCTAACCAGAGCGTGTTTTCATGGTAGTGCTGTATATACATACAGTATTTTGTCATTTTGCTGAAAAGAGTAAAGTTGCAAGCAACTGTTAGTATGATTACAGATGAAATTACTCTGCATATTGCATGTCCATCTTAAGTATTCTTGTGTGTTGACAGGTGGCGTGTCTTCCTTATCATGCTAGAATGCTGCAGCATATGGAGAAGCCTCTGTGAGTAGTGGACATTAGCAACAGGCACTGCACTCGACTGAAGCTGCTTTGTTTTTTTGTTTTTTTTTTCCCTCCCCGAAGTGTCACCTTTCACGTTGATGTTGTGATAAAAACTTGAAAAATAGAGACTTGGCAAATGTGTTGATGCCTCCTGAAAAGCCAGTCATTGAGATGTCCTCGAGTAAAGCAGAGCAAGTATTACAAGAGATCAAGTGTTGCATGTGCTACAGAGATCTTCTAAAATGGCCTGCACACGTTTGCTTGTACGTCTAGAGAAGATCCTAAATCACTGGATTCAAGAGATTTTTCCAACTAATTTGTGTCACACCCGTCACCAATCGGACAATCCGTCAATCAGCCGATCTAAATGGAGAAAAGTCGTCCCACTGCTGTTTGGTGTCATCGTGTGTCCCACATGGAGCAGAGGAAGCGAAGGAGAGAGTCATCTGAGGAGATCAGAAAAAAAAATGATAGACAAGCATGTGACAGGCAGAGGCTAGAAGACCATCATCTCCAAGGAGCTTGATGGTCCAATGACAAGAGTGTCAAATATCATTAAGAAATCGAAGGTCCATGGAACTGCAGCCACAAGAGGAAAATCGACCACAAAATGGGCAGAAGGATAGTGAGAATGGCAGACAAAAAGCCAAGACGAACTTCAACAGAGATACAAGCTGAACTTCAAGGTCGAGGTCCATTAGTGTCTGACCGCATCATCCAGTGGGCTCAATGGGAAAAGACCCTGGAGGACTCCACCTCAAAAAGCCAGATGGGAATTTAAGAGTGTATTGACAAGTCACAATGGTTCTGTGTGAAGGTCCTGTGGACAGATGGGACAATACCGGAGCTTCTTGGCAAGTCGCTTCAGCTCTGTGTCCACAGACGAAAAAACTAAGCTTTCAAAGAAAAGACCACCATGGAAGAGGCTCGCTTTATGCTATGCTGCATCCGACATGGGGTGCCTTGAGTCTGCGCAGGGAACAATGAAATCTCAAGACTGTCAACACATTCTGGAGCAAAATGTCCTGCCCAGTAACAGAAAGTTCAGTGTCAGTTGCAGGTCATGGACCCTCCAACAGGATAAGGAGCCAAAATGCACTGCAAAAAGCCCCCAAGAATGGCTACTCTGAAGTGACCCTCTAGGAGTTGTGATTTGAATCGATCAAACATCAATGGAAAGAACTGTCTGGAGAAGACCCCCCCTTCAAGCCTGACGCCGCTGGAGCAGTTTGCTGAAGATTGAGTGGGCTACACGACCTGTGGATAGGTGCAGACATCTCATGGAGACCTCCAGAAATCGCTGGTGTGCAGGAACAGCTGAATCCCTGCATTTTGTTTGTGTTCTTATTTGAAACATTCTGTTCAATCCAAACTCTAAATGCAATTCTTGCAATACACAGTGAAGGGTGCTGATGACTCTTGTCCGTTTCAAGTTATTTCTGAGACGATTGTGGCTTCTTCTGTTCTCGTAGAGGGGGCACCACCACATTTGTCCGGGTCTGTAAAGCCACATGTTTGTACAGTGGGTCACTTGCCATTCTGTTTGAACGCCCAGCTGGCAGGCAAAGGAGCCAAAACCTCGGGAAAAGACAGCAAGACATCGTCGAGGTCTGAACAGCAGAGTGAACCCACCTGAGCTTCCATTTCACGACCTTCACAACAACAACATTTATTTATATAGCACATTTACATACAAAAAAAATGTAGCTCAAAGTGCTTTACAAAAATGAAGAATAGAAAAATAGAAGACACAATAAAAAATATAAGTCAACATTAATTAATATAGAATAAGAGTAAGGTCCGATGGCCAGGGTGGACAGAAAAAACAAAAAAAAAAAACTCCAGACGGCTGTAGAAAAAAATTAAAATCTGCAGGGATTCCAGACCATGAGACCACCCAGTCCCCTCTGAGCAATCTACCTAATATAAATGAAACAGTCCTCTTTGGATTTAGGGTTCTCATGGAAGGACCTGATGATGATGGTCACGTAGACTTCTGGCTTTCAGTCCATCAATGTTGGAGCCTCATGAAGCTTTGAGTAGGTGGTGGTGGCGCAGGCCGCCACCACAGAGAAACCGGAAGAAGAAACAGAAGAGAGAGTAGGGGTCAGTACGGATTTTAGAGCCACTGTGAATAATTATTATGATGAATTGAACATACAGAGTATCAGGATTAAGTTAAAGTGAAGTTATAAAAAGGCCATGTTAAAGTAATGTGTGTTTAGCAGTTTATTAATGTGCTCTACTGTATCAGCCTGGCGAATTCCTATTGTTAGGCTATTCCAGATTTTAGGTGCATAGCAGCAGTAGGCCCCCGCCTCTCCACTTCTTTTAAGTTTTGTTCTTGGAATTCTAAGGAGACACTCATTTGAGGATCTGAGGTTACGATTTGGAATATAAGGTGTCAGACATTCTGATATTTAAGATGGAGCAGATTATTTAAGGCTTTGTAAACCATAAGCAGAATTTTAAAGTCAATCCTGAATGACGCAGGTAACCAGTGTAGTGACATCAAAACTGGAGAAATGTGTTCGGATTTTCTTTTCCTAGTTAGAATTCTACAGGGATTCACAGGGCTGTTTTAATGCATGGGCACGCTGGACATGCTGGGCACGCTGAGCAGGTGCTGGGGGCCCACAAGCATAGGGGTCCCGAGCTAATCTATGTATGTTGTGACTTGCTGAGTGGTTGTGTAGGTAGGGACCCCATTGCACTGCTTTGCTACTGGGGGCCTATAATGCTGTTAAGATGACCCTGGATTGTCAATCATTTGAGTAAAGTGCGCTTGTCATAAAACTGCAGATGTTATGGATTCTGAATGCAAAGAGAAGGACAAAGCTAAAAATAAAAAAAGCCGTTACAGCCATAATATGAACGTTGCCAGTGTTTAAACATAGAAGTTTCAAGACACTAGATGTTTCCAAATGTGAACGTTAAAACGGAGCCACAGCCAACCGCTTTGCTGGTCTCACTTATTTTATGCTAACCTTCTCAACTGCACATTTATGAAAGAAGCAATAATTGAACCCAAGACTGTGTTTAAGGCTGTGACCCCGAGAACCCAACAGCCTTGCAGGTGGTGATGGACACCATTTATGCAGCAAGGATGGGGTGTGTTATTAACAGCATGGAGTTGAGGGCGGTGGGCCGTTCAGACTTGATGTCAAGGTACTTTGAAAAGAATGTCTGGTGCGGAGCCGGAGATTTCATGGAGAAGAGAAACTCTGAGCCTGAAGACGTGACGAGGAGGAAAGAAGGAGGAAGTGAGCTGCAGTTAGCATCAGGTATGAATTGTACAGTAGATGTTCAGACATGCATGTCTCTGCAGAACAGTTCATAAGCTTACAACAAAAATATATCGAGTATATACAGGGTGAGGCAGAAAGGACTGATGTCTTTGAAATGGCTAGAACTCGCCACTAGGTGGAGTGACAGATGTGCGGTAGGTGGCGTTAGGTTCGGGAAGTCTTAGCATTTTTTTATTTTCTTTTTAGTTGAAGCCATGGAGCCGTGGCCGATAGAACACCGCGTTTTTGTGTACTACTGTTTTGTCAAGAACAACCAATCTATTACCGCAGTTCAAGTCGATCTGCTCGGAAGCATTCTTCTGAACTTGGCCTCAGTAATCGTCCGGTAAGACGTATTCTGCATTTAGACCTGCATTTCCATCCCTACAAATTGTCAAATGCTATTTCCAATATGAACTGAAATCTTTCAATAAATTTACAATTATGTGATTTTGTAAAAAACGTCTGTCCTTTCTGCCTCACCCTGTATAAGGCAACATAAAACTATACCACCTTGGGTGGTAGACAGTAGCACTTTAGGGACCCTCAAAACCTGATCTGATATTATTTTGGAAGAATTAAGTGGATAGGACTGGCAAGCTTTGTTGGGCCGAATGGCCTGTTCTCGTCTCGATTGTTCTAATGTTCCAGTGTTTGTATTTGAATACATTGTGTTTATATATATATATATATATATATATAATAATATGGCGGCACGGTGGTGCAGTGGGTAGCGCTGCTGCCTCACAGTTAGGAGACCCGGGTTCGTTTCCCGGGTCCTCCCTGCGTGGAATTTGTATGTTCTCCCCGTGTCTGCATGGGTTTCCTCCGGGTGCTCCGGTTTCCTCCCACAGTCCAAAGACATGCAGATTAGGTGGATTGGCGATTCTAAATTGGCCCTAGTGTGTGTGTGTGTGTCCTGCATTGGGTTGGCATCCTGCCCGGGGTTTGTATCCTGCCTTGTGCCCTGTGCTGGCTGGGATTGGCTCCAGCAGACCCCCATGAACCTGTGTTTGGATTCAGTGGGTTGGAAAAAGCATGGATGGATGGATATATATATAATATTATATATACAGTATATATATATATATGTGTATGTATGTGTGTGTGTGTGTGTATATATATATATGTGTGTATATATATATGTGTATATGTATGTATGTGTATATATATGTATGTATATATATATATATATGTATGTATATATATATATATGTATGTATATATATATATATGTGTATGTATATATATATATATATATATATATATATATATATATATATATATATATATATAAAGGTGAAAAAAAAAAGGTAACTTTTACAAGAACAGTACTATAAATGTACACGGTCTGTTACAGACTCAAACCAAATGCATGTGTGTACTGTATAATATTAAGAATAAGAGCAGCTCACTACTGTAAACAGTAAATATAGGAGACAGTCAGGATCGAACCGAGGACTCTTGATTATAAGTCAGCAAATCTTACCGCTACGCCACGGATGCTGTTGTATCATCCTTGAATCTTTTTGTGAAAGTGTTCATTGATCTTTGGACTTCAGGCTTCACACATTCTATAGTTTATGCTTACATTTTGTAACATTTATTACTAAAATATGAAAATTTCTCTTTTAACAATGTGTTTACACAGATTACTGTAGGAATAGAATACACATGACATGCGTGTGTTCCAAGTAACAATCTATTATTTCCAGTCTAAAACTCCAGCAGTTCACTCCCAGATAATCAAACAAGTCATGAGCTGGAGAACTTTGTGCACATTTTGAGATGGTGGGGGGATGGAGTAGCAGGCTGCCTGCTGCTTGTCTTAATCGGCACATTTACAGGACACAAGACGCTGACGGAGGGGTGCGAACGGATTTAAGGTGGGTTGGATTTACAAGTTTTCTCATAGGTTCTGGTAATTCTAGTGTTAACATGGTACCTTTCATCTGTCTATCTGATATAGTGCCTTTCCTCTGTCTACCTATGTATCTAATATAGTGCCTTTCATCTAGCTATCTATATAATCTAGCACCTTTCATACATCTGTCTATTTAATATAGCGCCTTTCATCTATCTACCTATCTAATATAACGTCTTTCATATTTATCTGTCTTTTATATAGTGCCTGTCCCCTTTACATCTGTCTGTCTGGCTATCACACAATCCAGCTGGTTTCTTTTGTTGTCTTTACTTGTTAATGGTGTTTTCAGCTCCTTACAAGCTGAGCCGTGAATAGTGAGAGGTGACTTTTTTTTTTTAGCTGGATCTGTTCCTGATTGATTAGTTTTTCACTCCGTCTTTCTAGCTGTGCCACTTTGCTGCATTGATAAAACCATAATCAACCCCCATTTATTTCTTTAGCACATTTTCATACCAGAGAGTAGCTTGAAGTGTTTAACAATAATGACAGCTAAGCAGTCGCTAAAGACGTCCCCCCTAAAAGAAATGGAAAATGAACCCTCATGCTTGTCTCTTTCGAAGCCCAATGATGCCCTGCCGAATCCTTCATTCTCCCCCGAGTACAGAGGCGGGGTTTGAGGGAGGGGGAGGAGCCAGCAGGAGTGATGTCAGGATCAGCAATCAGGACTCCAACAATAAAGGGCAAGGACTGGGTGAACATTTAAAGAGACGCAACATACTGTAAATATTAATAAACAAAACAGAAATTGCATGAAAAATAATTCAAAATTAACCAAGCTCACGACACAATAGAAAAGCCCGGACCAACACAACACGGGCCGGGTGGCCAAGGGGGGCAGGGACCTGTTATGTCAATTCCTTGGGTTCAATTGGACGAGCTGCCTGACCTCCCCGCTCTTAAATTTCATAGGATGTCCATCAGTCTGTTTGCACTTCCCTTTTTACCAAGGCAAATTAAAAAAAAACAACAATGGGCAACTCCGATCAAACTGTCCTGTAGGTTATGGGATGGATTCCGGTGCAACATTTCATTATTTTAAACTTTCTGGTATGTACATTTTAGAATTCCAAATCCGTTGTTTGACTTTTTTTTTTTTTCTTCTTTTTATGCCGTAAGCCTCATTGAATTTCCAAAAAATCGTGGCAGGTTCAAAAGCAGGGCTCCTCTTGCTCAGATTTTGGAGTAACATTAGAGGAGCCTTTTGAAAATGCGCTGGCCTTATCTGGATGAATGCCGTTGACTTGTCCAACGCCCACACATGTCAGTTAATCATTCTGGAGCTGATCTTGAGCACTTGGGCCAGGCCGCCCACACACACACACACACACACCCCTCTTTCATGTTCACAATCAGGTTTTACCTGTTGGCTGACGGAGGCCGTCGGCGTGAAAACGAGAAGCTGGTTGTTCAGCTCGGGGATTTGAGTCTTGTAGAAACTTCAAGTATATTGGCAAGTGTGAAGTAGAACTTGCATGTCTCCTCAGAACTGTTGAGAAAAATACAACTAACCAATAAATAAATAGATAAAAAATAAGCGCAGCATGTCATTCATAGTGTATATAACGCTTATATAAGGCTTTAAGCCCCATCGCTATTTTCACATTCTGTTATGTCGCGGCCGTCTGCTCAAATCATTTAAGTTAAATTTCTCCCTTCATCAAGCAAAACTGAACACCCCAGAACGGCAAGCGAAAGCAGAATTTTAGACATTATTGTTAGGTGTTTGCTATTATGGATGTAGTGAGAAGTCAAGCAAAATGATCCCTTTTATTGGCTAACTGAACAGATTACAATCCGTGGTGGCGCCAGTCACTTCAAACCAACAGCAACCCCGGCAGGTCCCAAAAAAATTTGGCAGGTCCCAAGCAATGAAGCGAGCACAGAACAATGTAATAAATGCAAAAGTGCACGGTTTGCTATTTCTGCAGGCCAGTAATAATAATAATAATTAATAATAACTCATTACATTGATATAGCGCTTTTCTCAGTACAGCAAGTTAACAAATTCTTGTAAATTCTAGCAGTGACATGTGGTCGGGGAGTCATCATGAAAAGTAAAAAAAAAAAAAACTAATAATGATAAAAATAAATGTGTCCACTGGTCTGTGCTCTAAATTTGTTTTCTGTATGATTCCAATAATTTTGATCATTTTTACAGTCAGAATCGCTGAATTGGTGCATTTCCTGTTCAAATACAGGGGAGAAATGCGAGGTGCAGCAGCGACGAGTCTCATCTCACCTCGGACTGCGCGCTCCCTCTCACGCTGAGTGATGCATGCAATTGCCGAGTTCGTGTCGCTGTCTCTCTGTAATGCTACCAATATAAGGCTTGCAGCCATGTTTATTACACACCCTGACTTTCCACCTTTTAATGAATGTGTGTGACATATTTAGTCTTGCTGATCAGACATAAAACTGCAGTGAGAAGGAACAAGGTGAGGCAGACAGTACTGTGCCGCCCTGAAGGGGGCGCATGTGAGCCCAACAGGTGCCCGTTGCTGCTGTTCTTCTATGCAGAGGCGCCAATAAGTTAGCAATATGAGAAGGTCAGTGCACTGCAGCGGTCCATTTAATTTTATTTTGTAGTTCCGACTGACTGGCAAAGTGGAAGATTAAGATTTTTAAAACTAAAGGGAAATAAGAAGAATTTTCGTGGAGGAGGATAGGCGCATCGACTTAGTTTACAAATAAAGGTAAGACCATAAACGGTTTTTAATTTTATAAAACAAAATGGGATCAGACAAAGAAAAAAAAAAATCCAATATTTAAATACAAAAATTTGACCTTAAATAAAATATTCTTTTGTTTTGTTGTCCTTTTGTCGAACAGTCTGTATTAAAATTGATTAAAGCTTTAGAATTAAAAGCTTCTAAAAACAACTAAATAGTTCAATTAAGGTCAAAATTGAAATCCGTTATATTTTTTTGTACACCACCCAATACTTTCATTTGTATTGAATGAGTTTAAATTGTGGAATTGCAACGGCAGATTTAGAACACATGGAGGGTGAGGAGCAAATGCGCTCTCTCTCGCCACTATAAATTTAACATTCTTTCTTATCCAAATATGTACCTTAGAGATATGCAGATATGAGATATGAAACATAACCAGTAGTCAATGTGCATGCTGACTGTCAATTGAAAAGTGAATAAACTACTGTTTTGGGTTCATATATTTATAAATCTGACTCGGTCGACAAGGAGTCAGTGCCTCACCAGCCATCGAAAATCTCTGTCACTTTCTTGTAAAAGCCCTCCTTATTTTCATTTAGTTTTAAAAATCTTAATCGTCCATTTGGCAGTCAGTCGGAACTAAAAATAAAATTAAACAGACCACTGCAGTGCACTTGACTTTCTGAAATCGTTAACTTATTGGTGCCTCTGCATACAAGAACAGCAACCACAAGCACCTGCTGGGCTCACACGCGCCCCCTTCAGGGCAGCACGGTACTGTCTGCCTCACCTTGTGCCTTCTCACTGCGGATTTATAGCAAGACTAAATATGACATACACGTCATGCATGCACTTCGAAAGGTCTTACTTTTCTTTTACTTTAAGATCTATCTATCTTATAGTGCCTTTCATATCTATCTATCTATCTATCTATCATATAGTGCCTTTCCTATCTATCTATCTATCTATATCTATTTATCATATAGTGCCTTTCCTATCTATTTATCTATCAATCTATCTATCTATCATATAGTGCCTTTCATTATCTATCTATCTATCTATCTATCTGATAGATTGATAGATGTGAAAGGCACTATAAATCATATAATGCCTTTCCATTTGACTAGTGCTGAATCGTTCCAGTTGTTATCACAAGAATATTTTTTATCCTTTTTTTTAATATTTGTAATTTAGTTGTTAAATTCCATTTTAAAAAGCCTGTCGGCCCTGTGCATAATAGACGCCTCTGCCAATTACGCAACACCTCGCAGAGATAACAAATCCTTTTCCTTGTTGCTTGTTTTTGTACAACATGCACTTGAAAAGGTGACAGCACATGAAAGCGACCAGCGAGTTTGTTATCTGCCGTGTTTGCTCTCCCAGATACAACAAAGAACACAAAGGCACTTGAACTGTTGCACTTGAAAGCGGTGGCCTGGCGCTTATCTCTCCGGTTAGTTCCTCTGCTTTCTGCAGTTTAATGACAAACGTCCGCTGAGTCAGCAAGTGAGGCAGATGGTGATACTCTTTTGGAAAAAAACCAGCAATTCAAGTTCTAAAACGTGAACTAATAGGAGACACTTAAATCTCAAATCTAAATCTCAAATCTAAAATGAAAAACACATCAAGAGGGTGGCAATGACACTAAGGAAGGCTGCAATGTTAATGGCAAATGTGATAAAAGGTCTCGATAGATGGCAGGAGTTTCCATTTTCTTGTTGGTTCTCAGCCTGTAGGGGGCACCCTTTAGGTGAGCAGTCATTTGAAAGTCACGGCCTCTTTTATTCTCTTTATCGTATTCCCATGTACTGCATTGCCGTAGGCAGCAGCCACACAAATGGTCCGGTGGGGCACAAAGCCCAACAAAATGAAGGACAAATTACAAAATGTAGCGTCTCAGAAATTCTTCAGACCCCTTCACTTTTATTACTTTCTGTTAGGTCACAGCCTTGTGATAAAATCACTTAAAGTCATTTTCATTTTATCATCATAAAGCGACCCTCAATAGCCCAGAGTGATAAAGCAAAAATGGGATTTTAGGATTCTTTTTTTTTTTTTCAAATGTATTCAAATAAAAAACAAATATTCAGACCTTTTACTTTGTTGAAGCTCCTTAAGCAGCCATTCCAGTGTGGAGTCTCCGTGGGTCTGACGCAGCAATCTTAACACACTTGGACTTGGACACCACCTGCACTTCAGAAAAGGTCATCCGCCTGAAGCTCAGCATATATGGGCCTTGCAAAGGACTTGGATAGGAAACCACCAAGCTTGGGTTGCTGCTGGAAGAGGGTTTAGTGAGGCTAGTTGGGGGGCACTTACCCCGTGGTGTGAACGTGGGTCCCAATGCCCCAGTGTAGTGATAGAGGGACACTGTGCTATAAAAATGGTGAGATGTAAAACCGAGACCCTGACTCTCTGCAGTCATTAAAGATCCTTGGGCATCCTTTGTAGAGGGTGGGGTTTACCCCAATGTCCTGGCTAAATTGTCCACCATGGCATCGTCAGTTCTAGCCCCCTACACATCCCCTGTCTCTAATTGGCTAACTGTCTCTCACCTCTTCATCACCTAACAGCTAATGTGTGGTGGGCATACTGGCACAAAAATGGCTGCCATCACATTGACCAGGTAGTTGAAGTGGCTCCCCACTCACTGAGGCGCTTTGAGTAGTGAGAAATGCACTCCGTAAATGTAAAGAATTTCTTATTACCAACCAACCCGCGGAGTAGCATACGCCACATAATCAGGCCGCTTTTTAAATGATTTTTAAGCACAGAGGAAAAAATAAACATTTGAAAAATCCGTAATGTAATAAACCACCAAGAAAAGTAACATCGCATCAATGCACGCTACGAACCAACATACAATTGTCCGTGACTGAAAACCGGAGGAGCGCCGTCGCGCTTTCTCCTTCCAAAGCGAAGGACGGGGTGGAGCGGCGCTCGTTCAGTACGCACTGCCCGCTTATGTGCCCGCTCCCAACTCCCTACCTGAGTCGCTTTCGTCTGTGTACAGTCCACACGCACCTGTGAGTCACGTTGACTGTTAATTTTCCAAACACCGCCTCCGTCGATTTCCACGTTGATTTTTCATTGTTCTTTGCGGTCCGGCTGCTTTTTATATATAATCCACCAAGTCACCCGACCATGGGGGGCTTTACAAAGGGCAGGGACGTAATCAGTGCGAGCGTATGACCCGCACGTACTGGGAATTTCTCGTTCGTGGGGAACAATTGGAAGCCACGGTCTCCATCACGAATGGGGTTCAACGGCTTACCCACGCCTCCCCGCGCCGGGTAGACACACGTTGATCCATTCAGTGTAGCGCGTGTGCAGTACCGGACATACAAGTGCATCACAGACCTGTTAATGCTCAATCTCACGTGGCTGAAAGCCACTTGTCCCTCTAAGAATTTGGACGCCGACCGCTGTTATGTCGTGTAACTATTTAGCAGGCGGGAGTCTCGTTCGTTTTCGGAATTAACCAGGCAAATCGCTCCACCAACTAAGAACTGCCATGCACCACCACCCACAGAATCGAGAAAGAGCTATCAATCTGTCAATCCTGTCCGTGTCCGGGCGGGTGAGGTTTCCTGTGTTGAGTCAAATGAAGCGAAAGGCTCCACACCTGGTGGTGCCCTTCCGTCAATTCCTTTAAGTTTCAGCATTGTAACCATACTCCCCCTAAACCCAAAGACTTTGGTTACCCGGTTGGCTGCCCGGTGGGTCATGGGAATGACGCCGCCGGATCGCCTGTTGCAGGGCTTGCATTGGTGAAGCAGGTGAGACGGTAATGAAATAGAGGCACAGGGCTTATTGGTTTTTAAAGACTGCTTACTTCATTGGGTTCTAACCAATGCACGGAACGAACCAACACACAATCATCTGTGTGGCGCGGAGGGTGGAACGGGAGGAGAGGAGAAGGACATCCACTCCGCTCCCTCCGTCATGCTAGTCTGTGGATTTCTCGTTCAGTATGCACTGCCTGCTCATGTGCCCACCTCCAGCTCGTCACTCGAGTCGTTGTCGTCTTTGTACAGTACAGATGCCCCTGTGACTCATGTAGACTTTTCATTGCTCTGTGCGGTTTTGGCTGCCTTTGTATATATAATCCACCAAGACACCCGACCACGGTGTGTACAAAGTGCAAGAGCATCTAAGAAGACGCATGTTTGTTGCGGATGCGAATTGCTGTATGTAGCGTGTAAAACAGTTTGCTATAGTGCACGCGGGCGCGTCGAAACGAAAACTTGTTTTTTAAAGACTGCTCATCTCATTGTGTTTTAACCTCAGTTGTAAACAACAACAACAACAACATTTATTTCTATAGCACATTTTCATACAAACAGTAGCTCAAAGTGCTTTACATATTAAAGAATAGAAAAATGAAAGACATAATTATAAAAAATAAATCAACATTAACATCGAATAA
This sequence comes from Polypterus senegalus, assembly GCF_016835505.1. NCBI lineage: Eukaryota > Metazoa > Chordata > Cladistia > Polypteriformes > Polypteridae > Polypterus > Polypterus senegalus. Next base: position 199,702,670 of record NC_053158.1, read on the forward strand.
GAGTAAGGTTCAATGGCCAGGGGACAGAAAAACAAAAACTCCAGACGGCTGGAGAAAAAATAAAATCTGTAGGGATTCCAGACCATGAGACCGCCCAGTCCCCTCTGGGCAAGGTAAAGGAACGTTTTAAGGATCCTATGGGATACCCCTCGCAAACAGTTTTACACGCCGCATATGGCGATTCACCTCCGCGAGAAACATGCCTCTAACAGTCAACGTGGGTCGGAGCTGCATGTGACCTCTACGACAGACGAATATAAATGACGCCGGTTTTTCTGTGTCGTCGTGTCCGAGTTGGTGGGCGTGGCTCTGTGAGTTGTCGTCGTATCCAATGGTCTTGGAGTTGGTGGGCGTGGCTCTGCGATTTGTCGTATCCAATGGTCTTGGAGTTGGTGGGCGTGGCTCCTTCCTGCGTGCGCCATAGGTGTCTCACTTGTCGGCGGCTTAGTGAATCCACGCCCCTTCCGGCGTGTTTTCCATGGTTGTCTTGCCTTAGTGAATTATATATATAGATTATTGTGTGATGTAAAAAGAAGAAAATCCAGAATGTAACATTTAGAAGTTAAAGTGTGAATTTGAAATTAATTTGTGTAATTCAGAGTATTGATTGCTTTGGCAGTGTGCAAGAACAAATTGTTTAGGTAGGATGGATTTGATTATTGTGTTCATTGGTTATCAACATGTTTTAAATTAGCTGTGGGCAAAAAATAAATTCATTAATAGTAAACCTGATAGTAAACCAAAACCTTTATTGGAGATTTATTTTAGTTCCTTAGTGCATTCATTAAACCCTAACACTAATCAGTTCCTACTCTTAAAGATAGCTGAATCTAACCCTAATCCTAAAATGTGAAAACCCTAAGATACACTTTGGTGATTGGGTTTCTCAAATAGCCCTAATTTTAACTTTATTATATACTAGCTGTCCCCCGCGGCTCCGCCCATGTAGACGTGAAGCAGGACAGTAAGGAGGGTCTTCCCCTGGCTCCCCACTCCTGACGTCAAACTTCCCCCTCCCCTCGGCCCACAGTCTCTGTTTCGGATTAGCGTGAGTAAATCACTCCTGCAAGTGAACTATGGTTCTTAGCACGATGAGAGAAGTCACGAAATCAACTGGAATGTTTAAGCAAATCACAGAAAGAAAAAAAAAGTCTACATCTGTTAAGTAGATCTCTCATCTGCTACCTAAGGGGATATAAGGAAGACCTTGAGGCTGGCATGTGAGTGAGGAGGAAACCCAACCCCCAACCCCTGTGCTGCGTATTTATCGACTCCACTCACCGGAAGAGGAAATCCGATGCGTCTCTCAGTGTATGCTCCGATATCGCACTATATTCTCTTTCTGTCATTGCTGTGTGTGTGTTAATTCAAATCGCCTAACCATTGATTACAGCAAAGTTTATGTAATTGCATCGGTTTTGAAGCATTACTATATTGTCATCGATATAAAATACGTATGCAAAGTTTGAAGAAATTTGCTTCGCCAAAAAGTGGGTTTAAAATCAGTTGCAAGATTTCACCAAGACAAACAAACAGATAGAGGAGTCAAGTTAAATAAAATCGTTTAAAAATAATAACAAATTATAAACGCTAAGTATACGAGTGGGCACAAAAATTACTGGAAACTGTCAATACCACGGAAGTACGGTGAAATTGACTGTGCCAGTCAATATCGCATGCATACAGTCTTGTTAATCGGTCCGCTGAGCGGGCATCGACATGTGCATTTTTGATATTTGCTGTATGTTTTGGTGGTACAAAATCTGTACATTTTGGTTTCTATTTCCATTATATTTTGGTCAAGACAAGACAACAGATGAACTGCATTCAGGACAAATCAAAGCATGTCGTCTTCCCAGTTTTATCTCACTTTTAAAACAGCTGTTCCAACAAAGAAAGGAAGACGTGCTGGTGTCTTTTCAATTACTTTCTGACCTGAGAGAGGATGGACATCTAATTATTGTACAGCCTGGGAAAAGGAAGACCTGCCGATACCTTAGAGAACATAGTTTTATTGTTTGGGAAAATGGACAGTGAATTCATTCATCATATTGACAGCCAGCCAATCAGAATATCTAACAATCACATCTTGCAAACCCCCCCCGATAGAATTTTAGAATAAATATTCCTCATCTGAGGAGCGATATAGTAAGGAGGGAGGAAGAAGGGACAAACACATCAGAGTAGAACGGAGTGATGTCAACGTGAAGCCGTTTCCATCTGATCGTCAAAAAAGCATTGTGAGCAACTAAGAGTGCAAGATCACAAGCCACATGCGACATTCATCCTTGTCATCTTTTTCAAAAGCTTTTTCTAAAGGCTATATATATCCAGATTTTTCTATCAGTCCTATTTTCTATTATTCTTTCTTCTACTGGTGGTATTATTATTCATGTAATAAATACCACACTGCTTTTAACCTTCTATGCTTTGTCTTCATGTCTAGAGTGATTGAAGTAATAAGGTTGCTTTCTTCAAGCACCTGGTGCAGTCGGAGGTTTGCCATTACATCTGTGCTGCGAGGTTTATTAAGGCTAAGGGTGAGAGCTCCACCCAATAGTAGGGAACAGGATGTCAAGTAAGGCATTCTTGGCTGATAAATGGCCGATAGTCAAGTGTGCTGAGCCTTTGTATGTTTAAATGTATTTTTGGAGGCCAAAAGTAATATTTAGGTCTGAGATATCATTAAAACATCATATGTTGTTCGTGCCGATCGAAGTCTCATGAAGTGCTAGAAGAGTGACAGGTTGTGTTACTCATAAGGCATTTATGTCGTTTTAAAGTGCTAGAGATTAACGAGCTGTGTGTGTGTCATTCATAGGGGACCGTTGAGTTTGTGTGTGTGTGTGTGTGTGCGTATAGCTGTGTATGCGTGTGTTAATCTTAAAGTGCAATAGTAGAATTAATGAATTAATGTGAATTTCCCCTTGGGATTAATAAAGTATCTATCTATCTATCTATCCATCCATCTATCCATCTATCTATCTATCCATCCATCCATCCATCCATCCCAACCTGGTAACGAACTTGACGAGTACACTTGCCCTTGAAGAAAACAGGTAAAAGGTAAGTAGAGGGAATTACTATGATAATACACCATATATGCTCACGTACAAGTCAGGACTTGAAACCCGAAAAATCGATCATAAAATCGGACCCCGAATTACACAACACTTAAATTTTTTCCATCTTCTTGCCTCCTCCAATCTTGCACCAGCTTCTCGGACACATCGAATTTTGTTGCAGCAGCGCAGTTACCAATTTCTTTCGTCACTTCAATGACGTTTAATTTAAAACCAGCTTCATATTTTCTTCTGATTGAACACTCCATCGTAGATGAGGGATGCTCTTACGATACAGGTTTATGAGGGCGTGAGATACATAAAACAGTGCAAATGGCACTTTGGAATAATTCAGGTATTACCGTGTCGTCACGTAGGCACAATATGTAGACACAAAAAGGCTGTGTGCTCCGTGGTTACTCACTCAGGTGGGCGTTAGCATATCACAATCTCTTGGATCAACAGTGTGAGTGTTCTGCATTCGATTTATATGACTGACATTATAAAATTGCAGAAATTATACAGTAAAATCAAGCCCCGACTTATCCGCGAGTATATACGGTATTTCACAATCGTGCACACAACTCTGTATTTCGCCCTTCACCACACCCCCTCCCCCCCCACGCTCCAAGCGAAAAAAAAAAAACCATCAGGCCAGATTGAAATTCAAGACAACAATGGCCGCACTTTTCGATGCCGACAGACTTGTTAATAAGGAGTTTGGTCCCAGTGAACAGATCGTTAATCAACAACATTGCTCTAAACTGATGAGGTATCTGCGGAAAAGCATCAGGAAAAAAAACAAACAAAAAAATAAAATTAATAAAAGTCCCGAAGAGCGAAGGTCCCAGAAGTGGATTTTGCTCCGTGACAGCACACCTCCACACACCGTGTTGTCAGTCAAAAGAGTTTTTGAACAAAAGCAATGGGGTTGTTGCTTTCGCCCTCCTGAATTCTGCAGATCTCACTCTCTGTGACTTTTTCTACTTGAAATTAAAAATCGAGACCGCGGAAGAAATTGAGGGGAAAAAAACGCAGGAGGGTCTAGAGATGCTAACAAAAGATGAATACCACAAATATGAACAGGAAGGGCAGAAGTTTTTATTTTTATTATATTTTATTTATTATATTATTTTTTATTTATTTTTTCTCCAGCCGTCTGGAGTTTTTTTGTTTTTTCTGTCCCCCCCTGGCCATTGAACCTTACTCTTATTCGATGTTAATTAATGTTGATTGATTTTGTTTTATAATTGTCTTTCATTTTTCTATTCTTTAATATGTAAAGCACTTTGAGCTACTGTTTGTATGAAAATGTGCTATAGAAATAAATGTTGTTGTTGTTGAAGTGCCGTGATCAGTATATTGCATCTCAAGGTGAGGACTGTGATGGAGACTATAAGTTGTATAATAAAGTTGTTTATTAACAACTCTGAGAAATGTTTGGGCTTCCACCCCTTGAATGAATAAATGAAATACCAAAAATTGTGCCTAAGAATACACACTTAAAAAATGTCATTGTCATTCATGTGGACCACCGTGACGAGTAATCAGTACCACACCCCAAAAAGAGGGGGCGTTGGCACAAAGTGTATCTTCTCTTTCTCCTGCAGTTCCAACAAGAAGACCAATGATGATGCCTATCTCTACCCACATTGCCCAGCATTGCTACCACCTTGAACACCATTAAAACAGGCATCACCCCAAAGATGGCGTTTATTTGGAACTGAACAGTCTGTGAGTACGGAGCTCCTGCTGAAGGGTCTTTCTGTGAAAGCTTTGAGCTCCTTTCTTTAGTGCTCTGGGCACTGTTTTGTTAATTTTCTGATTTCCCTCCCATTAAACGGTAGCCCACATCACAATAATTAATTCATCCATTCCCCCATTAGCGCTCCGTGGCCTCATGGCTTTCCTACACTATCAATGCAGTGTGTCACAGTTTCCCCCCCCAAAAAATCAAATCAACTGAGGCGCGCTGTGCCACAAAGGTACAACGGAATGAGCACTCGCTCGTCCGTCACCATTGCTTTGTCCCTCTAGACCAGGGGTCTTGCAACACGTCGCTCAGGAGCTACCGGTGGCTCTCCACCACTTTCCAAGTAGCTCACCAAAGGGTTAATGAATCCTACATAAATTTGAAAACTTGGATTAGTCAAATCAGGGGTGGGCGATCTTTCCAAAAAATCATATCACGATCCTTTTAACACAAACTCACGACCCACAATCTGAATCACAATCTACCTTGTCAATGTGGCATACACTTAAGAGAATATCCGGACTCAAACTCATCAAGACCTAAGTAACATCCATCCATTTTCCAACCCGCTGAATCCGAACACAGGGTCACGGCAGTCTGCTGGAGCCAATCCCAGCCAACACAGGACACACACACCCACACACCAAGCACATACTAGGGCCAATTTAGAATCGCCAGTCCACCTAACCTGCATGTCTTTGGACTGTGGGAGGAAACCCACGCAGACACGGGGAGAACATGCAAACTCCACGCAGGGAGGACCCGGGAAGCGAACACAGGACTCGTTACTGCGAGGCAGCTGCGCCACCGCGCCGCCCACCTAAGTAACACTTTATTTTAAAAATCAAACAAAGTTGAATTCAATTGTTCTCTCGTTTGCTAGCTAAGCGGAGTTAAGGCACGCGCCCCGAAGCTGGCGAGTGAGTGAGGAGAGCCAAACCCCCTCGGCCAGCCGCGTGGACCTCAGATTCGTGCAAATAAATCGGTACGGCAAGCGAACTCTTGATACATAGCGAGATGAGAGAAGTCTCAAAAATTATAGGAAAAGACCCGATCTGAATGCATGACGTAGTCCTCTCGTGACAAGTGGACAGACGTACAGAGAGAGAGAGAGACATTGGATTTTATATATTATATATTAGTAAACCTTCAAAATAATGTGCAGTTCAAGTCTCAACAGCATTCCTGGAGCTTAGTAGAGCCAAATAACTATAAGGATCTTCACAAAGCAGCTCTGGAAATGTCTGCATTGTTTGGGTCTCCACACCTCTGTGAGTCTGACGTGAATGTCATGAAGTCAAAGTTCAGAACAAGACTGACAGACGAACATTGAAATGACTCCGTAAGAGTGAACCGAAGGGGGCTCCACTCCACCAGACACCTCCGTGCCAGTCATCTGACTAACTAAACAACACATCACACACGCAACTGGACATGTGAATAAAGTGACACAGTGACAGGTGACAAAATGACAAATGAATAAGTCACATCTGTGGATTTGGAATTGCATTGTTCTGTTTTGTCAGCACTCGTGTTTTAATCCAATAGTGTGAGATACACTAGAAAATGCATACAGACATAGAAAATGCACTTGCAGGTGAACTCAATATTTATTTGTGATGTTTTAATACAAAATGTGAGTTGTGGACACCAACATTTTTTAAATGTTCAGGCAAAACAAGCTTATTCAGTTTGTTTGATTTGAAATATGTTATGAGAATAAACATTAGAAAAAATGAGGAGCTCTCGGCCATTTTCATTTTTTTTAAAGTGGCTCTCAGGAGGGGGGAAAAAAAAGGTTGGAGACCCCTGCTCTAGACTTTACATCGTGCACTAACTTTATTTAAAGCAATTTCCGTATTCTTGGGACACGAGTGTCAGCTGTGTGAGGTGAGCGGGTAGGCTGTGCTTCATTTGCTGTTGTGTTTTGCAGCTTATTGCCACTAGGGGGCCCTTGTGAGTGAGCAGCACTGTGATGCGACTGCAGCCTTCGTGTGTTCTGTCATTGTACAGTATAATGTGCTCTAAGAGTGCCACTTCTAAGTAAACTGGTAAATAAAGCGTCACGTTATGTTAAAAAAAAAAAAAACATCCACTGGAGTCTCGGTCAGAGTGTCCTGATACGTAACAAATCCTGGGAATGAAGCTGGACCTGCAGGACACGCTTGTTTAAACTGGGACAGTGCTAAAGATAAATGAAGTGCTGCCTCAGCAGAGTGGACTTGTGCACGGGAGGTGCGATGACGTGGCTATTTTTGTCAAATCTACGCTGCAGCCTGTTGTGCCAGATGTAAATAGCACTCGACGGGCAAATCATTTAGTGCCTTTTTATTATTAGTTTATGTCACAGTAAGAAAGGGCGGATTGGTGGCTTCAAGGCTAGGAATCTGCACGGTCTCAACACACACAAAGATGGTTTGGGGCAGCCACCCGTATATTGTCCCTGGCTGCCAAAGGGTAAAGAAATCAGAAATGATGTGCTTAGGTTGAGTTCCAAGACTGAACTGATGAGGCTTTGGAAGATGGTGGTTTTATAAGCCATGAACCAGAAGTGACGTCAGACTGGGCACTGGAACCGGAAGTGTTGTCCGTCTGGGCACCGGAACCAGGAGTGATGTCATCTGCCCGGGACAAGAGGTGACACCAGTCTGGAAGCCGACAAAAACAGAAGTCACGTCAGTCTGGCTGCCAGAGCTGGAAGTGATGTCATCTACCCCAGGACTGGAAGTGACGTTAGTCTGCCCACCGGAGCCGGAAGTGACGTCATCTTCCCCGGAAACCAGAAGTGACGTCACTGATGTGAAATCGGGCAGGTTTTCCCGTATTTGGCCTGCAGAGATAACAGAGGTAATTTAGTGCCCCCCGCCACCCCCTGGCCTGCCAGGTAATTACCTCCACTTGGTCCACTCAGCTCCTTCCTAGTTGCGTTTGTGTAACAACGGGCAATCAGAAAGGTTGATCCCGTAAAACACCAGAAGTGACTCTGCTTCGGTGGGCCCCTCAGTGAGGCCCTTAACCTGCAATGGCTCCATCCTTGGAATGACGCTAATCAAGAAGGCCCTCCAACCTGCAGGGGAAAACATGGGGGGCCAAACATAACAAAAACCTCCCACAGTTCCAGTGTGGTGCTGCACTCTGGTCCTAATCTGAGGTCCTGGGGTGGTTTGTCATGTGGTGGACGTGCCAACGTGCCGTATCACCGCCTGCTCCTAACCTCCTACTCCTCTCACAGTAAGAAGGAGTAACTGCATACAAGGTCTTTACAATGGAGGTTGCCTTTTTAGCCAAGTTGTTTGGATTTCGGTGAAGAGAGAGGTGGCGAAGGCTAAAGAAAAGGCATATGATGAGTTGTATGAGAGGTTGGACACTAAGAAGGGAGAAAAGGAAGGACCGGTGGGCGAGACAGAGGGACCGAGCTGGGAAAGAAGTGCAGAATGTTAGGGTGATAAAGGATAAAGATGGAAACAAGTGAGGAGGGCGCGTTGAGAAGATGGAAAGAGGACTTCGAGAAGGCTGATGAATGAAGAGAACGAGAGAGAGAGAATCAGGAAGTGCAACGGAGTAGAAAGTAAGGACAGCGATGAAGAGGATGAAAAATGGAAAGGCCGTTGGTCCAGATGATATACCTGTGGAAGCATGGAGGTGTTTAGGAGAGACGGCAGTGGCGTTTTTAACCAGATTGTTTAATGGAGTATTGGAAAGTGAGAGGATGGCTGAAGAGTGGAGAAGAAGTGGACTGGTGGGCCGATATTTAAGAATAAGGAGGATGTGCAGGACTGCAGTAACTACAGGGGGATATAATTGATGAGCCACAGCATGAAGTTATGGGAAAGAGTAGTGGAAGCTCAGTTAAGAAGTGAGGTGATGATTAGTGAGCAGCAGGATGGTGTCATGTCAAGAAAGAGCACCACAGATGAGATGTTTGCTCTGAGGATGTGGATGGAGAAGGACAGGAGGAGTTGCATCGTGCCTTTGTGGACCTGGAGAAAGCAAATGACAGGGTGAGGAGAGAGGAGCTGTGGTATTGTATGAGGAAGTCGGGAGTGGCAGAGAAGTATGTAATAGTGGTACAGGATATGAACGAAGGAAGTGTGACCTTGGTGAGGTCTGTGGTAGGAATGACGGAGGTGGGATTACATCAGGGATCGGCTCTGAGCCCTTTCTTATTTGCAGTGGTGATGGACAGGCGACATTAGACAGGAGTCCCCACGGACTGTGATGTTTGCTGATGACATTGTGATCTGTAGTGAGAGTAGGGAGCAGGATGAGGAGACCCTGCAGAGGTGGAGATATGAGAGGAGAAGAATGAAGGTCAGTAGGAATACATGTGTGTGAATGAGAGTGAGGTCAGTGGAATGGTGAGGATGATGGGAGTAGAGTTGGTGAAGGTGGATGAGTTTAAATACTTGGGATCAACAGTACTGAGTAACAGGGATTGTGGAAGAGAAGGTGAAAAAGAGTGCAGGCAGGGTGGAGGAGAGTGTCAGGAGTGATTTGTGACAGACGGGTATCAGCAAGAGTGAAAGGGAAGGTCTACAGGACGGTAGTGAGACCAGCTATGTTATATGCGCAGGAGACGGTGGCACTGACGGTGCCAGCTGGAGGTGGCAGAGTTAAAGATGTTAAGATTTGCATCAGGTGTGACGAGGATGGACAGGATTAGAAATGAGGACATTAGAAGGTCAGCTCAGGTTGGACGGTTTAGAGACAAAGTCAGAGAGGCGAGATTGTGTTGGTTTGGACATGTGCAGAGGAGAGATGATGAGTATATTGGGAGAAGGATGCTAAGGATAGAGCTGCCAGGGAAGAGGAAGGCCTAAGAGAAGGTTTATGGATGTGGTGAGAGAGGACATGCAGGTGATAGGTGTGACAGAACAAGATGATGAGGACAGGAAGATATGGAAGAAGATGATCAGCTGTGGTGACACCTAATGGGAGAAGAAGAAGAAGGCACAGTGGTTAGCTCTGCTTACACAAGGACCCAAAGATCTGAGATTCTATCTGTGATGTGATGTCCCATACTCCTGGTATCTCCGTGACTTTCTGCCCCCCTGAGTGCTCGTGGTTGGTTGCTGACCCACTGTGTGTGACTGCTGGTTCCATTAAAGGTCGGCTCTTATACTTATATATACTCAAGGGCATCAGTGGAAATGAACGGGAAGTGCATTTAGGACTGAAGCCAGGAAGCACTTCTTTACATAAAGAGCTGAGGGAATCTGGAACAAGCTGCTGAGACATGGAGTTGAAGCAGAAACCTGGAGAACCTTTAAGAAGGATCTGGAGGAGATACTGGGACAACTGGGCTATTAGCTAAACAAAGGAGCAAAAAATCGGATTGAATGGAAATGAAATTTGTTATGTTGTCACCATGAGATCAAAGCTAAACCGGGGCTTTTAATTAGAAAGGCAACATGTGAAATGTGAGCACTAAACTGCCTGTGCTAGCCATCTAAGACGAGCTGAAGTCTAAGTAATCAACGTGTAGCGGGTTATCCATTTGTTTCTGGTGTAACAATACATGCCTGATACCTGTCCCAAGTGACGGCCTAGCGCTCTGCAGATCGAGCTGCCTGTTCTCTTTGCTTCTTCTTGCCGTCACTCCTCAAACTGGCCATTCTTACGCTCAAAGTGTTTGTCTGGGAAAATGCGGTGGTGGTCACGACTGCATTGGCCTGGTTTTGTGACTCTAGCCTAGCTGTGTCGGGGCTTTGGTTTCCCGACATGCGGGTCGATTTATCGTAACTTTCAATCGTCCATTGCCCACTGCGTGAAATTATCAGCCATTAGCATTACTGCTATTAACCTCATTCATGTGAAAGCCGCTGCTATTGCCAGCATGTGCTGTAACGCTGGACTACAGAATAGGCCAATAGGACCCCTTTTCTTACTTTTAGACCCTTATTTGGTATTTGTGTCATCATTTTCATTTTTTTTATTAACCCTTTTTCTATATGTTTTGCCTATTTATAAATTTTGCTTTCTATCCGTAACAACTGGACGGACACACAGCTGCTCAGACACTTGTCCTTTTATTAAGGTGGATTAGCCGAATTCTGTCCATCTTAACAGAGCAAGATGCAGAAGACAGGAAGATATGGAAAAAGATGATCCTCTGTGGTGATGAAGATGAAGATTTCTGTCCATCCAGCTGTTATTCTCTGTTGGACATATTCAGCATTAACGTCTGCAGTGCGCCATCTATTGGAATTTATTTTGTAATGCATGGAGTATGTGAACGCTAGGTGGCACTGTTGTCCCTTTAAATAGTGCCCTTCAAGCATCACAGCCACAATAAACAGGCAAGTCAATCACAAATACACAAAACTGTTTCTCTCTCACTCTCTCCTCCACACCTCCCAGCAAGCGTTGTCCACCAAATCCCATCTCGGGCTCCCTTGCTGGGTCTTCAGCATTCCTTTACATAGTCCTTCTGTTCTTCCTTCCATGTGATTTGCCGGCACTTCCGGGTCAGACGGAGAATTCAATTTTTTCGTCAGCCATGAAGTATTTCTGCATTTCCATCCTCATGACTCGACGGTACTTCCAGGCTATAAGGTACAACTATAAGTATAAGTATATAAGTACAACTCCCCGGTCCTTCCATAGCACCCCCTGGCGGCACCCATGGCACCCACCGGGGCTCAGATAGAGAGCTTCAAGTCCCAGGGCACCACAATACGCCAGGGGAGCTGCCATCTAGCGTCTTGGGGGAGGCAGTGTCCAAAAGTAGCTGCCTTCCCCCTTCCTTTCATTCTCGGAGCGTCCCGGCCGTCCATCACAAGTAATAAAGTGAGTTACACTTTTCATTCCAACAGATGGCACCCCACCAACATTGCCAGTGCTTTTACCAAATGACACAGCAACCAGACGAGCACATAAACATTTGTCTTCTTTTATTAAGGTGGAAATGGACTCCTCACGTATCTGTTATGATATTTAACCTTTATTAATTTTTTATTAAAATCGTGTGCAATATAAGGTTTTGGCACTTAATTTCAAATCTGGTGTTCAATTCTATCTAAGGGCCCCTTCTAAACACGTTTTTATCATAACGCCATTTAATTTCCAATTTGGGCGCCGCTATGTTAGGTAACTGTTTCGGCCATCTCCAGGCAGATCCTTCCCAGAATCCTCTGGGGGTGAGCCGGTTTGTGACATCAGCTTAGTCACCACAGCCATTTCGGGGGTATCTGGGCATGATGGCTAAACCTTTTTCTCTTGTGTCACCTGATCATTATTTAGTCCTTTCTATCCCTACTATTGTTTCTCGACTCGTTTTCGGTTTGACGAAACCGGTTTTGACCTTTTGGCCCGTTCTTTGACTGTTGATTCTCTCCATTATTTTCATTTTTATTTTTTAATGTCTTTTGCATGTCAGTATACTCTGTTAAAATCCCAGGATATGAAGAAAAAGCATTTAATAAAAGGTTTTCTATCGAGAGGGGCCTGCTTCCCGAAACTCTCAGCTGGAGATCGAAGGATTACAGAGTGCAGGCCCAGCAGAGCGGCTGATCATTCAGACAACCGGCAAGTCCAAGATCATATTAAAGAGATCGTCCACCCAAAAATGACATTTTTTTTCTTTCATTTGTCACTCGCCTCGTGTGTTTTGCGGTGACGACTGATCTCCTGCCTCTTGAGTTTGGGGCCTGGCTGCCTGGGGAGAGTCCTGTTTCCAGGCAGGTCACTGAAGGTCCTTGTCTGGCTCTTTTCGTCATTTTGTGTTGTTGCAGCACAACATTGGCAAGCTGTGCGTTGCTCGGGATGTGACAGAGGACTTCGTGACCATCAACCTGCACGAGAGCACCTCCCAGAAGGCATAAAGAGGAGATGGAATCCATTTTTGCCACCATCCCTTTTCCTCTACAGCCTCTCCAGTGTGTCCAGGGATCATCTTGTGATGGAGCGGGTTTGTTCAGACATTGTGTGTCTTTTGAACTCCAGGAGACCACAGCATAGACCACCACACTGGCTGCTATGGAATGGTAGAACATCTCCAGCAGCTTGCAGCACAAATCAGAAGACCACTCATTGTGTTGTCAGACCACTCCAGTTTGCTGTTTGTGTGAACCTCCATGTACTTGTAGCTCTGCACCACCTACGCCTCCTCCTGAACTCGTCTCAGAGGGTCTTTTCACACCATGGAATTCCACCACCAGCTGATGTTTGGTTGCACCACAAGACCAAGTCCTTCACAACCTTCCTGTATTCCGGCCAGGGCCATCATAATGTTCGGGCGCGCTGGGCAGTTACCAGTTAGACCGTAGGGGCCCCATGCTAATCTATGTGTGTTCTGAGTGGGTGTGTAGGTAGTTAGGGACCCCACTGCACTGCTTTGCCTCCTCGGTCTATAATGCTGTTAAGACGGCCGTGACTCCGACTCGTCTCCGTTATTACTGCAGCCTACGATGGGCAAGTCATCTGAAACATTCTGTAGATGGCACCTGCTGATATTGTGCTGGAGGGCAAACAGGAAGGGAAACCAGGCAGTCCCCTGTGGCAGCACCAGTCAGGGTCATCCTAGGCTCCCCTGGACAAAGCAGTGCAGTGCAAATGTAAATCGTCGATCAAATTAAATGTTTTTTGTGTTGGTACTTCCACCACAATCAGTGTTTTAACATTAAAAAATATGAAGTACGACAAAGAGTAATCAACAGAAACATCTGAACAATAGAACATGAGCCTTGAAAAACACGTAAATGATACCTGCTGGGTAAACCACACCGATAGAGTTGGCACCGTAGAAAATGGACTATGAATTAGGAACCAAGTGTTCAACACAAACATTTGCAAAATGTCTTTGCAGACAATTGAGTTGAAGTGACGTTAGCACCTGAAAGCTCTGCCCTGGCGGTGCCCCCCCCTGATCCCGAGCCCTGAATAAAGAATGGGACCAAAACATCTGCTGAGCGCAACTTCTCCTGACCATCCAAGAACAGTTTGGTGACCAACCTGATGATGGAGCACCGGGCCATAAGGCCTAAGTGAGGACTAAGTGGCTTGGCAAACAGAACATCGACATTTGGGGTCCATGGCCAGGAAACTCCCCATTGAGAACTTGTGGGCGATCCTCAAGAGGCTTGGTGGGCAAACAAAAACCCACCAATTCTGATTCTGCAAGAATGGGCTGCCACCAGTCGGGATTTGGCCCAGAAGCTGATTGCCAGCCTGCCAGGGTGAATTGGCAGAGGTCTTGAAAAGAAAGAAGGGCCGACACTGCAGATATTCACTCTGCACATAAACGTCATGCGACTGTCAGTAAAAGCCTTTGAAACTTCTGAACTGCTTGTAATTCTACTTCGGTGCACCAGAGAAACATCTGACAGAAAGATCTAAAAACACGGAAGCAGCAGACTTTGTGAACGCCAACACTCGGGTCCTCCTCTAAATGTTTGTCCCCGACTGCAGTGCCAGTGCACAGGGCGTCAGAGTTTCATTTCCATTTTACTTGTTAATGCAGTTGTTGGCAAAGGGCTCTAAATAATATAAAGATTTATGAAACTTGTGATTGCATATTCGCTCAGCTTTATTAGGTATATGTTTTTGATTTGTTTGTGGAGTTGATTATCAACATGACCTGAGGAGCATCATCACACCGAGTCTTGACATTTTAAGCCAACAACCAGAATTTGGATCCTAATCAATACAGATAGAGCCTTGACATTTATTACAAAATGTCATTTGGAAAGAGTTTTTGTTTTCTGGGATTTTCATCACTTTATGGGAATCAAAAACAGACAAATTACATAAAATCTCCAGCCAGAAGAACGTATGCATCAGCCAATTGACAGGCAATAAAAGCAACCCATTTGGCATTGTGTGCACTTCTGAGAAACCTCTGAGGCTAGAAATCTTTATTTTACTGCATAAAGGCAATTTCTAGTATAAGCAGTCGCTAGCAGATGAGACGCACTGCTGCTGAGCGTCAACGGCATTCGCGTCACGTCCAGGAGATGGGCATTTATAACAGAATTCTAACAAGTGAATCACTGCCATATTTCACATTAAAACCAATCTGATGGGCAACCTGAAATCCGCTCTGTTTTATTGGTAACGGGGCTCCTAACCTTAATTCTAGATATTTTCTTTTTTACATTTTAACTGTTGGGATAGACACAGGACCATGCAACTCTGTAAAAGCTCCCTTGTTTGTTCTTTGTTCACATTGTTTAGAATGCTTCTAATTTTGCCTTGGGCCCTTTCACTGTATTATGGATTTAGGGGCGTCACGTGTCCCCCGAGCAGGGGCTATAAACACCCTCTCATTATTTTAGCTCTTTGATGAGGCATTAGCTGTTAACCTTGATAGACAGATAAATATGAAAGGCACTATATAATACATCGATAGCTAGATAAGAGCGAAAGGCACTATATAATAAATGGATAGCCAGATAGAATGAAAGGTGCTATATAATGGCATATATAGATAGACAGATATAAAAGGCACTATATAACAGATAGATAGATATGAAAGGCAATATATCAGCGTTTCTTAACCTTTAAGTATTTGTGACCCGAGTTTTCATAACAGGTTTAATCGCGCCCCCTAACGTTTTTTTGAAAGGAGCCCACTAATACCAATTTGTTCTTTTGTAATTAATGATATATCCTAGATGCATATTTTATTATACTACTTAACTTTAATTGACATTTATCTAACTCTATATTTGTTTTTCTAGTATCAGAATGTAGTTTAAGTTAATTTGTTTTGGTTTCAATAGATGTATGTTTCATATTTTTGATTCTTGTTTACTTTTTTTCACATCTTCACACCCCCCCTTTTTGTTACTTCACGCCCCCCTAGGGGGGCCTGCCCCACAGATCGAGAACCATTGCATTATATCATAGATAGACTGATAGACATGAAAAGGCACTATATGATAGATAAATAGACAGATAGATATGAAAGGCAATATATAAGAGATAGATATGAAAGGCACTATATAATTAATAGATAGATAGATAGACAGATAGATGTGAAAGGCACTATATGATAGCTATACAGACAGATGCTGTGCCTTCACAAAGTATTCCAATCCCTTCACTTTTTTCTCATTTTGTTATTTTAGGTATTTTCTCCTGAATTTGCACCAGAGGGTCAGTCGTCTCCCAGGCTCACCTAAGTTATGTGGTACCGCCCCGGGACAAGAAGAGGGTCTCTCGCTAACCGCCTCGTCTCCTTTTTACCTCACGGCCCCTTGAGGGCAACAAAGACAAGGAAGCCCCTTCCCTTCTGGTCCACCTGGTAAAAAAGGAGGATGCTGCTGGACGATGGCAGTTCTTTTTGGACCCCAACAGTAAATCCTTAAAAGTTAAAACAGAGAAAGTGTAATTGGTGAGAGCACCGCTTAAAGGGAATTGTCCATAGCAGAGAGTGCGTGAGAGTTTATATTTTTCATACATTTTCTTATTTTTGTTGGAATTAAATGGGGTTTTGCCCAGTTGGCGCCCTACCTCTCCATTCACCAAACAGTCCTGCTATGCTTCAAGAGCTCTTTCTTTAACTGGAGTGATTCTTGCAAGTTGCATTTTGGCTCACTGGTCTTAAAGGGAATCAGCATTAACAAATGGCAGCAGCAAAGCATAAAAATGGACACTTGACGCAGAAGAACTGATCTGATGCTCTGTTATACGTCAGAAAGCTTCGAGTCGTCGCCCTTTGCACAAAGTCCTCTCCCTTTGACTGCAGCTGTTGCCAGCTAGTATTCTGCGTAGGGAAAAAAAATGTAACGTCTCTATGATTGTTTATTCCGGACGGATATGAAAATTAATTAAGCTTAATTTTTAACTACAGCATCGTTATCTCAGATTAACTTAATGCCACCGAAGAAGGAAAGCCAAAGAGAGCCATAAGTCTGATATGAAGGCAAGTCATCCTTTTGGCACATCTTTGAATGGGTGGGCACTCTTCTGTTTACACTTGAATTGTGCCACACTTTAGTATTATACACACCTGCCCGCGTTATCTGGGACAATAACTCGGCTGCCTTGACCTTCCACTCCACCCAGTGGGCCATAAAACCGCCTGAGCCTCTGGTAAACACGGCAACAACTGAGATAAGACCTTCTGGAGAAACTGGCCACTGGGAAAGTTGCATGGCACCACTTTCATTTCGAAGTCCATGCCATGCAGCTTAGCCGGAGAGCACAATGCCTTTGGTTGAAACAGAGATGCTAATTGACAGAATCACCTAATCGGCCTGTGCTTTAGGCCAGGGTGACAGTCGATGGCGCTATACCAGCGCTTAACCTGGCACAGACAGACACAAGAGGCACACTTACACAAGTTCACGCTTTTTATTTTCAGTCCTCTTCTTTACATTTTTCCGAGGTCTTCACAAGTGAGCGAGTGGATAACCTCCAGAGGTAAATGCGACTACTAAGGAGGCGCTGATGGTTTTGGAAATTGTAGAGAGAGAAGAGCTGCTCAGATTAAATAGGCTGAAATCAAAGAAATCACCAGGAGCAGATCAGATTTATCTTCGGGTTCTCAAGGAGGCCAGCGAGTGCAGATAGAAAGCCTTGACGCATATTTTTCGGAAGTCACTGCACACTGGAGAGATTCCAAAGGACTGGAAAATGGCAAATATCATCCATCCATCCATTTTCCAACCCGTTGAATCCGAACACAGGGTCACGGGAGCCAATCCCTGCCAACACAGGGCGCAAGGCAGGAACCAATCCCGGGCAGGACGCCAACCCACCGCAGGACACACACAAACACACCAAGCACACACGAGGGACAATTTAGAATCGCCAGTCCACCTAACCGGCATGTCTTTGGACTGTGGGAGGAAACCGGAGTACCAGGAGGAAACCCACAAAGACACGGGGAGAACATGCAAACGCCTGGAAAATATCATCCCATTGTATAAATAGGGTGACTGGGAAGATCCAAGCAACTATAGGCCAGAAGCTTAACGTGCATCACAGGAAAATGAATGGAAGGAATTATTAAGGATAAGATTGAGCAACACATAGCAAGGACAGGAGTCATTAGGAACAGTCAGCGTGGGGTCAGAAGAGGAAGGTCGTGTTTTACTAACATGTTGGAATTCTATGAGGAGGCAACAAAAGGATACGACCAGAGAGGAGCAGATGAGATTATTTATCTGGACTTTCAGAAAGCATCTGATGAGGTGCCACATAAGAGGGTGGGCATCAAACTAAAAGAAGTGGCAGTTCAGGGAAATGTTCTTAGATGGGTGCAGAATTGGCTCAGACACGGGAAGCAGAGGGTGATGGTGCGAGGAACCTCATCAGAACTGGCTGATGTTAAGAGTGGTGACCAGCAGGGGGCAGTGATGGGGTTTCTGCTACTTTTAATATCTATAAATGATTTAGATAGGAATATAAATAACAAGCTGGTTAAGTCAGCAGATGATACCAATTAGCAGATAATTTGGAATCCGTTATATCATCACAGAAGAACTTGGACAGCAGACAGGCTTGGGCAGATGAAATGTAATGTCAGGGAATGTAAAGAATTACACATGGAAGGTAAAAATGTGAGGTTCGAATACACAACAGGCGGTCGGAAAATCGAGAGTCCACCTCATGAGAAGGATTTAGGAGTCATAGTGGACTCTAAGCTATCAACTGCCAGCCAGTGTTGAGAAGCCATTAAGAAGGCCCACAGGGTATATAGCGCCTTGATGTGTGCAGTACAAGTCACAGGAGGTTCTGCTCAAGTCTTTATAACACACTGGTGAGGCCTCATCTGGAGTCCTGCGTGCAGTTTTGGTCTCCAGGCTACAAAAAGGACATAACAGCACAAGAGAAGGTCCAGAGAAGAGCAATGAGGCTGATTCAGGGCTACTGGTGAGGAGTTAAGAGGAAAGATTAAAAGAGCTGAGCCTGTTAACCATTTAATGTCAGTACATGTAAAGTGTTAGCCATAGAGAGTAAAAATGTGAGGTTTGAATACACAATGGAAGGTCTGAAAATCAAGAGTCCACCTTAGGAAAAGGATTTAGGAGTCAAAGTGAACTCCACACTATCAACTGACAGACAGCATTAAGAAGCCATTAAGAAGGCTCACAGAATGTCAGGTTATATAGCGCCTTGATGTGTGGAGTACAAGTCACAGGAGGTCCTGCTCAAGCTTTATAACACACTGGTGAGGCCTCATCTGGAGTCCTGCGTGCAGTTTTGGTCTCCAGGCTACAAAAAGGACATCACAGCACAAGAGAAGGTCCAGAGAAGAGCAATGAGGCTGAGTCCAGGGCTACAGGAGATGAGTTATGAGGACAGATTGAAGGAGCTGAGCCTTTACAGTTTAAACAAAAGAAGATGAAGAGGAGACCTGACTGAAGTGTTTAAAATGATGAAGGGAATCGATCCACTGCACTAGGCTGGCGCCCTGCCCGGGGTTTGTTTCCTGCCTTGTGCCCTGTGTTGGCTCCAGCAGACCCCCGTGACCCTGTAGTTAGGATATAGCAGGTTGGATAATGGATGGATGGATGTTTCAGATGCTACAGTGTCTGCCTTACCGGTACACAGCCTGGAGTCGCAGCCCATCCCGAGTAGATAATAAAAAGTAACCTCAAAAGAAAACAGAAATTAGCAATATGTCACATTGTCTGGGGCAACATGTCTTTGAATTAACGTGAGCTCTCAAAGTTCTGTTCCACGACTCCTCATCTAAGTGACAGATTTCCTGAAAGAAACATGACAACTACAAGCTAGCAAAAATGACGAAACTTTACCTAAAAACCCAGCCCTCCCCTGGATGCCCCAAGTTGCCCTGTCTTGGCAGCACGTGCCGAGTGTGACAGACAGAAGGTCCTTGTTTAGTAATGAAATAAGCAGCCAAGCACCGAGAGGCTCACTGGCCAAATTTTTAAGCCATAATTGGATCTGTAATGTTGCCAAGCGTTAGGAAGAGGGCCGTGAGAGGGATGTCTTACACTGCACAAGAGCTGAAACTCAATATACAGTGAGAGTACAGTATGTCTGGGTCTCGAGTAAAGAGGAAAAAAAAAAAAACGTGAACAAGTATTTTAAGAGCACATGTGAGCCGCTTCTGAAGGAGACAGCTGCTCTCAGATAAAATGAATGTAACTGCTTCATAGAAAGGGCAGACGATTCTAGGATTCCCTGTGCCACGTTCATCTAGTATCAATGGCAGCAACATCTGTCAACGTAGCTCTGGTTATGATTTTATACGGCACCTTTACTACCCTGGAAACATTGGCAGGTTAAGAAATCCACTCAGGGACGCCAGCGGTGGGTAATAAATGTGCTTTACAGATCAAAGGTTAATTTATATGGTAAACAAATAAATAATCGGGCTTTCTAACAACATCTGGAATTGAGAACGCCCTTCAAACCGGCCTTACTGGTCTGTTAGGCCACCTTTCTGTCATGACACACAACTAGGACTTCAGCTTTGGCAGGTGATGCGTCTCGTGTGGGGTCACAAAGTGTGTCTGTGCTGAGGACTGACATGACAACGCTGGGCTTTACAATCCGCAACTTCAATCAGAAAGAATCTTGGTAAGCAAGTAAATAAGTTCATTGAAATAATGATTTACCATACCAAGGAGCTTTACAGGTACACTAGAGATACATACGAAATGAAAAGTCCTACATGATAGATAGATAGATATACCTGAAAGGCGCTATATAATAGATAGATAGCAGAAAAGATATGAAGATAGATAGATAGATATGAAAGGCGCTATATAATAGATAGATAGAATGAAAGGCACTATATTAGATAGATAGACCTGAAAGGCGATTAGATAGATAGACATGAAAGGCGCTATATAATAGATAGATAGATGGATCTGAAAGGTGCTATATAATAAATAGATTGTGAATTTCCCCTTGGGATTAATAAAGTATCTATCTATCTATCTATCTAGATAGATAGACATGAAAAGTGCTATATAATAGATAGATAGATAGATAGATAGATATGAAAGGCGCTACATGATAGATAGATCTGAAAGGCACTATATAATAGATAGATAGAATGAAAGGCACTATATTAGATAGATAGACCTGAAAGGCGCTATATAATAGATAGACAGATAGAATGAAAAGCACTATATAATAAATAGATAGCAGAAAAGATATGAAAGGCACTATACTGTATAATGTGTTATATGATAGATAGATAGATAGATAGAACGAGTCACACATGGGTGTCTGAGGATCACCATCCAAAGTCTTTCCAGGTATGTAGTACCACCCCGTGCCAATTTAGGGTGCTGCCACTAATGGCCTCGTCATGTTCTTCTTTCGCAGCCTTGAGAAAACACCAAGTGAGGGCAGTTGACCGCTTGCCTTACAGTCCTGGGGCTTTCAAAGGATCAGAAGTGTCCAGAGCGGGAACCTCCTTATGAGGGCCTGTGCCACTGGCAGAAGCCTGACTATTGAGGCCACTTTGCTATGTGGCAGCTGCTTTGTTTTTATTTTTATGCCCATGGTGTGTTATTTTTGTTTAGAAGAATAGTTACTAAACACAATGGCTCATGTTGGAACTGCAAACTGGTTTTGGTTTATCGATCCTTCTTCCCTCGACCACCACACATAACATTATATTCTCAGATCTGATTTATTCATTTTGTGCTCAGGGGGCAGGAGCCTTTCCTAGTAGCTCTGTACAGCATGCCATTGCAGGGCCCAGCCACACACACACACACACACACACACACAATTCCAACTGGGAATTCCCAATCAACATAACATGAAGGACTTTGAGGACATTGTAGGAAAAAGGTGAATAGCAGTCTTCTGTTTTCCTATTGTTATCCTGGTGCAACCAAAGGAAAGCAGAAGGGTGAGAACAGGTCCTGCTGCCATAAGGCCTGTTTCTAGGTACCAACAGCATATAGCAAGCCGAAAGAGGAAACAGATGGATGAAAAATTAAAAGAAAATCTGCATGTAAGAAATTCACATTTTTCCCCCATTAATTTTATACTATGAAGCATTCATAAGCAGATCTAAGAATGTCATGTGTTTGCCACTGCGGCACTCACAACAGCATATTTAACTCGCATATCTACACCCTGTCAGTACACTACATTTTAACTGCATTGGTTAATAATTATGGGCATTGCTGTGTTAATTACATCTTAACCCGGCCAATGTCTAAATCAGATGATAGACTGCCTTACATATTACTCTATTATTGTATTCACTCTTATCGTAACCTACACCAACAACAACACATTTTCTTATAGCAAAATGTGGGCTAAAGATAAATTATTTTTCATTATAAAATATTCTATTTTTAAAATGCTTAACTGGGCTGAATACAATGAATACTCCCAAATAATTCCACCTTCTTAATCCAGTTCAGGGTTTCAGGGGGCTGGAGGTCATTTCATCAACACTGAGCATATGAAAGAAAAAAGCCTTGCGTTCACTCATGGACACCGCCACACTGGAGCCAACTGGGAATTGATAATTAGCCTAATATGGAAATCTTTGGGAATATGGAAAGAAAAGATGACTAAGTGAAGAGAGGCAAATACAGACGTGGGGAGAACATGCAAACTCCACACAGACAAGAACCGTGAATGGGGTTTGAACGCAGGACACAGGGTCTGTGAAACATCAGTGCCAACGACACAAGCACTTCAACACGCTCGGGATAACATCACGAGAGAAAATGTCAGAGAATTGAATTTGAGACCACAGACAGTCTGTCTCGGTGTTTATCTTCCATATCCTGGGGACATGCAGACTAGAAATATGACTAGAAGGCGGTGTGGGCGTGTTGGTGAGAGTGCCCAGGGATGAACTGGTGTCGCATGAGGGGTTTGGTTTCTACCTGCTGTTGGAAAAGGCGCCACATCCCCATAATTACCAAAACTGTACAACTTATAAGAATGTTTAATTATAATCACTTTAAACAGTAAATACCTAAAACTGTTAATCTACTTATGATAACTCATCCTATATGTTTATTTATACTTTGTTAGCATACCTAAGGTTATTAGAATATCTATCTATCTATTATATAGCGCCTTTCTATCTATCTATCTATCTATCTATCTATTTTATATAGTGCCTTTCATATCTATCTATCTATCTATCTATCTATCTATCTATCTATCTATCTATCTATCTATCTATCTATTATATAGTGCCTTTCTATCTATCTATCTATCTATCTATCTATCTATCTATCTATCTATCTATCTATCTATCTATCTATCTATCTATCATATAGTGCCTATCTATCTATCTATCTATCTATCTATCTATCTATCTATCTATCTATCTATCTATCTATCTATCTATCTATCTATCTAGATAGATGATTCCTGTGATCCTCCATCAGAGATGACTTTACCTTTGGCAGGCAGAACAACTTGGCAGGTGGGCAGTGGGCACTGAGTGCCACATTTGAGTACCAAGAAGAGAAACAGAATAGGTGAGGGTGAGTAACAAATTCTAACTCTCATATTCCTTATGTTTTAGTGCTATTGACTAACATCAGAGGTGCAGTCTGCACAGTTAATCAGCAGCTCTAGGCAGGGTGCGCTAAACTGAAGTAGTGAGTCTTGCAAGCTGAGACTGAAGGGGCATCACTTAATGTACCTCCAGGTGGTCCAGTCAGCTTATCGCACGTGAGTGACACCCCTCTAATGTAAAGCACAACACCCTTAATAAATGGCTTATTTAACCCCACAGTCTGACCCGGACTCTCTGAGAAACCCTTAACTTGGACACTGAATGCGCCAGTGCTCTGTGTGACTATCACACCCCAGGTCACTCGCTGATACACCAATGAAGGAAGGAACATTAACATTAGGTGGTGTTTCCTAACTGATGGTATTTATTGGGAGGCATGGCAGAAAACGAGAAGACTAAGTTACAGTACCTTCATTGGTGCCCTTCTATACAATGTACTGGTAAGACCATCAGCAGCCTTCACTCATACCCAAACCACCACCCCCAATGCCATCTCTGGTACATCTTTTGCTGTTTCTTTTCAGAAATCGCTGAGTTAATGAAATCAGTCAGATAAAGATCATGTTTTATACACGACCAGTAAAACATTTTAGGACACCTCCCTTTATTCAGCATGTCTTCAAATTTAATCAGTTAACATGCAATGAATGGCGTAAAATGGTGAAAAGGTAAGCAGCAAACTGGCAGAGGTTTAAATTTAAAGTTTAGGGGAGCAAAAACTAAAAAAAAAAAAAAAAAGGAAATGTCACAATATTACAAAAGGGCCTTCATCAGGGAATAACTAATAGGTTGTTCTGGCAAGTTGAAGTAAACAATTTACACAGGTGTCCTGACTTGTGTTGATTACTTACAAACTCCTCTGTGTCTTAAAGCAGAGTTGGTGCGGACTGTGTCACTACACCCTCTGAAGTGCTACCTGGACAATATTACAATACAATACGATACAATACAATACAATAACGATACGATATGATACGACACGATTCAATACAATAACGATACGATACGATATGATGCAACACAACACAATAACAATATGATACGATACGATACAATACGACACGATACAATACAATACAACACAACACAATAACGATACGATACAATACAATACAATACAATAACGATACAATACAATAACAATACAATAACAATACGATACGATACGATACAATACAATAACAATACAATACGATATGATACAACACAACACAATAACGATACGATACGATACGATATGATACAACACAACACAATAACAATACGATATGATACAACACAACACAATAACGATACGATACGATACAATATGATACGATACAATAACGATACGATACGATATGATACAACACAACACAATAACAATACGATACAATACGAACAATACAATACAATACAATACAATACAATAACGATACGATATGATAACAATATGATAAGATACAATACAATAACAATATGATAAGATACAATACAATACAATAACGATACGATACGATATGATACAACACAACACAATAACGATAGGATATGATACAATATGATAAGATATAATACAAAACAATAACGATACAATACAATAATATAACAATATGATACGATACAATACAACACAATACAATAACAATACGATACAATACAATAACAATATGATACGATATGATACAATTTATTTTTGTGTAGCCCAAAATCACACAAGAAGTGCCGCAATGGGCTTTAACAGGCCCTGCCTCTTGACAGACCCCCCCAGCCTTGACTAAGAAGACAAAAAAATAAAACCCTTGTAGGGGAAAAAATGGAAGAAACCTCAGGAAAGGCAGTTCAAAAAGAGAGACCCCTTACCAGGTAGGTTGGGCGTGCAGCGGGTGTCACAAAGAAGGGGGTCAAGGGGGTATTACACTGTAGGATGGCAAGAAAACGGCAACAAACAAATGAAATAAGGGAGAGCACTTAGAAGTGTAGCCGTGCGAGTGGGTGGGGGGGGCCTTGGCTTCAGCTGGGGGAGTTTTTGCCCGAGTTGGGCTCTGTCGAGGTTGGGACAGCTTGCTGCTTGTGTTGGTCGGTGCATTTGCAGGTCATGGGATGCTGGTGGAGAGGCGTGGGGGGATTTGGGATGGGTCGGGATTTCCAATTTTTTTCGTGGGCTTTGGGGATTCTAGGGCTAAATTGAGGAAGCGGATTCTCTTCCCCTTTTTGCTCTATTTATGTATTTATTTACTTACTTACTTATTTTTTTCTACTATTAAAGTAAGTTTCCGTATGCTGGCCTAGCTCTCATTCTCATGTCTGGGGGTCGACTTGACTTGAACCTAATCTTGTGATATTTGACTTGCTTGTAGGGAATGTTGTTTGATTTTAATAAATTCAAAATTAAACAAAAAGAAGTATAGCCAATTCATTTAGAGAAACTGTAAAAAAAATCCAAGTGTCATTGAGTCCAGTGGTGTCCTACACAATCCAAAGGGAACTGTGAAGAACCTCTGATAGGACGAGATCTGGCAAGAGCCAAAGTCACCGGCCAATCAAAAGACGAGTTTCGGAGGGTCACCAGTTTGAGTGACAGGCTCCTCGCAGCACAGCAGCTTCAAGCACAATTTAACAGTGCGGGTCGATAAAAGTGAGTGTCAGTTTGTGCTGTGAACAGGAGACTATGCTGCAGGTGTGACAGGGCAAGTGACAATAAGAAAGCCAAAATGGGGCCTTGAAATAGTGGCTGTGGACCACTGCAGACTGGACAGAATGTCTTAGGGAGCGATGAATGAAAATTTTAAATCTTTGGTTCATCACGCAGGGTGTTTGTACGCCGTTGAGTTGGTTACAGGATGGACCCTCAGTGTGTGACACCAGCTGTCCAACATGGAGGAGGAAGTGTGGTGTGGTGGCCTGGGGTTCATTTGTGTGGAGGCAGAGTTGGTGACTGGCATTCTGAATCAAAAGGGTTACCACAGTTTGGCTGTTATAACAACAACATGAGGCAATCAAAAATTGGAATCAAATTTTGTACACTTAATGATTCCTTGATGTGTTTTTATTTGCCATTGTTTATTTATTTATATTATATTTTTCATGTTTAAAATGCCAACTCGCATGTTTACGTCGATCTGAAAATGATGCCCGCATTAAAATAAACGGTGCGTGCCTCCCTGAATGAGGTAACACCTCCTGAACAGCCTCGGACGTTTCTGACAGGCGAGCATGAGAGTTGGTGGTGTCGAAGTTTGAGAAGATTGTCTTGAAATATCTCCGAAATGTAATCAGCCTCCGTCTCCGATAAGCTCTCATTCCACAGTAAACACACAACTTAACTTTAACTGGAACAAACGTTTATCTTTCTGTTCTCATCTTGATGACTTTTTTTTTTCTTTTTCGGAGGCTAAATAAAACTCACTTTTAGCACTGATAAGGTGGGACAAGGAAGGATAACTGACCTATTTTATAGGTCTGAAAAATGTCTACAAAAAATGAAAACTCGAATTTATTTTTCTTTTTTAATCAATTGGCAGGAAATAATTAAAGGGACGGTAAAAAAAAAAATCTACTCAATGGGTCGCTAATTGAAATGCCCTGCTGCGTTTTCGATAGAATGAGAGCGCAGGCTTCATACAAGTTATGATGTCTTCCGGTAGAGGTCGCTAGTGCACTTCAGTTACTGTGCAAGTTCGAGTTAGTGGAAACAGTGAGGCTGTGCTCGAATTTATGAGAATCAGTGACAGTTGTAGCGCGTTCAGATTGTCAACTTCTGGCGATTTGATTAAACTAGCGAAGGCAAGTCAGTCACCGTCCAACCCGCTATATCCTAACACAGGGTCACGGGGGTCTGCTGGAGCCAATCCCAGCCAGCACAGGGCGCAAGGCAGGAACAAACCCTGGGCAGGGAGATTCTATGAATATGGATGGTGATGAGAACTCGAAAAATGTTATGTTGGGAGCGATGCAAGAAAGAAAGAAAGAAAGAAAGAAAGAAAGAAAGAAAGAAAGAAAGAAAGAAAGAAAGAAAGAAAGAAAGAAGCTTGTGATGAATGAGAAGTTTGTGATAAATGGGTCTGTATATGGATTATAAATGAAAAGAAAGAAAGAAAGAAGCTTGTGATGAATGGGTCTGTATATGGATTATAAATGGAAAGAAAGAAAGAAAGAAAGAAAGAAAGAAAGAAAGAAAGAAAGAAAGAAAGAAAGAAAAGCTGTCCATTAAAGGGCTTCGCTCATGTATGTCCTTAGGTACCCCCGGTCCTGACACAGGTCATATCAAACCGAGGGCAGAGGGCGATGGTTGTTTGTCCGGCAGGAGATGATGGCTTTGCACTTCAGACCCTGAGGTTGTGGGTTCATGACACTGTGTGACCATGAGCAAGTCACTTCACTTTCCAAACGGAAAACCAGAAGAATTTGGACCAATTGTATATCAAAACGTTATAAACCGCCTCGCATAAAGGCGTTAGCCAAATCAGTAAATGTAAAGTGGTTGACCTTACAAACGTGTGACTCGATCAACGACAGTAAGTGTTGTGGCTGTGACCCAAGCTACAGGAAGGGCGACATTAAACACGGGGTCCGCCCTACAGTACGTGAACCGGATTGCCTAATTTAATAGGTTGTGGTGGTAGTGTAATACCGTAACTAGCTGAAGATGCTGGTCATGAATTGTGAGTCTTTTCACTGACTGCGGAAAACTCACTGATCTTGTCTGTTAACGTGAATGGATTGCTTTCTCGTAGATCCTGAGTTGTATTATATCACGGACTTAATCACTGAGTGCGTCCAGTGAAAGAATAAACTGACGTAAAGCTTTTGTTTTACTCCTTGAAATGTCATTGGCCGGTCACAGGCGTAACAATAGTAATAATAATGGGGAGAATCACGCTGTAGCTCTTGAGTCAATGGCTGCAGCTGCTCAGTAGTCGACCGTGCTTCTTTTTTTTACTACGACTACATAGACCCCGCCCCTCTGTACACACATACCCACGCACACACATACATACACACACACACACACACACACACACAGTTAAACACGCATGCCTTCTTTCTTTAGTGTATGAACTACCGCCTGTCGACTTTTCACATAGTTCTTAACCATTGGTCAATAGATATCCTTTCTGCGTCAAGCAATTCCCGTCCCGCCGAGGCGCATCTTCCCCACCATTCTGTATGGAGGAGCAAGGGTTAAATACCCTACGACACTTTGGCGGGAAAGCGATGTGGGTGGGGCGTAGAATATAGTGCTGGCGAATAAAATCCTCTAGCGCCAGTGCCAGCGCTCTTGCAGCAATTGATAGACGCAGAGAGTGTCTCGCTGAAGCCGCTGTTCCTCGCTTCGTTCTTCCTTTTGCTTCTGCACTCGACTGGCTTTGGATTATTACTATTAATATTATCACAATTACCTGGAACTTCGCGTTTACCTGACACATAAATTATTGGACTCGGTAAGGACTTGATTTGGATTTGTAAGCTGTCACTTTCTGTTTTGGATACAATTTGGGTGAAAGCGTCTCCTACGCATTTTTATACTCTTTTTAAAGGGACGTGCGCTTAAGTTTGCTGCCATCGGTAGATTTTTCAGCATTACCCTTCTGATTTTTTTTTTTAAATATATGTTACAAATAACCTATTTGACAGATTGCACTGAGAAGGAGTGTTCTCTTTTCATGTGGGTCTCCTTACTCCTCGTTTGACACCAGGACGCCGGATCGGCGTCGATTCGCTTCTTGCAGCTGAACGTTTTCGCTTTCCTAAGGTGACACTTTTGTCCTATTTTATTTCCTCCTATAGGCGGCCGAGATGCCAATGCACGCCAGTTATCCCAGTAAAAACTACGACTACGATTACGACTCCATACAGCCGTACTTCTATTTTGACACCGAGGAGGAGGACTTCTATCAGCAGCAGCAGCAGAACCGGGTGCAGCCCCCGGCCCCCAGCGAAGACATCTGGAAGAAGTTCGAGCTGCTGCCTACGCCTCCGCTTTCTCCCAGCCGACGGAGCTCGCTTTCTGTTGCCATCCCGTCGGTCACCGAGCAGTTGGAGATGGTTACGGAGTTTTTGGGGGACGACGTGGTGAACCAGAGTTTTATCTGCGACGGCGACGACGACTCGCAGGCTTTTCTCAAGTCAATAATCATTCAAGACTGTATGTGGAGCGGATTCTCGGCGACTGCCAAGTTGGAGAAAGTGGTCTCGGAGCGACTGGCCTCCATTCAGGCTGCCAGGAAGGAGTCGACCGCTGGCGTTAATGCCAACCTCAATACCCACTATCTGCAGGACCTGAGTGCCGCGGTCGTGGAGTGCATTGACCCCTCGGTCGTATTAACATTTCCCTTGAATGACAGCTCCAGGTCGTGCGCCGAGACTCCGCCGTCCCCGCTATCAGAAGACACGCCGTCAAATACTTGTAGTAGTGTGAGCAGCGGCAGCGATTCCGGTAAGTCTAACCAGGGCACTGAGTGGGACGACCCCATCAAACACACGGGGGCGTGTAGAGACATAGTAGTTCACACATGGTTAATACCGCCGTAAGGCAATCCAGTCGTTTGAATAAATACTTACAACATGCATCAAACGTTTTTCCCATTTTGGGTCGCGGAGCGCCTGCCCACTCTCCCTTAGTTTGTGGGAAGCACACACCCGGGTCTGTCAGTTCCCCAGCTTGATTTGTTTAAATGTAGTTCTGGGCATCGGCGCAGGATTACAGTCAGCGCTGAAATGTTTTATAGCGGTGATTCATAGGAAAGGGTCTGTGGTGTAGTATAGCGAGGCTGTTCAAGGATATAAAAGAAACGTGGCGGCACTTGGGCTTTAGCTCCCTGGTGACCTTGTAACTGGATGGGCGACTAGCACTCTCCGAACTTGGGAGGCGAAGAGGACTGTTAATGTGCAGACCTCTCACACGGGCCATATGGCAGCACTGACGGGCTATATATGTACGAAGTGGATTCAACTGTTGTCATTTGCATGCTACTCTAGACAAATAAGATCTGTACAGATCTAAAGAATTTTGAATATTTTGGGGGGTGAGCCGATGAAGATTTAGTAGTCTTTAAAAAAAAAAAAATCAGCCACTGGCTCATATCTCAAAGCGCTATAACGCATTGCTTTTTTTTTTCTCTTCACAGATGAAAATGACGATGACGACGATGATGATGAAGACGATGATGATGAAGATGAGGAAGAGGACGACGAGGAAATCGACGTTGTGACAGTAGAAAAAAGACAGCCAACTAAACGAACAGATCCCAGCTCGGGGGCTGCTTCTGCCCCCCACAGAGCACACCATAGTCCCCTTGTTCTGAAGAGGTGTCACGTTTCCACTCAACAGCACAACTACGCAGCCCACCCATCCTCTAGGAACGAGCAGCCATCTGTCAAAAGACTAAAGCTAGAGAGCACACGGGTACTTAAGCAAATCAGTAACAACAGAAAGTGCTGGAGTCCCAGGACATCTGACACGGAGGAGAACGACAAGAGGCGGACACACAATGTCCTGGAGCGCCAGAGGAGGAATGAACTTAAGCTGAGCTTTTTTGCGCTGAGAGATGAGATACCTGAAGTGGCTAATAACGAGAAAGCCCCTAAAGTGGTCATATTGAAGAAAGCGGCAGAATGCATTTTCAGTATGGAGACAGATGAGCAGAGGCTTGTAGCCGTAAAAGAACAATTAAGAAAGAAAAACGACCAGTTGAGACTCAGACTTGAACAGCTAAGGACCTCTCACATCTATTTGTAAAGACCTTGTTTTATTATTATTTTTTTTTTCTGGGACATTTCCAAGGTTCTAAGTTTATTTTATTTTATTTTTTTAATGAACAGGATCATTGTTTTTAAGACTGCTTGCCAATGCATGCTTAATGCAGATTTGAAAAGAAAAGGACTTGAATACTACACAACCTTGGTTTTGAAACGAACCAAAAACCTCAAACTGCCTCAATGGGACACACTCCGGTTTTATTTTATTTTTTATTTACAGATAATTTTGTATTTAAGTCATTTATTTTTCTTAAAAAATAATAATAATAATAATAAAAAAAGTACTTGAGAAATAGATAAATAAATGTTCTATGACCTGTTGTACATAGTTAATCTTTTCAGAAAGTTGTATTTACTGTGTAATCATCTTGTTTTTATATACTTTTTTTTTTTTGCTTGGTTTGGTTTCACCAGATATGTCTTTTTTGATTCTGAATCTTATTTAAATACAGTGCTTATTGTTTTAATGTTTTTCTTTTGTTTGGTAGCTCATTCCACACTTCTTTTCTTTTCGTTGCTTTGTATTCTATACCTTCCTTGCTCAGTGCTAATTCAACCGAACCCTTCAATGTCAGTCAGTCACTTTCCAACCCGCTATATCCTAACACAGGGTCACGGTGGGGTGTCTGCTGGAGCCAATCCCAGCCAGCACAGGGTGCAAGGCAGGAACAAACCCTGGGCAGGGCACACACACACACACCAAGCACACAATTTAGGGTCGCCAATGCACCTAACCTGCATGTCTTTGGACTGTGGGAGGAAACCCACGCAGAAACGGGGAGAGCCCCGGGAAGTGAACCCATGTCTCCTTACTGTGAGGCAGCAGTGCTACCCACTGTGCCACCATGATGCCCGCCGAACAATACAGTACTATGAAAATAATGGAAAACATCCATCCATTACCCAACTCGCTATATCCTAACTTAGGGTCATGGGGGTCTGCTGGAGACAATCCCAGCCAGGACAGGGCACATGGCAGGAACAAACCCTAGACAGGGTGCCAGCTCACCGCAGGGCACACACACACACACACACACACACACTAGGGACAATTTAGGATCGCCAGTGCACCTAACCTGCATGTCTTTGGACTGTGGGAGGAAACCCATGCAGACACGGAGAGAACATGCAAACTCCATGCAGGGTGAACCTGGGTCTCCTAACTGCAAGGCAGCAGTGCTACCCACTGCGCCACCATACCACCCTCAGAACAATATAGTACTTTGAAAATAATGGAAAACATCCATCCATCCATTATCCAATCGGGTATATCCTAAGACAGTGTCATGGGGTGTCTGCTGGAGCCAATCCCAGCC